>NC_143384.1:15772168-16082636 GCF_980474605.1 Leiobunum rupestre | reverse complement strand
AATGTTATTGACAACACAAACTGGAAAATTCCTTACCGAAAAAAAACATGGGATTTTGAAAAATTCTAAAATTTCCCAAAATTTAAAAAAATTTAAAATGCAAAAACTAGAAAAATTTTATCAAAATTGTCGAAATAAAAATTAAATTGATAAAATTGTCCAAGCGGGCACCTTTAGAAATTTTCAAAATCCCATGTTTTTTTTCGGTAAGGAATTTTCCATTTTGTGTTGTCAAAAACATTTTCAGTTGCCATAGCAAAACTAATGACCGTTGAAACTTTTCCTTTTGGGAATTTTCATGAACAAAATCGGTGTTTTACACCTTTGGTAGTCTCCTTGTTAATGTTACTTGTATCTTCAAAATCAAAATAACTTCTGTAAAAAGACTGAATTCGGACCAAAATAAAGGGTTAGCAAGTTTTTCCTGATTACTATTTATCCTCAATTTTATTTCTGTGGGGGCTCTGCCACCGTACGTTTCTCCTTGAGGGGGCTTGAGCCCCAGAACCCCCACGGGATCACTGCGACTGTACGTGGTAGATATGAATACATTGATACGTAATAAAAACCGGATATTACGTTTCTTGACTAGATGCAGCGGGGTAGGTACATTTGTTCGAATTTCAATCGTCCGAACGGTGGAACAAATGTTCGAATTTCATTCGTCCGAACCGCCGAAATGACAAATGTTTCAATTGTTCGAATTGGACAACTTGTTTGTTTCATTCGTCCGAATCGGTAGCATCACTTGTCCGAATTCTGGCGCTAAATTAGTATTTCTTATTGCTGTTTTTTTGGTCCGGATTTTTTTAGTGCAAGAATTAAAAATAAAAAACTACATTGTTGCGTTTAATTTTGTGGATATTTTAGTTTAGGTTAGGTTTGGTTCACGTTAATGTTACTATTTTCTTATATTAACAATATTTAAAAAAAAAACAACCAATTCCTAATGTTCGAAAAAACGGACAAACGATTATTCGAACAAATGAAATTCGCCAGTAAAGTTGACATAAATTGAACAACTAAATCACCAACAAAAGTTGTGATAAATTTTTCGGGCAAATGAAATACGTTTTCGGACATGCGATCCTGTTTTCCGGCATTCGGACAAATGATCTTTCGGACATTTGTACCACCGTTCGGACGAATGAAATTCGAACAAATGTACCCAAACCGATGCAGCGATTCCGATTTAGGCCACGCCTACGTTTCCAATCACTGGGAGCAATGAGTCTCTCTAGATTCTTGGTCCATGTAAAAGGCGGTTTGAGAATAAACACATTTCTAAAGATTAACGTTTTTTTAACAAGTGTTAAAAGAAAAATGGTGCCATCTAGAATCAAACGCGAAAACCAAAATAGATATGTTCTGGTGGATAGAAAGTCATATTACGATGTCTAGGGACAAAGTAAATGTAGGCTATGTTTTCATGAAATGAGGTCAAGGATAATGTGTTGCCAGTCATTAGCAGCTTTCATATCAGCCCCTACTTCCAACCATTATCCTTAAAGGCCTAGGTTTTTTCTGTCTGTCACCCTTTAAATTTACTTTCCTTCCAAACAAATACCCTGGTGGTAGGCCAACGTGTTCTGCTGTTGGCCTACCACCAGGGTATTTGTTTGGAAGGAAAGTAAATTTAAAGGGTGACAGACAGGAAAAGCTAGGCCTTTAAAGGAACACAGTATCGTTTGAATTTCAATAATTTCCAGAATTGAAGTACCGAAATTCGGGTAAAGGTTTCAAAATAACTAATTCCAACCCACCTAACAACATTAATTTAGTAAAATAATACTAAATCGACCTCTAAAATTCTTCCACATTGCAAAAAAAAACCAAAACGTAATGAACGGGCACGTAACTAATGACGTCGATTAAAACTAAATATTCCCCTCGTCAAACTAGTGGCGCCATCCCTATTGTATAATGTACGGTTATCGTGTTTAATCTAGTAAAAAAATAAAAAAATCAAAAAGTGTCTAACAATCATACGTCATATCATTGAGTTGGTAATAAATAGAGGTACAACTAAATCTGGCTGGCGCGGGACCAATTTCGTTCAATAAGGAGACTTTATCAACTTTATCGTTCTACCGTGGCGGCATCTGTCTCTAGTGGTGGCTACTATATTGCAATTGTTTTTTTTCGCGAATCTGATGCGAAATTGAAAGGTTTAATTACTCGTAACAAACAAACCTTTGAAGTTGTTTAAAAATAATTTTATTCTGTCAACACGATCCTTTTTAACACAAGTTACGGTGAGTTAGCTAATAATTATTTATTTTTAGCCATATAACTTTACAAAATATAGATGGCGCTACCGCCTAATTATAAAGATGAACTTCGTACAGTCTTATCAGAAAAGGTCCCGCGTAACCATGGCAACCGAAATCGTAATTGTAATTCTAGCAGTATTATTCCCAATTCAATGCGTCATATTTACTTTTGACAAATTGAAACTAAAAGTGTCGGTATTTTTCGTCCAATCGCAGAGCCATCTGCCGCAGACGCCGATGTACGCGTCACAGGCGGAGGACGATTCCCGAATCAACGGCGGAGAGTCCGACTCCAGCTCAGCCAGCGATGACGTGGTTATGTCGTCGCTGGCGCCATCTACAGCCAAACTGGCCAAACGGTCGTCATCGTCTTCATCGAGCTCTTCATCCTCCAGCTCTTCATCGTCGTCATCGGGACTCGGGGGCAGTTTGGGAGGCGGACCCACCGGAAGCGACCGGGGCAGCGTGGCCTCCCCTTCCGCCCTCCTGTTGACCGGCGACCTCATCGGCACGACGGGAGGGGGCGGGGCTAGTTCCGGCGCTTCCGGTTCCGGCATCTCCACCACTTCCGGTCGTAGAAAGAGGAACGCCCTCAACGCCCGAGAGAGGAACCTGAGAAGACTGGAGAGCAACGAGCGCGAGCGAATGAGGATGCACAGTCTCAACGACGCTTTTCAGGTTAGAGCCCTTCGCACTCGACTGGTTACCGTGGAAACCCTGCTTTTCTTTACGCACTTTTATCCCATTCCAAAGTCAGGTTAAATAGCTACCGCGTGGGAAAGATGGCGCGCGGGAAATTTAATTGTCGTCTCCGGTAATTATTACGGAGATTGAAGATAAGTAAACCACCAGACACTTCAATTCAAGCTAGAAAGAGTGACGGATTTATTCGTTGGTGAATGTCTGGTAAGCTTAGCTTTTAATAAATTAACAAGCTCTCAAAAATAGGAAGTAATTAAGGATCGCTCGCCTGAATGAAGTCATTTAAGCGTCGGTGAATTTTTAATTAAACTTTAGCTGATTTATATATAAAGTAATACAATTTAGTAATTTGCATTCACCTTACGTAACGGGAAGCTATAGTAGACCTTATTTAACCATGTACCATTTAAAAGATTTAATATTAAAACCGTAAAGACTTTGTGGTTACCAGTTACTATGGAAACTGAGACTAAAACGTTAACAAACATCGATTCCGAAAATTTTCAGTGTGCATTTATTCAAAATAGTTCTTTATTAACAGAATCAATTTTACTTCTACATTTCAATTTTATCATTGAAACTAGTGGCAGAAGCATTTTTTTTTTAATTAAAAAGTCATGAAAATATTTTTAAATACGTTTTGAGAAAACTGTTCTGATCAAAAAAAGATGTTTTACTCCGACTACTCTGAAGATGGCGCTACGCAGCACTAGGGGGATTTCCGCTTCTATTTACTAACGGCACCCCCGTTAAAAATTGGAAGAGCAGGCCCTTAGTGTTGTGTAGCGCCAAAAAACATCTTCCTCATTAGGGCATTGTGTATATTATCCAAAATAAACTAGCCCACATGTTTGCATCATAGTTGGACATAAGGCACTAGTCACGGCATTTGACTATTAAAGAGGAGCGGCAAAGCTTTTCCAAATATGGCCTTATTTCCGTATCAAAAGATTAACAATACGTTCAATATACTAACACGTACCTTTTTTTGTCTTGAAAAAATAGCTTCTGGCCCAAAAAGTTGAAATGAAAAATAACGCCAGGTGTTTGGGTTTGAATTTTCGCCGCCAGCGCCCCTAACCCCGTATGAGCGATTTGCGAACAATCCTAACTTTTAAAATCGCGCAATTTAGGCTTAGGTCTCTTATAACTGGAACGCGCCACGCGTGCAAAACCATTTTTTCGCGTCTTCAGCAGCGCGCACTTTTACGTTGTTTTTCTGTCTCACCAACTTCTCACCAGTTGTCGCGGCGGACGCGCGCTTTTCGATTTCCCGAAATTTCTTTATTTTATTAAAAATTAACCACTCAATATTTTTTGATGCGGTTTTCGCCATAAATTTTAGTTTTTAACGGGCTATAGGGCTATCTAACGGGCTATAGGGCTATCTAACTGGTTAAAGCTTGACCGTTCCCCTTTCAAATAAATGCTCTGACTACTAAAATTAATCGAAATCTGGGGGCTCACTAGTCAATTTGACTAGTGAAAAATTTACGTAAATAAAATAAATGTGATCGGCCAAAGTCATGTAACTCAAGTGATTATAAATTCCTATTTTAATTCCGACGGGTAAAGCCAAATGTCGGCTGTCCTTGTTTTTATACCCCATTTCCCCCCCACTAGTCAGTGACTACTAAAATAAATTAAGATAGGACGCTCACTAGTCAGGCTGACTACTTAAAAAATATCCCTGGTTTACACGCTAATGGTATCAAAGCCATCACGTCTTTCACGAAGACAACTGATCAATTCTAATGATTTAAATTTTGATCACAGGCGTTGAGGGAAGTAATACCGCACGTCAGTCTGGAGCGAAAACTGAGCAAAATCGAAACCCTGACCCTGGCCAAGAATTACATCATGGCCCTGACCAACGTCATCTGCGACATGCGAGGCGACACCAAACCGTACGGACTCATCACCGAAGGCAGCAACGACGGCGGAGGGCTCAGCAGCGACCCGGAAGATCAACTTCCGGAAGAGGCGGAAGTGGACGACGACGAAATGGACAATCAGGAAAAAGAACTTCCAGTGGCCGTCATCAGCACCACGAATGAGCCCGCACGACGCCGAAGACGACGTCCCCAAAGATCGTCCAGCGCCGACTCCAACGGCAAGAGCAGCGCTGCAGGTGGTCGCGACGCGAGCAAGAGCAGCGTTCCAGGCGTCGTCGGAGTTCGGGGATCTTTGAGGAGAAACGGCAGAAGTCAAGCGCATACCATTCCACAAAATCAAGTCCTAGTATCGGCGAACTTTGATCCCAATCAACTAGGGGTCATGACTTCCGGTAGCACCTTTGAGAAAATATCTTAGTGCTTGTGTCCACCTGATCCCATCCCTTATTTTTGGGCCCTCAACCCCCCTAATTGACCTTCATCTTATAATAATATCTTTTCTCCTATACCATTTATAATACCCATTTTTTTCCATAAGTGTTTCACGAGTAAAGTATAAAACGAAACCGGAAGTACAAACCACAGTTTCCGGTTCCTTTTTTTCTCTTCCTTCGGCAAGAATTAAACGTAAAACATTTTCGCAAATAGCCCATACTCTAAGTATAAATGTTCCAGTCAATGGCGGATTACCAAATGTGTCAAGTTGACTGGACGCGCTATCATACTCCCCAAGGCTCTCCCCAGTCGAAAGATATCGCTTAAAACATATAGCATTTTTATATTACTATTATTTTTTTAATTTTACGTTTAAAATCGCGCTACGTAAAAATAAACATTCCAAATAAACCCAATCGTGGCGATTGCATGTGATTTTATACATGTTGAAACAGACAAATTGAAGATTGAAAAGGAAGTGGATGATACAAAAAAACACTATAATTACATTTGTGAAATGCAAAAAACTATGATTCAAAAAACCTCCCGATTTAAAAAAAGGGAATTGAATGTCCAATATAAATCGTTCGCAAAAATAATCAAACGAAAAAAATGTTTATTTTTCAAGGGCCTCTTAAAAGCATATTATGGAAATAGCTGACGCGAACTTCAAACAATTACCAAATTAAAAAGTAAACAAAGCAAAAAGGAACATTCCTGAAATGTACCATTATCACGAAAAGAAAAATTATATATGTATATATAAATATCTTATGAACGATATATTTTTGTGGTCCCATATTATATTAAAATGTCTAAATATACTCAGATTTACCCCTATAACTCCATCCCTCCAACGATAAAAAGATCGATTTACAATTATTTTACTAATTAGTTACTAATAACGTTAAAAATCTTGTTATTTGGGACTTTGTGTCCATTTTGATAGAGTAAGTGCTGCAAATGGTCAGTTTCGAATTCCATTGACCGTTCTCAGAGCGTACTGAGGTCGACCTAGGAGCGCTCTCAGATTGAACTCGTACTCTAATCTTAAATAGAAATGGCAAAATAAAATCGATCCGAGTGCGCTCTGAAAGTGTAAATGGAATTCGTCATATCTACAGGAAACTATTTTGGGTTTATAGAGGTTTCGTGAGTAGTTTCAATTTTATCTGACAATTTGACGTGTACGGGGAACTCGTAGGAGGTGCAGGCTGTACACACGAACGTACGTTTCAAGTTCCTTCTACAAGTTTTTGGGTGATGGCTTAACCTCTCTATTCTATATTTTTTAAGTAAACTATTACAGAATTTGTTCCACGCAGTCATTTCTCTCTAAATATATATAAAACATTTTACAACGTAATTATAAAATTGATAATTAACGAAATTAACTAATTCCAACCCACCTAACCAAATTAATTTAGTAAAATAATACTAAATCGACCTTCAAAATTCTTCCATATTGCAAAAAAAACAAAACGTAATGAACGTGCACGTGATTGTTACGTAACTAATGACGTCGACTAAAACTAAACATTCCCCTCGGCAAACCAGTGGCGCCATCTCTATTGTATAATGTACGTTTATCGTGTTTAATCTAGGCAAAAATTAAAAAAAGCTAAAAGTGTCGAACAGCGTGATAACAATCACTAAATAAAAACCCACAAACCAAGAATATTGCGTTCAAACATATTGCAGCTATAAATAGTAGTGTAAGTCAAATCTGATTGGTTAAAATATACAAATTAAAAGTTCGATGGTCGTCTCTCATTGGTTGCTTATATAAATCAGTAAACACGTAGTAGAAACTAAACGAATCAACGTAATGCACAGACTTACATCGTCATGAAAGCGTACCCAATTGATACTACAAAAATATCAAAATAAGATGATACTGCCAGATAATTTCCCCGTGAAATTAAAATAGTTTAAGTATGACGTCATCGGAATCTTGGGATGTCCTCAGAATTTTTTAACGTCATCAGAATTTTTTGAGGTCCTCAGAATCCTTTGACGTTATCAGAATTCTTTACGGTCATTATAATCTTTTGACGTCATCGATATCTATTGACGTCATCGGAATCTTTTGACATCATCAAAATCTTTTGAGGTCATCGGAATCTTTTGACGTCATCGGAATCTTTTGACATCATCAAAATCTTTTGAGGTCATCGGAATCTTTTGACGTCATCTTAATTTTCTTTAATGGGGAGAATTAAAAGCTAAACGGTAAATAACAAAAATGTTTAAAATAAAAATTTATAAATGTTGACCGTATCGAAATAAATTTTAACTTCAACAAAAGAGGGTATAGATTAAGAAAACCAAACAAATCTTTATGCGTTATATAAAAAGGTGCCAAAAAATATAAGATGAATATTTTTATTACTATCAAGAATTTAAGTTTAAGATAAAAATTAAGGAAAAAAGTCACACTATTCAAATGTTAGAAAAAAAGTATATATATAAAAATTTATGTAAAAGAAATGAATAAAAACTGTAAACGTGAAAATATATTCTTTGGTATAAATTATTTTACCTACTAGGATGTACTTAAATTTGTATAACATCTACTTTCTGAGTAAAACAACGCAGATTTGAGGGCAAAATGTTTTGTGAACCACAACGTAAAAAGCGAACATTTTTGCAAAACATTTTTGACAAACGAACAATGGCCGTGTGAGTCAGTGTTTCCACTTTGCGGCGAAAAAGGGCGTTTTCGGCGAAAACTGTCTCGGTGGGCACAATAAATTTTAAAACCGGCGAAAAGGCGAATAAGCGGCGAAAACCATTGAAAACGGCGCAAATTGCGGCGAAAATATTTTTCGATATTTTCAGTCAGAAAAACTAAAAAATCGTAGTCTCTGTAGTCCCTCTACTCTGACCCCTATGACCGCCCATTCATTTTTTATATATACCAATAAAAAATGTGTAACATTTAAAGAAATAAAATGTATTTTTTTATATAAAAAAATATTGCCTAAATCTAAGATTGGAAATAAAGAGAAGTAAAATATGCAGTGACACTCACTAAAAAAAATTAAGGTAAATCTATGGGGGGAAATTGCGGCGAAAACGGCGGCGAAAATCGACTATAGAACCGGCGAAAACTGGTAAAATTTCCCCTAAAATAGGCGAAAATCTCTACCGCAGAGTGGAAACACTGTGAGTGGTGAAAAAATGTTGACATGAATGGGCGACGCGAACACATAAAGAACGAAGTGTTCGAGGATTAGCTAGAAATAATTAAAACGAACAATAATTGTATGTACATATCCTATTGATAAAACAATACTAAATACCTTTAATAATTTAAATTGACATGTTTGCCGTAGAAGATATATTTTATAAGTAATTTTCTCTTGCCAGTTAACGCGCGAAATCTCTATAAATTTTCGTCGAGCATGTGTACGAAAATTATTCGTAAATCTTTAAAAAATTCTGAACCTACTACAATCTTTATTGTTAAACATAATTCATTGCATTTTAACTTATTTTTGTTCAATGAAAAAGAGGTTTATTATAATTTAGTTAAAATTTAACTCTAAGCCTCGGTCATGCGATACGGCAGTTATTTAGTCAACATTCGTAAGTTTTGGAAATCTCAATTCTCAACCAATCGGACTTAAAGCACTACGTCGGAGAAGCTGCCGAAAGCGACATCTATCGTACCATCCAGGTACTGCACTAGGGTCACCAATAAGCCAGTTTCAATAACCACCCCGCCAACTATCGGCTTTAATAAAACTATAAAGATGGTACTTGTCACAGCAAAGATAAGACTAAGCTGACGTCTTAGGTCACCGAGGTCAGGCTGAGGTATGAGGTTAAAATAAACCCCAACGCCGCCGACACCGATCGTTTTTTTTTGCACCGCCACCGCCTATGTTTTCTCGGCGCGCCGCTGATGGTTTATACTATTTTTTAACAGGGTTACCAGATTTTCCGTTGATATCAGTCTCTTTGCAACTTTAACCAAAATGTAGTTCACATTTCAATTATTACTTTGGTAGTGCAAATAAATGGCAGTTTATTTTCTACGAAATTTCATATAAACGCCACGCCGCGTCGACGCCACCGTTAAAATTTGGTTCTACGCCTCCGCCGATAAAAAGTCGGCGCACGCCAATCGCGCCGCCGCCGCCGATGGAAAATCACCGGATTGCCGCTCCGGTCAAAATTTCGCGGTGTGGGGGTCTACGTCAAAGTACCATCTTCGCCGGCTTTTTCGAAACTAGTCTAAACAGCGTTGCCACACGTACGATAATTATCGTACATGTCGATAATTTCTAGCTAATTTTTAGGACGCACGATATTTCAATGGCGTACTATCAAAAGTAAATGAACTGAGGTTATCTACCTACTATACTCCCCATGTTGGAGGCGTTTTCCTTATGAAGTTACATTTTGACCTCGAATTTGAAATTTTGCGCGCTCCTAGGTCGAAAAAAAAAGTTTTTGCTTTTATGAAAACATTTTTTATACATAGAAATAGCTATCCCACAATTCCCAAGTGCAATTTATCGCGTCAAAAGGCGTGGATGGAAATTAACTGTTATTTGCGAGGGGTAAGACAGTCTCATATAATCTGTACACTGAGTTCGTGCATTTAGCACTGTCAAAGGTACGGCAGTGCACACCGAGTTCGCAGAGTGTCTTACTCCTCGTTTATTTGACTCGAATTGCTCATCATTTTCATAAAGAAAACGACCTCCAGTTCTGAGCGCTATTTCGATAACTTTGGTTCATCTACTACTGGTACTATATAGTACACATTTTTCGAAAATTCAGCTTGCGCGTACGATTATGTACGATAATTTTTTAAATTGGCTGAAAACCAGTTAAAACTGTTACTTTTAAACATAAGTTTTCAATCAGGCGTACGGTAATGTTTTTCTGAAATCGATAATTTTTTGGATCTGGTAGGATAATTTGAGTTTCAAGAACTGGCAGCGCTGAAACTAGCTTATTGCTCCATATTTTAATTTCAAAAGTAACCGTGAAAGCTGCAATTAGTTCCCGTCTAGAAAAAAAATCGTTATCCGAACGAAACCTTCGACGAATTAAGGTTCGTTTGTACCTTCTATTATCGTCGCTAGAGGGCACCGATAGATAAAGGAGACCAAGAACTCGCGGTACAGGGAAACTCCGAAACTTGGCTATTTTTGTATTGTTACGAAGTACATTGAGACGATCCTTTGTCTTTACAATGTACTCCAGTATACATGTATAGGACTTAAGCCAAAGGATTTGCTGATAACTGAACGGTGAAAAAGATTTCTTAACCGAGTCAAGGAAGAGGAAAAAAATTGGCGGAAGAGATATAGTCTTGTTTGTACTGGAAAATATTTGCTTCGTTGTTCCGTCTTTACTTCCTTCAGAAATAAATAACCCGTGAGAAGAGGAGCCAACTGGGACACTGAAACAACGAAGATAACCAGATTATCCAAAGGCTTAACGAGATTAGTTGCCTACCGACGTGTCTGTACACCAAAATCTCCAAGTTTTTAAAATTATTTAAGTTTGTAAGGACTGGCCTTTAAAGTATAAAATTTAAGAGTAAAGATTTCTGTATGAAATACGAAAGTAATTTTCCATTCTAAATGCTAAATTCTTTTCATAGGAGCTGCAAAAGACTGTTCTAACTAACTAATCTATGACCGAGGGGGAGGACGTAGTACAGCGTGTCTTTTTACCAAGGTTCCCTCCGTAGCAGGGCCTGGGTTCTCACTCAGAGGCCCTGTTTGTGTGATATTTAGATTAAATTGGTGGGTATCAACTGATATTTATCTTGAATTTGTTTGTGCCAACTAATATTTAGATTAAATTGGTGGGTATCAACTGATATTTATCTTGAATTTGTTTGTGCCAACTAATATTTAGATTAAATTGGTGGGTATCAACTGATATTTATCTTGAATTTGTTTGTGTCAACTAATATTTAGATTAAATTGGTGGGTATCAACTGATATTTATCTTGAATTTGTTTGTGCCAACTAATATTTAGATTAAATTGGTGGGTATCAACTGATATTTATCTTGAATTTGTTTGTGCCAACTAATATTTAGATTAAATTGGTGGGTATCAACTGATATTTATCTTGAATTTGTTTGTGCCAACTAATATTTAGGTTATATTGGTGGGTATCAACTGATATTTATCTTGAATTTGTTTGTGCCAACTAATATTTAGATTAAATTGGTGGGTATCAACTGATATTTTTCTTGAATTTGTTTGTGCCAACTAATATTTAGATTAAATTGGTGGGTATCAACTGATATTTATCTTGAATTTGTTTGTGCCAACTAATATTTAGAATAAATTGGTGGGTATCAACTGATATTTATCTTGAATTTGTTTGTGCCAACTAATATTTAGATTAAATTGGTGGGTATCAACTGATATTTATCTTGAATTTGTTTGTGTCAACTAATATTTAGATTAAATTGGTGGGTATCAACTGATATTTATCTTGAATTTGTTTGTGCCAACTAATATTTAGGTTATATTGGTGGGTATCAACTGATATTTATCTTGAATTTGTTTGTGCCAACTAATATTTAGATTAAATTGGTGGGTATCAACTGATATTTATCTTGAATTTGTTTGTGTCAACTAATATTTAGATTAAATTGGTGGGTATCAACTGATATTTATCTTGAATTTGTTTGTGCCAACTAATATTTAGGTTATATTGGTGGGTATCAACTGATATTTATCTTGAATTTGTTTGTGCCAACTAATATTTAGATTAAATTGGTGGGTATCAACTGATATTTATCTTGAATTTGTTTGTGCCAACTAATATTTAGATTAAATTGGTGGGTATCAACTGATATTTATCTTGAATTTGTTTGTGCCAACTAATATTTAGAATAAATTGGTGGGTATCAACTGATATTTATCTTGAATTTGTTTGTGCCAACTAATATTTAGATTAAATTGGTGGGTATCAACTGATATTTATCTTGAATTTGTTTGTGTCAACTAATATTTAGATTAAATTGGTGGGTATCAACTGATATTTATCTTGAATTTGTTTGTGCCAACTAATATTTAGGTTATATTGGTGGGTATCAACTGATATTTATCTTGAATTTGTTTGTGCCAACTAATATTTAGATTAAATTGGTGGGTATCAACTGATATTTATCTTGAATTTGTTTGTGCCAACTAATATTTAGATTAAATTGGTGGGTATCAACTGATATTTATCTTGAATTTGTTTGTGCCAACTAATATTTAGATTAAATTGGTGGGTATCAACTGATATTTATCTTGAATTTGTTTGTGTCAACTAATATTTAGATTAAATTGGTGGGTATCAACTGATATTTATCTTGAATTTGTTTGTGCCAACTAATATTTAGGTTATATTGGTGGGTATCAACTGATATTTATCTTGAATTTGTTTGTGCCAACTAATATTTAGATTAAATTGGTGGGTATCAACTGATATTTATCTTGAATTTGTTTGTGCCAACTAATATTTAGATTAAATTGGTGGGTATCAACTGATATTTATCTTGAATTTGTTTGTGCCAACTAATATTTAGATTAAATTGGTGGGTATCAACTGATATTTATCTTGAATTTGTTTGTGCCAACTAATATTTAGATTAAATTGGTGGGTATCAACTGATATTTATCTTGAATTTGTTTGTGTCAACTAATATTTAGATTAAATTGGTGGGTATCAACTGATATTTATCTTGAATTTGTTTGTGCCAACTAATATTTAGGTTATATTGGTGGGTATCAACTGATATTTATCTTGAATTTGTTTGTGCCAACTAATATTTAGATTAAATTGGTGGGTATCAACTGATATTTATCTTTAATTTGTTTGTGCCAACTAATATTTAGATTAAATTGGTGGGTATCAACTGATATTTATCTTGAATTTGTTTGTGCCAACTAATATTTAGATTAAATTGGTGGGTATCAACTGATATTTATCTTGAATTTGTTTGTGCCAACTAATATTTAGATTAAATTGGTGGGTATCAACTGATATTTATCTTGAATTTGTTTGTGTCAACTAATATTTAGATTAAATTGGTGGGTATCAACTGATATTTATCTTGAATTTGTTTGTGCCAACTAATATTTAGGTTATATTGGTGGGTATCAACTGATATTTATCTTGAATTTGTTTGTGCCAACTAATATTTAGATTAAATTGGTGGGTATCAACTGATATTTATCTTGAATTTGTTTGTGCCAACTAATATTTAGATTAAATTGGTGGGTATCAACTGATATTTATCTTGAATTTGTTTGTGCCAACTAATATTTAGATTAAATTGGTGGGTATCAACTGATATTTATCTTGAATTTGTTTGTGCCAACTAATATTTAGATTAAATTGGTGGGTATCAACTGATATTTATCTTGAATTTGTTTGTGCCAACTAATATTTAGATTAAATTGGTGGGTATCAACTGATATTTATCTTGAATTTGTTTGTGTCAACTAATATTTAGATTAAATTGGTGGGTATCAACTGATATTTATCTTGAATTTGTTTGTGCCAACTAATATTTAGGTTATATTGGTGGGTATCAACTGATATTTATCTTGAATTTGTTTGTGCCAACTAATATTTAGATTAAATTGGTGGGTATCAACTGATATTTATCTTGAATTTGTTTGTGCCAACTAATATTTAGATTAAATTGGTGGGTATCAACTGATATTTATCTTGAATTTGTTTGTGTCAACTAATATTTAGGTTATATTGGTGGGTATCAACTGATATTTATCTTGAATTTGTTTGTGCCAACTAATATTTAGATTAAATTGGTGGGTATCAACTGATATTTATCTTGAATTTGTTTGTGTCAACTAATATTTAGGTTATATTGGTGGGTATCAACTGATATTTATCTTGAATTTGGGGGTATCAACTGATATTTAGATTAAATTTGTGGGTATATCTGAATTTGAGGGTATCAACTGGTATTTAGATTAAATTTGTGAGTATATCTGAATTTGAGGGTATCAACTGATATTTATATGGAATTTGTAGGTTAACATCTGTTAATTAGATATAATTTGAGGGTATAAACTGAATTTATGGGTATCAACTAATAATTAAATGGAATTTACAGCAGGTATCAACTGATATTTATATTGAATTTACGGGTATCACCTGATTTTATATTGAATTTATGTTTTTTAAGTGATATTTATATTGAGTTTATGGGTATCAACTGAAAATTAGATTGAATTTGTGGGTATCAACTGCAAATTAGATTGAATTTGGGGGTATCAACTGAAAATTAGATTGAATTTGTGGGTATCAACTGAAAATTAGATTTCCTTGAACTGTAAATCATCGTAAAAAAATTCAATCAAATTAAATTACTTTATCGACCATGGTCTAGGTTAATATAAAACTACTTAGTTTTTCAACACCAATTGCCCCCCCCCCCCTCCTGCGTAGAGTCTCGGCTGTTTGGGGGGAAGAAGTAGGGGCGAGGATAAAAGAAGCTAATTAGTTTTGCTGTACTAATGTATGTTATTCCTACGAGATAGTGAAATCTCAAACCGCGAAAAGTACCAATTTAGACCCGGATCCCGCCGCACACCCCCCTCTCTCCCCCTCTCTATTCTCCATCCGGAACTTTTCCAAATAAAACGGAAATTAGAGGAAAGACGGCAAATTCTTAAAGGAATCAAAGTGAGGACGAGGCTTAAGGACACAGAAAGAGGAAAAGATATCCGTTTCCAGCGCGCCGAATGAGAAGTTCGTGACCTCAACCTAATTAGGAGACAAGCAAGCGCCGGGTTCACGTTTTGGTGGTGGAGGGGGACCGGCAGGAACTAGGACGATTTAGAATTTCCGGGGACTGATGAAACGAAGGCCAAATAGAGAAACCTGGGAGCGACCATCTAGAATAATTAGGCCATAATTGATATGACAATAATAATAACAATAATAGCAATAAAGAATTTATTTATTTCTATTTAGGGATACTATGTTGGGAGCCATTTTAGCGTGGTTCCCAATACCCCTCAAACACTAACAGCTAGGAGCAACAAACACAAGGAGAACGCAGCTAGCCTTAAAACACGCTAACGCAATGTTGTGTACAAATTTCATTTGACGAACCTTTACGCTGCACGTTTTACGGAAAGTGGGAAGGACATTTTAGAATTTTCGTCTAACCAATGACAATTGTACACAAGAAAATAGAAGACTTTTGACAAATTGCGTTTACCTTGTGTGGGGTGCTGTGTTTGTTGCTCCTAGCTGCCAGTGTGCTCCTCCCCTTAAAATCAATCAAATCAGCCCGGTAAGTCGTTGCTTTCCTAATGTGCTTTAAAACACTTTTTTCCTGATTACCCATACTGAATTCTTGATTACCCATACTGAATTCTTGATTACCCATACTAAATTCTTGATTAATCTTACAAAATTCTTGATTACTCATACTAATTTCTTGATTACTCTTACTAATTTCTTGACTACTCATACTAAATTGTTGATTAATCTTACTAATTTTTTTAATCGTACTTAATTCTTGATTACTCGTACTAAATTCTTGAGTGCTCATACTAAATTATTTATTACTTATACTAAATTCTTTATTACTTATACTAAATTCTTTATTACTTATACTAAATTCTTGATTACTTATACTAATTTCTTGAGTGCTCATACTAAATTCTTGATTACTGGTACTAAATTCTTGATTACTTGTACTAAATTATTGATTACTTGTACTAAGTTATTGATCACACGTACTATATTCTTGATAACTCTTACTAAATTCTTGATAACTCGTACTAAATTCTTGATTTTCCCGATATGATGGCGACCAATCGCCTCAACATAATCATACAGACATTAGGTCAGATAATAATAAAGACATTAGGTCTCATTCCCACGCTTTTTTTGTTCAAATATTCCCGCGCATATAATCACGCAATTGGAATTAATCTATTTTGTATAATTTAATAATTGAAGGGATTTTCGAGGAATATGATTTCACGAGAAACGCGAAAAAGGTATCAAAGTGGCATTAGTCCAGAGTGCGGAAAGTGAAGATAATGTGGCCGACCTGATTTTGGTAGCCTTCCATTTTCATAGTTAGTTAAACTTCATTAGGCCTTCCTCTCCGGGTCGTTTGGTGGTCGGAGTAGAGGGGGATTAACCCCTTTATTCAGCCCCCTCCCCCTCTCTGGTCCGATTGTTCTCAGCCTCTCGCTAACCTGTGGATCCTAGGGGGAAAGTTCTCCGGGTCTCTCCAAATAGGTGAAATGTCATCCCCCGTCGACACGGCGGAGGGGATGTAACCCGCGCTTTAGCGACACGCTTAGCCCCCCCCTTTTGATCCTGGTTCTAGAGCTCCATTAGGATAGTTCGGCTCACCCTTTATACTTAATTAGGCATTGGTAAGCTTTTTGCGTTGGCGGACGGAGCTAGGGCTGAAAGGTTCGATCGTCGCTAACAGACTGCCCGAGTTACCGAGTACTCGAGTATATCGGTAGTTACCGAGTACTTCAATTTTTGAAAGGAAAAAAAAGGATCAGAAAACAAGTATTAAGTTGAATCGCGTGGTGGGTATCTGGAATCACTTGAATGGTATTAAAGCGAGTGCGCTAAGATATTTAGGGGCGATCGGAGAGTAGCGTATATCCTCCAGAGTCTTTACGAGAGCAAACCCAAATTGCGCGTGAATTATTAACTTTCCAATTTCGTGGGACTGCCTTTCTTCAATAATTCAATCTCTTTTAAACGCTCAGGCCGGAGATTCCTTCGCTATACAGGGTGTTGGGTAGACCCTCGTGTCAATTCGTAAGATTTGAAAGAACCGTACAATTACCAGACTAGGAAATTCGTCAAGTTATCAGATTTCTAAAAAGATTAGGTTATCAGTTCTGATAACAGAGTAACATTACCAAACCCTGAAATACGTAAGATTAACAGATTCGAAAACAATATAAAAATGACAAAACTAGGATATTGACCATGTTATTATATTTGAAAACAGTGTAAAAATTACCAAACTAGGAATTGGGCAAAATTATCAGATTCGAAAACAAAGTAAACATTACCAGACTAGGAATTGGGCAAAATTATCAGATTCGAAATCAAAGTAAACATTACCAGACTAGGAAATGGGCAAAACTATCAGATTCGAAATCAAAGTAAACATTACCAGACTAGGAAATGGGCAAAATTATCAGATTCGAAAATGAAGTAAAAATTACCAAACTAGGAATTGGGCAAAACTATCAGATTCGAAATCAAAGTAAACATTACCAGACTAGGAAATGGACAAAACTATCAGATTCTAAAACAGTGTAAACATTACCAGACTAGGAATTGGGCAAAATTATCAGATTCGAAAACAAAGTAAACATTACCAGACTAGGAATTGGGCAAAATTATCAGATTCGAAATCAAAGTAAACATTACCAGACTAGGAAATGGGCAAAATTATCAGATTCGAAAATGAAGTAAAAATTACTAAACTAGGAATTGGGCAAAACTATCAGATTCGAAATCAAAGTAAACATTACCAGACTAGGAATTGGGCAAAATTATCAGATTCGAAATCAAAGTAAACATTACCAGACTAGGAAATGGGCAAAATTATCAGATTCGAAAATGAAGTAAAAATTACCAAACTAGGAATTGGGCAAAACTATCAGATTCGAAATCAAAGTAAACATTACCAGACTAGGAAATGGACAAAACTATCAGATTCTAAAACAGTGTAAACATTACCAGACTAGGAATTGGGCAAAATTATCAGATTCGAAAATGAAGTAAAAATTACCAAACTAGGAATTGGGCAAAACTATCAGATTCGAAATCAAAGTAAACATTACCAGACTAGGAAATGGACAAAACTATCAGATTCTAAAACAGTGTAAACATTACCAGACTAGGAATTGGGCAAAATTATCAGATTCGAAATCAAAGTAAACATTACCAGACTAGGAAATGGGCAAAATTATCAGATTCGAAAATGAAGTAAAAATTACCAAACTAGGAATTGGGCAAAACTATCAGATTCGAAATCAAAGTAAACATTACCAGACTAGGAAATGGACAAAACTATCAGATTCTAAAACAGTGTAAACATTACCAGACTAGGAATTGGGCAAAATTATCAGATTCGAAAATGAAGTAAAAATTACCAAACTAGGAATTGGGCAAAACAATCAGATTCGAAATCAAAGTAAAAATTACCAGAGTAGGAAATGGGAAAATTTACCAGACTAGGAAATGGGAAAAATTACTAGATTCGAAATAAGTGGATAAATTACCAGACTAGGAAATCATCCAAATTACCAGATTGGAAAACAGTGTAAAAATTACCAGACTAGGAAATGGGTAAGATTATCAGATTCGAAAACAATATAAAATTAGAAATTTTCTAAAATTATCAGACTGGAAAATATCTTCCAGTTTATAACTTCGGGTACGTATAACCCTTCATATTCTGCTATTACGTCTGTACCTTAAGTGAAATTGCAGTGGCACCGTCATCCCTCAACACGCAATACACTTGCGCGTTGCGGGGAAGTACGAGATGAACCAATACGCTCCGAATCACCCTGTGCATATGCAGCACAATGCTGTTTCTAGACCTCGGGCTAGACCAAGAAAGGAGTGGGTTTTAAGCGGTCATGTTTATCAGGAGCTCCGCTCTCGAACCGAGGTTGGATGAGAGGCCACGAATTAGTGGAGGGTACATTGAGGGTCCTTCAAATTCACGGATACTTTGATTGGGGCGGCTCTAGACATATTTCTCATAAGGTTCAAGCTCCTCCTCAAGATTTGTCACCGTAAATGATGACGAAGGAAAGCCTCAGTTTCTTCTTCCAATGATAAAATCGTTATTTAAATTTAAATTTTAATATTAATATTTTAACCATGGGCCAAATAATGATAAATCCAGGACATGACTCTATGCGAAAAACCCGTCCAACAGCGCTAACACCCGACCACTATTGCCCCCTATTGGGAAAAACGCGCGATCGCGGACCTACGTCATTTTGGGAGCAAATTTTTTAGGGACAGTTTTCAAAAATAATACACGTGGTCGTCGTCGTAAATATCCTGGAATATTTATTCACAGTTATCATATATAGTGTGGTTATTAAAGGAAGTACTTATTTTTATACGTACTAAGTTCATAATTAGTATAATATATATAATTATTTAATATTAAACATATACTTTCCTAGAATCGTTAAAATTTATCAAAAAATGAGGGGCCAAATATGGCAGGATTTTCGAATTACAACCGCCACTTATTTCCGAATTCCGACTCAGTCATCACTAGATGGCGTTCGGGAAACCGGAAACTTGCTTGATTTTGCCCCCAATTTTTTTTTCCTCCTTTTCCCCCCTACTAAAATGGCCGCCTGTGTCTTTTAGTGGACGGCCGATTTAGTACGCGTGAAGGTACCAGAGTCATGTCCTGGATTTATCATTATTTGGCCCATGTTTTAACTGTACATTTTGCGTTTAAAAATTTGCGTGGCATTTATTTATTTCAAATTAAGTTAAGAAAATTTATACATATCGTTGACAATTCAAATTATCAAACTGATTATGAAGTTCACACGTACCCCACTTGCGAATTTGGCGCTGTGTGTAACTTCAGGTAACATAATTAGTGCGAGGATTCTCATTCACCGGCTAAATTTTTACTGTGACCAAGGCCTACCAAAAATGAAAATGCTTTTTTGATTAAATCTAAGACTTATTTCTGGAAAATAATAAAAAATTTAAATAAAACGTTAAAATCAACTATTATTAACACTTATTTTAAAATTTGAGATTAAAAAATTAACGTTTTTATTATTAGTTATAGTGATCGTAGTAAATACTACTTTAATAGTTATGGCATGTCTTTCAATACCATGAAAAGTGGTGTCCTACACCTTGGATGCAAAAACCCTCGTTCAGACTACTCTCTGGGCGGTACCTTACTCTCCAGGTTCGAATCTCCTGTTCGCGACCTCGGTGTGTGGATGGATCCTACCCTGTCGTTTAGTAATCACACTTCCAAGGTTGTCAAAAAAATTAATTCCCTCTCTGGCCTAACGAGGCGTACTTTCTTCTTCCGCACGTCACGACTGATCAGAACGTTGTACACCTCGCTGGTCTTGCCCCACATTAACTTCGCCTCCGAGATCTGGAGCCCGCCTTTGTCCGGTGACCAGGACAACCTCATCAAGGCCCACAACCGATTTACTAAATTAACCAAAGGCTTTGAAGCACTCATCCCAGAAGAAAGAAACAGACGCTTGCGCCTTGATTCCCCTCTTGTTCGCCACGCCATCAATGACCTAGTCCAAATTTGGAACATCTACACAAAGCAGTCAGCGCTATCACCAACCAATTTATTTACCTTTGACGCGCTCCGTAGGACACGTGGTCACGGCGCGAAGATCTACAAACCCAGGGTGAATACCCGCTAGAGACAGTGGCATCTGACTTACCGATCCATTACCTGCTGGAACTCTTTACCGCAAGACGTAATCAACTGTGCAACCCGTCGATCGTTTAGAAAACATGCATGGGCATACCTCTACTCTCAATTATAATGTCTTAATACCGCTTAAATTTTTTTTTTAATTATTCGTCCTTTATATGTTCAGTCTATTCTTTGGTTTGAAACTCTAACTTTATGTACTCATCTGTTGCTCACCCTGCTGGCTGCACACAAGCTCCTATAAGCTTAGTAGCTGTATTTCTTAAATAAATAAATGTGGTTCCTACGTCACAGTATCTTCCTTTTACAAGGCTACGAGCGCGCGCTACAGTCGCCAGAGGAATATAGGTTTTTCCAGAGCGCGCGTGAAGAATATACTAATCAAGCTTTTTTATTTTATTCATTTTATTTTATAGAAACATCAATTACTTATTTAGAGCTTAGTTTTTTCCCACTTTTCATTATTGGATGCTTGCTCGTAACGTCGTAGGCATACGTCATAATTGAGCCCCACCTAGAAACGATTTTCATGACATTAATTTCGCGTCACAGATCACGTGGCCAAACCCCACACTATTCGGCGAAATAATCACGTGACCGTCACGTGGCTGACCTATACGCGTTACGCTGGCAAAAAACTACACAACCACGAGCAAGCTACGAATAAAACTTTCTACCTTTTCACGTAATTTAACATTCTTTGCATTGCAGACCATAGATGGTTCTAATCATAAGCCTATCAACCCTAAGTTTGAAACGCGCATAGCGCCCTTTGTACCACCACTGGACGGGCGAAAAAGAAGAAATCAGGCGATAGTATCGGCACCTGGTAGAGATAAATTGAAGCTTCTTCCTTCCCCCTTTCTCTCTCTTACCAAAGCAGCTGGCATCATGCATTGCGGGACGCGTTTCGTTTCTCTTTTCCGCCACCGGGTGGATTTAGCGCTGTACTTTCGACAGTGTGTCAGAATTTATAGCCCGGTGTACCTAGTAATAGAGACCATACCACCGGAGGCCTATCATCATAGTGCCCTACGCCAGCGTCCACCTAGCCCAGACAGGTGACAAATTCAGCATGGGTAGTAGTACCCTACTACTGATGATCGCACCTTTGACGCAAGCCACTCAACCCAGCAGAAGGTGCAGCAATGGGTGGACCATTTCCCACTTCGCACACAGCAGTGGGATTAAGAATGGATGCTGTAGCAACTCCAGCCGACACCCTACCTTCGTAGGTAAAGAGTCAAACCCTTTGGAGAGAGCTCCTAAAGGGGAACGACGGGCACACAGCAGCCCAAGTAACCCGGCACAGCTGGCACCGGAGATCCCGGTGTGCTCCAAAAGGCCGGGAAACAGGACCACCGTGCCCTCATATGGGGGCCCGCCACCCCACAGCAGGCTACCCAATCCGCCGAAGCGGCCAGTTTGCACGGACCCTCTCCGTTAGCCTGAGGCGAAGCTCAGTATCCAGCCCATACCTGACCGAAGTCGGAGGTGGAGATAGGACCATTTGATCAGAGCTAACATCTCCCAGTGCGCCACCGCCCTTATGGGTTACAAGAGCCGGACCCCGACTCCCCGGTAAAGCCACCAGTTATTGCACACTCTAACCCATTTAGACTTTCGACAGTCGTTAGCTTGAACCAACACTGCCTTTCGATTCAAACTTAGGGTTGATAGGCTTATGTTAATCTTATTAACTTTTGCCACTCTTACCGACCAAATAGAGCAATTAAAGTTCTACACGATATTCAGGACAGTTCGTTAATATATGACTTCCAATAGATGGAGTAAAAACCTGAGTCATCGTCAACCTGGAGGCAGTTGGTAAGGTGCCTTGGAACAAAAGTCTGCTTGAGGCGGTCTATCCAGCAAAGATTATGGTATGTTTCCAAGGAGAGCCCAGAGCAGTCTATCCAGCAAAGGTCGCTAGTAGGCTACACTTTGAAGCTCTGGCACTCTTTTAACTCATCGTAGGAAAATGTAAAAAAAACAGGCGTACTTCGCAACTCACTCCCTACAACTCCTTTAAATATTTGCATAATACTGTTTAAGTTTACCTTTTCACACTGGTTACCTCGATTTGTTTACAATGTCCTTTTTTACCTAACACACGAACCCAAACCTAAATGTTCGCGTTTCCCTGCTGCTTGGTTTTGCGCTTGTTGCCGCCTACTTCCAGGGGCTAGTAGGCCACACTTTGAAGCTCTCTGGCAGTCTTTTAACTCATCTTAGAAAAATGGGAAAAAAATAGGCATACTTCTCAACTCACCCCCTAAAACTCCTTCAAATTTTTGCATAACATTTTGAAACACCCTGTATAGAACGCTTTTTGCGATAATTTTACTATATTTCCGATATTTGTGCGTTAATTCAAGAAATTTAAGAAAGTTCTTTTCTGTTAACTTAAAAACTAGTAAGCTAAGAATGGAAATATTATACTCGCTGGACTGTTTGGTTTGTACCTTCTCAGACTCGCAAATACGGCGGACTTATCATGCGTGTTGTAGGAACGAAATAGGCCGTGGAACTTGGAAGTTGTGCCAAAAGAAATATGTGAGTCACAGCCAACTATGATCAAGTGCCACCACTCTATAGCGTGTAATCAAAGTTGGCCGTAGTTGTGTACTATACTTTTTGAGAAAATTCGATTATTTTTGGGCTTCGATGTTATAATTTCAGTTTAGGGACCTGGCAACGCGGCACCGAATGCTCCCGTACCAGCTGCGCATCTTCATCCTCGCGAGTGCCACATCGAAAGCCGCCGCAGTGGCGTAGCTAGCATGGGTGACACCCGGGGCGGATATCATGGTGTGCTTCTTAGTAGTCTTTAGTTTGTGTAAGTTTTTTTTTCACAATCGGGTGTCACAACCAAATCTCGCCGAAAACGGGTGGCACCCGTGGCGGGCTGCCCCCACCGACCTCCATAGCTACGCCACTAGCCGCCGTCGCCTCTACACCCGCCAGTCGTAAGATTTGAACAAACTTAATTTTATAAGTTGGGCAAATACCAGAACAAACCATTCCCCGTATCAAAAAAGGTCGTATTAATCTTAAGATGTTTTTAATGTAATGTTAATTTTAGTGTCGAAATCATTTTTCTAAAATAAATCAAATCAATATCTTTCAAATGCTTACACTTATTTTACTCGTACCAATTATTCCCCTAGACAACCGATCTATTGAAAGTGTCCCTTCCCTCGTGATAAGATGAAAATAGACCCGGAAGGCCGTGGATCCTCACAACATAGTCAATCTCCACAAGTGTAAAATAATACATTCTTGATTTTACAAAAGAAACGAATATTTTTCTGTCCTTTTCATATATGGGTGAAAACTTGAAACCACTTAGGTCAGGGAAATAGCATTAAAACAAAAGGAAGTGTTATACTATTATGTTACTTATGTTGTGTTAATTATGTTACTTATGTGAGGTGGTGGAGTGGTTAGCAGCAAGAGGATCCGGGTTTGGGGGTGGTGAAGTGGTTAGCAGCAAAAGGATCCGGGTTCGGGGGTGGTGAAGTGGTTAGCAGCAAAAGGATCCGGGTTCGGGGGTGGTGAAGTGGTTAGCAGCAAAAGGATCCAGGTTCGGGGGTGGTGGAGTGGTTAGCAGCAAAAGGATCCGGGTTCGGGGGTGGTGAAGTGGTTAGCAGCAAAAGGATCCAGGTTCGGGGGTGGTGGAGTGGTTAGCAGCAAAAGGATCCGGGTTCGGTCGTGATGGAGTGGTTAGCAGCAAAAGGATCCGGGTTCGGGGGTGGTGAAGTGGTTAGCAGCAAAAGGATCCGGGTTCGGGGGTGGTGAAGTGGTTAGCAGCAAAAGGATCCGGGTTCGGGGGTGGTGGAGTGGTTAGCAGCAAAAGGATCCAGGTTCGGGGGTGGTGGAGTGGTTAGCAGCAAAAGGATCCGGGTTCGGGGGTGGTGAAGTGGTTAGCAGCAAAAGGATCCGGGTTCGGGGGTGGTGGAGTGGTTAGCAGCAAGAGGATCCGGGTTTGGGGGGGTGAAGTGGTTAGCAGCAAATGGATCCGGGTTCGGGGGTGGTGAAGTGGTTAGCAGCAAAAGGATCCAGGTTCGGGGGTGGTGGAGTGGTTAGCAGCAAAAGGATCCGGGTTCGGTCGTGATGGAGTGGTTAGCAGCAAAAGGATCCGGGTTCGGGGGTGGTGAAGTGGTTAGCAGCAAAAGGATCCGGGTTCGGGGGTGGTGGAGTGGTTAGCAGCAAAAGGATCCAGGTTCGGGGGTGGTGGAGTGGTTAGCAGCAAAAGGATCCGGGTTCGGGGGTGGTGAAGTGGTTAGCAGCAAAAGGATCCGGGTTCGGGGGTGGTGGAGTGGTTAGCAGCAAGAGGATCCGGGTTTGGGGGGGTGAAGTGGTTAGCAGCAAAAGGATCCGGGTTCGGGGGTGGTGGAGTGGTTAGCAGCAAAAGGATCCAGGTTCGGGGGTGGTGGAGTGGTTAGCAGCAAAAGGATCCAGGTTCGGGGGTGGTGGAGTGGTTAGCAGCAAAAGGATCCGGGTTCGGGGGTGGTGGAGTGGTTAGCAGCAAAAGGATCCAGGTTCGGGGGTGGTGGAGTGGTTAGCAGCAAAAGGATCCAGGTTCGGGGGTGGTGGAGTGGTTAGCAGCAAAAGGATCCAGGTTCGGGGGTGGTGGAGTGGTTAGCAGCAAAAGGATCCGGGTTCGGTGGTGATGGAGTGGTTAGCAGCAAAAGTATCCGGGTTCGGGGGTGGTGAAGTGGTTAGCAGCAAAAGGATCCGGGTTCGGGGGTGGTGAAGGGGTTAGCAGCAAAAGGATCCAGGTTCGGGGGTGGTGGAGTGGTTAGCAGCAAAAGGATCCGGGTTCGGTGGTGGTGGAGTGGTTAGCAGCAAGAGGATCCGGGTTTGGGGGTGGTGAAGTGGTTAGCAGCAAAAGGATCCGGGTTCGGGGGTGAAGGAGTGGTTAGCAGCAAAAGGATCCAGGTTCGGGGGTGGTGGAGTGGTTAGCAGCAAAAGGATCCAGGTTCGGGGGTGGTGGAGTGGTTAGCAGCAAAAGGATCCAGGTTCGGGGGTGGTGGAGTGGTTAGCAGCAAAAGGATCCAGGTTCGGGGGTGGTGGAGTGGTTAGCAGCAAAAGGATCCAGGTTCGGGGGTGGTGGAGTGGTTAGCAGCAAGAGGATCCAGGTTCGGGGGTGGTGGAGTGGTTAGCAGCAAAAGGATCCGGGTTCGGGGGTGGTGAAGTGGTTAGCAGCAAAAGGATCCAGGTTCGGGGGTGGTGGAGTGGTTAGCAGCAAAAGGATCCGGGTTCGGGGGTGGTGGAGTGGTTAGCAGCAAGAGGATCCGGGTTCGGTGGTGGTGGAGTGGTTAGCAGCAAAAGGATCAGGGTTCGGGGGTGGTGGAGTGGTTAGCAGCAAAAGGATCCAGGTTCGGGGGTGGTGGAGTGGTTAGCAGCAAAAGGATCCGGGTTCGGGGGTGGTGGAGTGGTTAGCAGCAAAAGGATCCAGGTTCGGGGGTGGTGGAGTGGTTAGCAGCAAAAGGATCCGGGTTCGGGGGTGGTGAAGTGGTTAGCAGCAAGAGGATCCGGGTTTGGGGGTGGTGAAGTGGTTAGCAGCAAAAGGATCCGGGTTCGGGGGTGAAGGAGTGGTTAGCAGCAAAAGGATCCAGGTTCGGGGGTGGTGGAGTGGTTAGCAGCAAAAGGATCCAGGTTCGGGGGTGGTGGAGTGGTTAGCAGCAAAAGGATCCAGGTTCGGGGGTGGTGGAGTGGTTAGCAGCAAAAGGATCCAGGTTCGGGGGTGGTGGAGTGGTTAGCAGCAAAAGGATCCAGGTTCGGGGGTGGTGGAGTGGTTAGCAGCAAGAGGATCCAGGTTCGGGGGTGGTGGAGTGGTTAGCAGCAAAAGGATCCGGGTTCGGGGGTGGTGAAGTGGTTAGCAGCAAAAGGATCCAGGTTCGGGGGTGGTGGAGTGGTTAGCAGCAAAAGGATCCGGGTTCGGGGGTGGTGGAGTGGTTAGCAGCAAGAGGATCCGGGTTCGGTGGTGGTGGAGTGGTTAGCAGCAAAAGGATCAGGGTTCGGGGGTGGTGGAGTGGTTAGCAGCAAAAGGATCCAGGTTCGGGGGTGGTGGAGTGGTTAGCAGCAAAAGGATCCGGGTTCGGGGGTGGTGGAGTGGTTAGCAGCAAAAGGATCCAGGTTCGGGGGTGGTGGAGTGGTTAGCAGCAAAAGGATCCGGGTTCGGGGGTGGTGAAGTGGTTAGCAGCAAAAGGATCCGGGTTCGGGGGTGGTGAAGTGGTTAGCAGCAAAAGGATCCGGGTTCGGGGGTGGTGAAGTGGTTAGCAGCAAAAGGATCCGGGTTCGGGGGTGGTGGAGTGGTGAGCAGCAAGAGTATCCGGGTTTGGGGGTGGTGGAGTGGCTAGCACTTTCGCCTCGCAGCAAGAGGATTCGGGTTCAAACCCAACTTGTGGCACTAGGGTAGAACTCAGAACAAGTCCTTCCACTTTGAGTTTGTAAGTTATCTCCCCACCGGTTAAAGGGGCTTACCTCTAGTTCTTCAGTTACCCCGGTTTATAAAAACTTGTTGAGGTTAACGGTATTAGTGAGTGTAGGGAGCTATTGTCTCGCGTAGCATGAAGAAATTTAACCCGGCCACCTGAATTAAAGGCAATAAAAATCGCTAGATGACTTGGGCCTAAGGGTGTACTTTGGGATATCAGCCTAACTGATTATTATAATGAATTTTGATTCCCATTTTACAACCGGATTCCTCTTACAATTTAATCTATCCAAAAAACATCAAACTTTTAGTTCTAATCCAGTAACTAGTATTTAACAATGTTTAACGGGAAGAGAACAAAACTAAAAAAAAATTAAACTCACCCAAAACAAATTAAAGTTACCGGTGGAAGCGCACGTCGGTAACTTTTTCCCTGCCCTTTATTGTGGCAAGGAAAAATTCATCGTAGTCATACCTCAAACATAAATAAATAAATTATTGATAAGACAATAGATCTTTCTATTAAATAATATATACGCATACATGTATAAAAAATGTTATTTTTAGGAGCGCGCGCTTCCTAATATTTCCGTGTAGAGGGTCTCGTGCGTTTTCGCGCGAGCTCAACAAAAACAAAAATAAGCGCGCTCTCTAACATAATCACGTGACCTCTCGTATTTTATATAAAGAGCTATTAGAACTGATTTTCATTCTTTAATTTAATACATTATTGCGAATAGTTAATTTAACGTTAATAACAAGCTAAATTAGCTGACAATAGCTCGAAAAATAAACAAGTTATCATTTAATAACAAAACTTGACCTACATTCTTGAAACGCGTAGGATATTTCTCGGCACGGATTTGAAAGAGTGAGTACGTGAAAGTTTCGGGAGAGGGGTTCGAATGGGTCCTAACGACTCCGGAATAAATTTCAGGGGTTGCCTCCCAAAAGGGAATTTCAAAATCCCGAGGCAATTTTCATTAGAAACGGACGGGGATCGAGATAATTAAACGCCCAATATATACGTCACTGTGGCGACATCTATGAACGGGGTAAGACGGATAAAATTTAACACGTGACGCTTTACCGGCGTTTGTCAATTGAATAAATTAGGGAAACTATTATTTATATTGTCTCCCCGAATTTGAATATTTAATCACACATTTCGTATACTTCTTTATGTATAACCAGAAGTAAATAATATATGACTTAATTAGAAGTGTATACATCTTAATAAGGTAAGGTTATTAGGTTATTTTTAAAATACGTTTGATAAAGTAGAAATATCCGTAACTTTATACAACTATTATTGAACCTTTATTTTATATTTTTTAAATTAATTTTTAATATTGTTTATCCTTAAGAAAAATTTTACATTTTTATATTGTTAGGCGCAGTACTAATTTTGAAATTATAACAGAGCAAATCGGCTAATGGTTATTTTAGGATTTAAGCATCTTCTATTGGATTACGAAAATGGTGTATTAAATTTGATTCAAAAATTACATCCAAAATTTCCAGATCCAATTTTGACTTCAATCGAAAATTACCATCCACAATTTTCCAATTTTGATCCAATTAAAGGAGAATTGCATATACAGGGTGGAAGCTTCAGCCGTGGTGCAGCCTCGGTACTTCTCCTAGTACACCAGAGTGATGCGGGTCGAACACTTCTACAGGCGCTGGTATTCCTGAAATAGCCAATGGCATAATTAGAAGCGCATCTTTATCCAATCGCCCAAAAAAGCATATGGAAGATGCGCTTCTAATTCTCCCATTGGTCTATTTTTGGCCTACCAGCGCCTGTAGAAGTGTTCCTTCCGCAGCACTCTGGTGTACTTGGAGAAGTACCGAGACTGGACCACGGCTGAAGCTTCCACCCTGTATTGTAATATATGAAATTATCCTTTATTAACCGAATTGATAAAGATTCTTCGATCCAAACAAATTTTATTCAAACTCGATATTGACTCCCATGGCAAAACTTTGTAAAGGACATTTTTTCGAATTGGGGATAATCACGTTTTGGCACTTTAATTTACATTACTTCTTATGGTAATATAAGTAGTACTTACGGTTGTATATCACTGAAAAATTATATTGGGGGAGTTGGAGTTTTTTCAGTGTACTATTCGCACGGATACTTGACTTCACGTCTAACTCGAAATTTTGTAAATTGGCGTTTACTAGGTTTTGCCACGAGATTTTACAGCCTTGCCTCATAACAAGAGAAGCTATTTCTATTGTATATTTTCTATGTTAAGAAATATCTGTAAATTTAAACCCGCCAAAGTAGACGTCTCAATTTCATGACCTGCAGATGGAATCTTATCTCGTAATCTATTTAAATAATACTTCTGATTTTAGCGCTTCTAACCGATTCTCAGAGAACAATTGAGTTATATGACACGAGCAAAAAACTGTGATAAATCAGATATCAGATTATTTGCATTTGCGTTCAGATATTATCAGATCACTTGAAACTTATCTGAAGATGAACAGATTTCAGAATATACAGGGTAATGCAAATATCTGAAGGAGTTGTAGGGGGTGAGTTGCGAAGTATGCCTGTTTTTTTCACATTTTCCAACGAGGAGTTAAAAGAGCGCCAGAGAGCTTCAAAGTGTGGCCTACTAGCCCTTGGAAGTAGGCCTTGTTAAACGTCCGTGAGACGGGGATGCGCCGGTTCGGGTACCTTTCCTGGAAGAGACGTTGAGCAGCCAAAGCATTGCCATCCGCCAGTCCAGACACGAAATGAATATCCGATAGTTCTTCCGAAGTGAACTCCATTGTTGCAGTTTGAAAGGGATGAGAAATCGCGGTCCATCACGACTTTAAAGGGAGTATAACCCCTCTTGTTTGGTAGGGTGCGCTTAGACTATACCGAGTAGCTTCCACACGCCTTCCTAGCGAAGGGTGGCAAGGAGTTAGTTTGATCGGGTTTTACCCCCAAATTCCGTAAAAGGTTATACACCCTCACTAAACTAACTCCTTGCCGCCCCTCGCTAGGAAGGCTTGTGCACTCTTAAAAATATTGGGTTGTTTTTGACCCAAATTGGGTTGTTTTTTTACCCATTGTTGGGTCAGTATTTAACCAAACAAAATATTGGGTTGTTTTAGTTTTCACCCAAAAAGGGGTATTTTCATAACGCTATTTTGGGTTAAATTTATAAGTTACCCAAATATGGGTTGAACATTAGCCCAAAATATGGTTAATATATGACTAAATTTTGGGTTATAATTTAACAATTAATTGAGTTTTTTTATACCCATTGTTGGGTCAGTATTTAACCAAACAAAATATTGGGTTGTTTTAGTTTTCACCCAAAAAGGGGTATTTTCATAACGCTATTTTGGGCTAAATTTATAAGTTACCCAAATATGGGTTGAACATTAGCCCAAAATATGGTTAATATATGACTAAATTTTGGGTTATAATTTAACAATTAATTGAGTTTTTTTATACCCATTGTTGGGTCAGTATTTAACCAAACAAAATATTGGGTTGTTTTAGTTTTCACCCAAAAAGGGGTATTTTCATAACGCTATTTTGGGTTAAATTTATAAGTTACCCAAATATGGGTTGAACATTAGCCCAAAATATGGTTAATATATGACAAAATTTTGGGTTATAATTTAACAATTAATTGAGTTTTTTTATACCCATTGTTGGGTCAGTATTTAACCAAACAAAATATTGGGTTGTTTTAGTTTTCACCCAAAAAGGGGTATTTTCATAACGCTATTTTGGGTTAAATTTATAAGTTACCCAAATATGGGTTGAACATTAGCCCAAATTATGGTTAATATATGACTAAATTTTGGGTTATAATTTAACAATTAATTGAGTTTTTTTATACCCATTGTTGGGTCAGTATTTAACCAAACAAAATATTGGGTTGTTTTAGTTTTCACCCAAAAAGGGGTATTTTCATAACGCTATTTTGGGTTAAATTTATAAGTTACCCAAATATGGGTTGAACATTAGCCCAAAATATGGTTAATATATGACTAAATTTTGGGTTATAATTTAACAATTAATTGAGTTTTTTTATACCCATTGTTGGGTCAGTATTTAACCAAACAAAATATTGGGTTGTTTTAGTTTTCACCCAAAAAGGGGTATTTTCATAACGCTATTTTGGGTTAAATTTATAAGTTACCCAAATATGGGTTGAACATTAGCCCAAAATATGGTTAATATATGACTAAATTTTGGGTTATAATTTAACAATTAATTGAGTTTTTTTATACCCATTGTTGGGTCAGTATTTAACCAAACAAAATATTGGGTTGTTTTAGTTTTCACCCAAAAAGGGGTATTTTCATAACGCTATTTTGGGTTAAATTTATAAGTTACCCAAATATGGGTTGAACATTAGCCCAAAATATGGTTAATATATGACTAAATTTTGGGTTATAATTTAACAATTAATTGAGTTTTTTTATACCCATTGTTGGGTCAGTATTTAACCAAACAAAATATTGGGTTGTTTTAGTTTTCACCCAAAAAGGGGTATTTTCATAACGCTATTTTGGGTTAAATTTATAAGTTACCCAAATATGGGTTGAACATTAGCCCAAAATATGGTTAATATATGACTAAATTTTGGGTTATAATTTAACAATTAATTGAGTTTTTTTATACCCATTGTTGGGTCAGTATTTAACCAAACAAAATATTGGGTTGTTTTAGTTTTCACCCAAAAAGGGGTATTTTCATAACGCTATTTTGGGTTAAATTTATAAGTTACCCAAATATGGGTTGAACATTAGCCCAAAATATGGTTAATATATGACTAAATTTTGGGTTATAATTTAACAATTAATTGAGTTTTTTTATACCCATTGTTGGGTCAGTATTTAACCAAACAAAATATTGGGTTGTTTTAGTTTTCACCCAAAAAGGGGTATTTTCATAACGCTATTTTGGGTTAAATTTATAAGTTACCCAAATATGGGTTGAACATTAGCCCAAAATATGGTTAATATATGACTAAATTTTGGGTTATAATTTAACAATTAATTGAGTTTTTTTATACCCATTGTTGGGTCAGTATTTAACCAAACAAAATATTGGGTTGTTTTAGTTTTCACCCAAAAAGGGGTATTTTCATAACGCTATTTTGGGTTAAATTTATAAGTTACCCAAATATGGGTTGAACATTAGCCCAAAATATGGTTAATATATGACTAAATTTTGGGTTATAATTTAACAATTAATTGAGTTTTTTTATACCCATTGTTGGGTCAGTATTTAACCAAACAAAATATTGGGTTGTTTTAGTTTTCACCCAAAAAGGGGTATTTTCATAACGCTATTTTGGGTTAAATTTATAAGTTACCCAAATATGGGTTGAACATTAGCCCAAAATATGGTTAATATATGACTAAATTTTGGGTTATAATTTAACAATTAATTGAGTTTTTTTATACCCATTGTTGGGTCAGTATTTAACCAAACAAAATATTGGGTTGTTTTAGTTTTCACCCAAAAAGGGGTATTTTCATAACGCTATTTTGGGTTAAATTTATAAGTTACCCAAATATGGGTTGAACATTAGCCCAAAATATGGTTAATATATGACTAAATTTTGGGTTATAATTTAACAATTAATTGAGTTTTTTTTATACCCATTGTTGGGTCAGTATTTAACCAAACACAATATTGGGTGGTTTTCGTTTTCACCCAAAATCGTTTTTTTTTAATAATGATATTTTGGGTTAAATTTATAAGTTTCCCAAAATATGGTTAATATATGATTCAATTTTGGGTTATAAATTAACAATTAATTTGGTTTATAAATTTGATCACACTGGAAAGAATATCGTAGGGCCTTGGAAATTTGCAATACATTTAAACAAGGGAGCTCATTACGTTCTTCCGCTGAAATATCAACACAACATAAAAAAAATTTAAAATATTGGAAATATTTAAATTATAAAAAGTAAATTAAATTAAAAATATTCTATACCTTTAGAATCAAAAATTAAGAATCCTTTCAAGCACTCATGGAAACGATGCGAGAATGGCGCAAATTTTTTTATTTCCAGTCTTCCAAAGACTACAAGTTCGATGGACACATTTTCGATGCTCATATCGTCTTTGGCACGTGGGAACTTTAAATTTGATAGTATGACCCAATTTTGGGTTGCTATTATATTATCTTAAAAACAACCTAATTTTGTTTAACCCAAATTTTGCGTTTCAAGATTTCCAACAACATTTGGGTTATTTTTAACTCAAAAGGTAGATAAAACTGAAATAACCAAAATCATTTAACCCAACGTTTTTAAGAGTGTAGACTATACCGAGTAGCTTCCACACGCCTTCCTAGCGAAGGGTGGCAAGGAGTTAGTTTGATCGGGTTTTACCCCCAAATTCCGTAAAAGGTTATACACCCTCACTAAACTAACTCCTTGCCGCCCCTCGCTAGGAAGGCTTGTGGAAGCTTCTCGATATACTCTAAGTGCACCCTACCAAACAAAAGGGGTTATACTGCCTTTAAATACTGTTCAAGTTTACTGTTTTACGCTGGTTACCTCGATTTGTTTACAAAGTCCATTTTTACCTATCACACGAACCCAAACCTTAATGTTCGCATTTCCGTGCTGCTTGGTTTGGCGCTCGTTGCAGCCTACTTCCAGGGGCTAGTAGGCCACACTTTGAAGCTCTCTGGCACTCTTTTAACTCATCGTAGGAAATGCGAAAAAACAGGCATACTTCTCAACTCACCCCTACAACTCCTTCAAATGTTTTGCAAAACCTTTTGAAACACCCGGTATATTGAAACATTTAATTTAATTTCTGGTAAATGTCTATGATAAATCAGATATCAGATTATCTGCATTTACGTTCAGATATTATCAGATCAGCTGTTATTGGTGATATACTATTACGTACTGATTTAAGCAATAAAATAAAAGCGATAAAATAAAGCAAAGTTTGTAGATATATAAGGTTTATATATTCCTAGTATCTACATATTGAATGTTTATTCAAGCTTTTCGGTTTTGACGAAAGCCGTTCTCAGTCGACGATAGATGGCACTCGTTGTGTTGACATAACGACCGCTGGTCTCCCCTAGGTTCTCTGCTACTGGGCTAACATTTAAATACAAATAAAGGGCAAGTTAAGATCTCCCCAGTTGTGGTTTTGCGCTTCCCGCAAATCAATAAAATTCAAAGTCACACCATTTCAATATAGCCACTTATCTCCTGACGAATAAGGCAATATTATTTGACCTTTTTGGGGGGTTAGTACCTCTGTTAAAACGCCGAAAAATTGTGAGAAATCAGTAGAAATCACTGAAATAATGTAAGAAATCACTGGAAATCACCTAAAAAATTGGGAACATTTGCTGGAAATCACAAACAAATTTCAAGCATTTACTGGAAATCACCTCTATAATGTGATAATTCAATGGGAATTACATCTAAAATATGATAATTTACTGGAAATAACCTCTGAAATGTGATATTTTACAGGAAATCACATCTATAATGTGATAATTTACTGGAAATGACCCCTTAAATATGAAAATTTACTGGAAACAACCACTTAAATGTGAAAATTTACTGGAAATCACCACTAAACTGTGATAATTTACTGGAACCTCTATAATTTACTGGAAATAAACTCTAAAATGTGATAATTTACTGGAAATAAACTCTAAAATGTGATAATTTACTGGAAATAAACTCTAAAATGTGATAATTTACTGGAAATAAACTCTAAAATGTGATAATTTACTGGAAATAAACTCTAAAATGTGATAATTTACTGGAAATAAACCCTACAATGTGATAATTTACTGGAAATAACGAAAAAAGTGTTGAAATCAGTAGGAATCACATTAAAAATTGGAAAAAATCTGTAGATATCACCGCAAAGATTGTGAGAAATAACTGCAAATCACAAATTGTTGTTCGAAAATGAGTAATTAGGAGTATAAAAAATTTGCCCCCTAGTGTAATATATGACAATATTCTGAATCAAATGACACGAATTCTTTCCACTCAAAACAAGTACTTGAAGAAGTTCCAAACACGCCATCGATCTAAAATATCCGCGCCAGTAACGAAGATCCGATCCAACCACAGGGCGAAAGATGGCACCCGCTCGATCGTTAGGCTTCATAAAAGATGCGTGTCACCTCGACTTGACAGGGCATTCGTTAGTAGACCATAATAGCGTAATTTCCCTTAACTAACGGTCATTTGCAAGTGACCGGAAGAATAAAGGGCAAAAGCGACCATTTGAACGAATTAAGCGCTTCCCGAAACGAGGCAATCTGCCTTCTAAATTTAGAAGTTCCCTGTTTGGTCGCCCTGGTGATGCCGCGGGGATGTAAAGTGGCCTTGGGAACCTGCCCACGATTCTTCATTGTTCCCGAAATTGAAATCCCGCTTATTTCGATATTTCCAATATTAATTAAATGACAAAAGATCATCGGTGACACACCGTAGCTGTAATACTGTATATTTCACCGTATAAGGAAATTAAGTATTCGATTGATCAGTGAAGGCCTGAAATATGGAAATTGTCACGCGCTGTAAAATTTATATTGTCTTAAAGTACTCTGGAATCGGACGATATTAAATATAACGATATGTGGCCATATAGATACAATCATTTCAAATACTAAATAGTTACCTAAGGCTGCAGATTTTGCTAAAATTAACGCTTATTGGTCGTTTAAGAAAATATAATATCAGAAGTATATAATATATTTTAAGCCAGAAGTATGCGTCTTCCTAGAGTACTTATACTATGCTTGGGACACTTATTTATTTATTTTTTCAAATTAAACGCATATGGCGTAATAAGTAATAAAATGGCGTTACTTACAAACTAACGTTTACTTGTAAAAAATATTTATTATTAAACGTAATGAAAAATTTATTTTGTATAACCTAAGTTAAAAATTGTCGATAGTAGGAGTCGCCAAAAGATGTCGCCAGGGGGACGAGTCAGGAGTAGAAAAAGGAAAGGAAATCGGTTTTGGTAAACGATTAATCATCGGAACTCGGTAATTTATAGGCGAAGCGGGCTGCTTCGATTTCTCTCACTTCGAAGGCTCGTCAAGAAGAAGAGCGGACCGCTCCACTTATGCAAATTCGCCACCAGGGATCGAATACCGCGTATTTATCGCACTTTCCCGCCTCTTACGTTATTTCTTTATATACATTCATAAAATACAGGGTGTATCTGACACGTCCCGCAACCAATACAGGCTGCATCTGACACGTCCTGCAACCAATACAGGCTGTATCTGACACGTCCTGCAACCAATACAGGCTGTATCTGACACGTCCCGCAACCAATACAGGCTGTATCTGACACGTCCCGCAACCAATACAGGAGCCCTGTATCTGACACGTCCCTCAACCAATACAGGCTGTATCTGACACGTCCCTCAACCAATACAGGCTGTATCTGACACGTCCCGCAACCAATACAGGCTGTATCTGAAACGTCCTGCAACCAATACAGGCTGTATCTGACACGTCCTGCAACCAATACAGGCTGTATCTGACACGTCCCTCAACCAATACAGGGTGCATCTGACACGTCCTGCAACCAATACAGGCTGTATCTGACACGTCCTGCAACCAATACAGGCTGTATCTGACACGTCCCTCAACCAATACAGGCTGTATCTGACACGTCCCTCAACCAATACAGGCTGTATCTGACACGTCCCGCAACCAATACAGGCTGTATCTGACACGTCCCTCAACCAATACAGGGTGCATCTGACACGTCCTGCAACCAATACAGGCTGTATCTGACACGTCCTGCAACCAATACAGGCTGTATCTGACACGTCCCTCAACCAATACAGGCTGTATCTGACACGTCCCTCAACCAATACAGGCTGTATCTGACACGTCCCTCAACCAATACAGGCTGTATCTGACACGTCCCTCAACCAATACAGGCTGTATCTGACACGTCCCGCAACCAATACAGGCTGTATCTGAAACGTCCTGCAACCAATACAGGCTGTATCTGACACGTCCCTCAACCAATACAGGCTGTATCTGACACGTCCCGCAACCAATACAGGCTGTATCTGAAACGTCCTGCAACCAATACAGGCTGTATCTGACACGTCCCTCAACCAATACAGGGTGCATCTGACACGTCCTGCAACCAATACAGGCTGTATCTGACACGTCCTGCAACCAATACAGGCTGTATCTGACACGTCCCTCAACCAATACAGGCTGTATCTGACACGTCCCTCAACCAATACAGGCTGTATCTGCCACGTCCCTCAACCAATACAGGCTGTATCTGACACGTCCCGCAACCAATACAGGCTGTATCTGAAAACGTCCTGCAACCAATACAGGCTGTATCTGACACGTCCCTCAACCAATACAGGCTGTATCTGACACGTCCCGCAACCAATACAGGCTGTATCTGAAACGTCCTGCAACCAATACAGGCTGTATCTGACACGTCCCTCAACCAATACAGGCTGTATCTGACACGTCCCGCAACCAATACAGGCTGTATCTGAAACGTCCTGCAACCAATACAGGCTGTATCTGACACGTCCCTCAACCAATACAGGCTGTATCTGACACGTCCCGCAACCAATACAGGCTGTATCTGAAACGTCCTGCAACCAATACAGGCTGTATCTGACACGTCCCTCAACCAATACAGGCTGTATCTGACACGTCCCGCAACCAATACAGGCTGTATCTGAAACGTCCTGCAACCAATACAGGCTGTATCTGACACGTCCCTCAACCAATACAGGCTGTATCTGACACGTCCCGCAACCAATACAGGCTGTATCTGAAACGTCCTGCAACCAATACAGGCTGTATCTGACACGTCCCTCAACCAATACAGGCTGTATCTGACACGTCCCGCAACCAATACAGGCTGTATCTGAAACGTCCTGCAACCAATACAGGCTGTATCTGACACGTCCCTCAACCAATACAGGCTGTATCTGACACGTCCCGCAACCAATACAGGCTGTATCTGAAACGTCCTGCAACCAATACAGGCTGTATCTGACACGTCCCTCAACCAATACAGGCTGTATCTGACACGTCCCGCAACCAATACAGGCTGTATCTGAAACGTCCTGCAACCAATGCAGGCTGTATCTGACACGTCCCTCAACCAATACAGGGTGCATCTGACACGTCCTGCAACCAATACAGGCTGTATCTGACACGTCCTGCAACCAATACAGGCTGTATCTGACACGTCCCTCAACCAATACAGGCTGTATCTGACACGTCCCTCAACCAATACAGGCTGTATCTGACACGTCCCGCAACCAATACAGGCTGTATCTGAAACGTCCTGCAACCAATACAGGCTGTATCTGACACGTCCCTCAACCAATACAGGCTGTATCTGACACGTCCCGCAACCAATACAGGCTGTATCTGAAACGTCCTGCAACCAATACAGGCTGTATCTGACACGTCCCTCAACCAATACAGGGTGCATCTGACACGTCCTGCAACCAATACAGGCTGTATCTGACACGTCCTGCAACCAATACAGGCTGTATCTGACACGTCCCTCAACCAATACAGGCTGTATCTGACACGTCCCTCAACCAATACAGGCTGTATCTGACACGTCCCTCAACCAATACAGGCTGTATCTGACACGTCCCGCAACCAATACAGGCTGTATCTGAAACGTCCTGCAACCAATACAGGCTGTATCTGACACGTCCCTCAACCAATACAGGCTGTATCTGACACGTCCCGCAACCAATACAGGCTGTATCTGAAACGTCCTGCAACCAATACAGGCTGTATCTGACACGTCCCTCAACCAATACAGGGTGCATCTGACACGTCCTGCAACCAATACAGGCTGTATCTGACACGTCCTGCAACCAATACAGGCTGTATCTGACACGTCCCTCAACCAATACAGGCTGTATCTGACACGTCCCTCAACCAATACAGGCTGTATCTGACACGTCCCGCAACCAATACAGGCTGTATCTGAAACGTCCTGCAACCAATACAGGCTGTATCTGACACGTCCCTCAACCAATACAGGCTGTATCTGACACGTCCCGCAACCAATACAGGCTGTATCTGAAACGTCCTGCAACCAATACAGGCTGTATCTGACACGTCCCTCAACCAATACAGGGTGCATCTGACACGTCCTGCAACCAATACAGGCTGTATCTGACACGTCCTGCAACCAATACAGGCTGTATCTGACACGTCCCTCAACCAATACAGGCTGTATCTGACACGTCCCTCAACCAATACAGGCTGTATCTGACACGTCCCTCAACCAATACAGGCTGTATCTGACACGTCCCGCAACCAATACAGGCTGTATCTGAAACGTCCTGCAACCAATACAGGCTGTATCTGACACGTCCTGCAACCAATACAGGCTGTATCTGACACGTCCCTCAACCAATACAGGCTGTATCTGACACGTCCCTCAACCAATACAGGCTGTATCTGACACGTCCCTCAACCAATACAGGCTGTATCTGACACGTCCCGCAACCAATACAGGCTGTATCTGAAACGTCCTGCAACCAATACAGGCTGTATCTGACACGTCCCTCAACCAATACAGGCTGTATCTGACACGTCCCGCAACCAATACAGGCTGTATCTGAAACGTCCTGCAACCAATACAGGCTGTATCTGACACGTCCCTCAACCAATACAGGGTGCATCTGACACGTCCTGCAACCAATACAGGCTGTATCTGACACGTCCTGCAACCAATACAGGCTGTATCTGACACGTCCCTCAACCAATACAGGCTGTATCTGACACGTCCCTCAACCAATACAGGCTGTATCTGACACGTCCCTCAACCAATACAGGCTGTATCTGACACGTCCCGCAACCAATACAGGCTGTATCTGAAACGTCCTGCAACCAATACAGGCTGTATCTGACACGTCCTGCAACCAATACAGGCTGTATCTGACACGTCCCTCAACCAATACAGGCTGTATCTGACACGTCCCTCAACCAATACAGGCTGTATCTGACACGTCCCTCAACCAATACAGGCTGTATCTGACACGTCCCGCAACCAATACAGGCTGTATCTGAAACGTCCTGCAACCAATACAGGCTGTATCTGACACGTCCCTCAACCAATACAGGCTGTATCTGACACGTCCCGCAACCAATACAGGCTGTATCTGAAACGTCCTGCAACCAATACAGGCTGTATCTGACACGTCCCTCAACCAATACAGGGTGCATCTGACACGTCCTGCAACCAATACAGGCTGTATCTGACACGTCCTGCAACCAATACAGGCTGTATCTGACACGTCCCTCAACCAATACAGGCTGTATCTGACACGTCCCTCAACCAATACAGGCTGTATCTGACACGTCCCTCAACCAATACAGGCTGTATCTGACACGTCCCGCAACCAATACAGGCTGTATCTGAAACGTCCTGCAACCAATACAGGCTGTATCTGACACGTCCTGCAACCAATACAGGCTGTATCTGACACGTCCCTCAACCAATACAGGCTGTATCTGACACGTCCCTCAACCAATACAGGCTGTATCTGACACGTCCCTCAACCAATACAGGCTGTATCTGACACGTCCCGCAACCAATACAGGCTGTATCTGAAACGTCCTGCAACCAATACAGGCTGTATCTGACACGTCCCTCAACCAATACAGGCTGTATCTGACACGTCCCGCAACCAATACAGGCTGTATCTGAAACGTCCTGCAACCAATACAGGCTGTATCTGACACGTCCCTCAACCAATACAGGGTGCATCTGACACGTCCTGCAACCAATACAGGCTGTATCTGACACGTCCTGCAACCAATACAGGCTGTATCTGACACGTCCCTCAACCAATACAGGCTGTATCTGACACGTCCCTCAACCAATACAGGCTGTATCTGACACGTCCCTCAACCAATACAGGCTGTATCTGACACGTCCCGCAACCAATACAGGCTGTATCTGAAACGTCCTGCAACCAATACAGGCTGTATCTGACACGTCCTGCAACCAATACAGGCTGTATCTGACACGTCCCTCAACCAATACAGGCTGTATCTGACACGTCCCTCAACCAATACAGGCTGTATCTGACACGTCCCTCAACCAATACAGGCTGTATCTGACACGTCCCGCAACCAATACAGGCTGTATCTGAAACGTCCTGCAACCAATACAGGCTGTATCTGACACGTCCCTCAACCAATACAGGGTTGGAAAAAACACGGCCAAAGCATGTTTTTGCCGGGACATGTGAGAAAAACTGGTAAAAACCGGGAAAAGTGTAAAAAAATATTTTCATGCTAAATTAATCATTGATATATCTATTAAGTGACTAATTTGGTCATTGCAAATGGGAGAGATTAAAAAAAGGCCAGAAGAAGAGTGAATAGAATAGAAGAATATACTGCTTTTATTATTTATTTTTTATTGAATTTTGCCACTAGAGGTGAAAAAAACTATGGAAGTACGATTTTCCACACGAACTTAACAGGAAAACAATAGGTGGAAAACCGCGGAAAAATCTATTTTTTTCCACCCGGTTTTTCCAAGAAAAAACCACGGTTTTTCCACCCATGGCAAAATTGTGCCACAATAAATACAGGCTGCATCTGACACATCTCACAGCGGCGACAAAAAATTAATCGGATAATACTGAAATATAAATTACTTGATCAAAACGTTTTACGAATAATTTTGAGAGCTTTATCTATTGAATAAAAGTTAACCATCCCCGACCTCTAAATTTTTGGGGTTACGTTTCCCCCAATTTTAGTCATGATTTCTGTATTTGTGGACATTTCTACTTATTTAGCGTTGTTTGTTTATGACGTTTGTGGTTAATTATACCCTTGGATAAAAGTGTTCGATTTGTGGATGATTTTATCATTAATATGAGGGACCCTTTAATTCCATGCCTATAAAAATTACAATACAACGGAATCAGGGCGAAAGTAAACGGACCCTAAAATGCGGGAGTCGCGTAGCTTTCCTCTTAAAATCTTTAGTCAGTAAGGGTTGTAAGCCGCGGGGTCGGTCGTCGTTTACAGTAGACGTAGCCAGTAAGGGCGAAGACTCTTTCACCTAGGCCTAATAGAAAGATTATTACATCCGCGTTGGGGAAAATAGAGGATAAGATTGGAAAAGGAAGTTCCGCGGAAAAAAAGCGAAATTCTGATGGAGAAGCTGCGATTCTGCGAAGACCAAGACGGCGTCGGGAATGTAAATACAAGTCCCCGCGATGACGAGGTGGCACGCGCGCCGCTTACGTTTCAGTCCGGCGCCACATAGATGGAGTCGGATTCATACTCTGATAAAAGGAACCAATTACGTTTTGGGTTGACACCGCCGATGCAAAGGTAGAGTAGGCCTTGGATGTCTGCGAGCTGACTCACGAGGAATCGCGGGAGAGGATTTAGAGGGCTTCGCCGCTGTCTCTTCTAAGAATATAGAGCGCTCTATCTAATGCGGCTGGAGGTTCAATGGAAAAACGTTATTTTATAATAAATTAATATTAAATGAAAATGAAGAATCAAGAATTCAATTAATATTAAATGAAAATGAAGAATCAAGAATTCAATTAATATTAAATGAAAATTAAGAATCAAGTATTCAATTAATATTAAATGAAAATGAAGAATTAGGTATTCAATGAATATTAAATGAAAATAAAGAATTAAGTATTCAATGAATATTAAATGAAAATAAAGAATTAAGTATTCATTTAAAATTAAATGCAAAAAAATTAAGTATTCATTTAATATTGAATGCAAATAAAAAATTAGGAATTCAATTAATATTAAATGAAAATGAAGAATTAGGTATTCAATTAATATTAAATGAAAATTAAGAATTAAGTATTCAATTATTATAAAATCAAAACTAAGAATTAGGTATTCAATTAATATTAAATTAACATTAAATAACTTAATATTCAAATTAACAATTAATATTAAATTAAAATTAATAACTTAATATTCAAATTAACAATTAAATGAATATAAAATTCAAATTAACAATTAAATGAATATAAAATTCAAATTAACCTTAACGATTAAATGAATATAAAATTCAAATTAACCTTAACAATTAAAATAATATAAAATTCAAATTAACCTTAACAATTAAATGAATATAAAATACAAATTAACCTTAACAATTAAAATAATATAAAATTCAAATTAACCTTCACAATGAAATTAATATAAAATTCAAATTAACCTTAATGATTAAATGAATATAAAATTAAAATTAACCTGAACGATTAAATGAAAATAAAATTCAAATCAACCTTAACAATTAAATGAATATAAAATTAAAATTAACTTTAACGATTAAATGAATATAAAATTCAAATCAACCTTAACAATTAAATGAATATAAAATTAAAATTAACCTTAGCGATTAAATGAATATAAAATTCAAATTAACCTTAGTAAGTATTATTAAAAATTATATTAAACTAATAGTAAAAACATATATTAAACTAATAGTAAAAACATATATTAAACAAATAGTAAAACATATATTAAACTAATATTTAATTAAATAATATAAACTAATAGTAAAAATTATATTAAACTAATATTTAATTAAATATATTAAACAAATATTTAATTAATTCTATTAAAATAATATTTAATTAATTATAATCATTTAATATTAAGTTAGTTAAATAAAATTAATATTAAATTCTATATAATAAATTAATATTAAATTATTTATAATTAAATATTATTAAGTTAATTAAATAAAATTAATATTAAATTATTTATAATAAATTAATAATAAATTATTTATAATAAATTAATAATAAATTATTTATAATAAATAATATTAAGGTAATTAAATTTAATTAATTTAATATTAAAATGTGATTACTGGGCCTTTCTCGATTGTACCGTTTCGCGAATGTAGATAACGACTTACGCGCCGGATAGTTTAACCTCTGGACAACTTGTTTATATTATTTTCTTTTGGTAGCCATTTTTTATATAGGACCCCTACCCTTAGCTGTACATTTGTTTGGATAAGTCGTTTTTGCGATACTAAGCCTACTTAAGGTCTCTCCTCTCAAACCAACTTCTTCCATCCTGGGGCCAAAAAGTAGACTACCCTCTATACATCGCACCTTTTCGCTATATCGTTATTTCTTCCTTTTTTCTTTCTTCGCTTTGGCCTCAATCTCTCTCGCAATCTATAAGATTATTTGCGCGAAAAAATTTTAATTTACCCGGTCGGTACGTGTTTTTTTATCAGAAATATAAAATTATATGTTATTTTAGCGTTATTTAAATTTATTTATCTATTTTTGGCCTACAAACGCCTGTAGAAGTGTTCTACCCGCATTACATCGGTGTTCAGGGAGAAGATAAAAACAGGCGAAATTTCACTTTACTCTCTCAATAACACCTATTCAGTGATTCGCTAGGACCTGGACGTGCAAGCCACTCTTTATATTCTTTGTAATGGCGTGTTTTTAAAAGGACAAACACGACGTGATTGGTGAGAGCGTCGACACGAAAAAAATTGAGTTAGGCCTTATTTTTTGCGTCAATGCTTGCCATCGCGCCGTTTTTGCTTTTTGAAAAATTAAAACCAGCATTAAGGAAGAAAATGAGTTTATAAAGAGTCGATCTTTTGTTCAAGTGCGTATTAAGTCAATTTGTTTTTATGGCAATTAGAACTAAACAATATGACACAGCCACAATAGTAGCCTCTTCCTCCTAGCACTCTTGATTTTACCCCTTTGATTACAAACCGCGGCTCAGCACTAGCATAAATAAATAAATTTTAACGAGTTCCGTTGAAGATAATACGTCGATCCGGGTATCTATACGTAGCTATAGACTATACCAGTGGCGTCACCAGGATTTCAAAACTAGAGGCGCTTAAGCCATAAGCCCTGGTCAGGGGCGTCCCAATGAGTGATATGGGAGAGGGGGGCCCTCTCCAAAAGGTTTGGAAGTTGGAACATCAAGGCCGACTAGGAAAAATGAGGTTTTTGATGAGCTTTTTTAAGGAAGCATTTCGAAGAAACTTTTCTCCAATTGAATTGGAAAACTTCTGAATTTTAGGAGGCGCTTTTCGGAAATTTTAGGTGGCGCTTCAAAAATGTTACAGGTGGCTCAAGCGCCACCTAAAACACCCTAGTGACGCCACTGGACTATACGGACCCATAGCTTCCACTGTATTATTCACCACCACAGCATACATCAGGAGCGAAATTAACAGCCTCCTCCTCTATACTAGAGGAAGAGGCTAAAAAGGTGGTGGACTATTTGCCAATAAATGAACGATTGCAAACAAATATTTTCTTAAAACTTAAAATTAATAATTTGTCCACAAAACTATGAAGATAATTTAGTAGCAGAGCCACAGGGCAAGGTGCTGGAATATCAGCAACTAAATTAACGATTTGAAATATCTTTAACGTTATCGAATTCGGTTAATGTTTGGCATACAAACCCCGGTAGAAGTGCTTCACCCGCATTACAACGCTGTTCACGGAGAAGCTAAATAAAATTGGAAAATAGGTAAATTTCCCCTCTACCCAATCAATTAAGTTTAATTTGTTTTTCTTTCGAATAGATTTCCAGAAACCAAATATTTGCTTAACAACTTCAAAGCTTAGAATTAGTAGCAGAAAATAATTTAGTACTTATTTGTTATCGCCAAATACCTTGGTCTTTTTTTGTAGCAGGGAGGAGCAGTGTTGTTCCAAGCGATTTCAGGAACGTACTTCTTCCAATTAGAGAACGTATTTTCGAAGCATTATTTGGGGAAAAACGTACGCCAGCTATGAAACAAATTCTTAATTTTTTAAACGTCAAAAGATTGAATCTGGCATTGTAACTGCTGTCAACAATTACAATGCCCTTGAAAACCGCGTGAATGTTGCTTTCAATAGAGGACCATACAAGAAGAATTCGGAGAAAGCCAACTGATTTGGTGGTGAAGTTAGACCACATTCTATTTAGAAAACTTTCAACGAACTCCATAAAGTTCAAACCTACTAAATATGAGCCAAAAAATATCAACACGTATTTTCGTGTCATAAATTTTCCAAACGTATTAAAAAAGTGTTGGTTGCACGAAAAATCGATAGTAATAAAAACGAATGAATGCGGGCTTGTTTTGAAGCCCTGGAAGATCTCTTTCCAAAAATGTCATTGTCGAAACAAATTTCCAAGCCTAAGTGTATTAACTTTGAGTCCGAAACTGACCTTTTTCACTCCCCAAAATCCTGAAATTTTCCGCGAATTTTCCTCCGTAGCACGAGCAATTTGGGGCAAATCAAAGCTGTAGTTTTATTCCTAAAATAGAAGGAACTGAAGTGGAGGGATTCTGTTTACTTGTAGAAGTTTTCAAACCAGAGGTTTTTAATCATAATATTAGGTTTATTATCGAATTTTAGAAGAATTTACAAGGAGCCTTCGGTTTCATATCGTTTTTCTACTGCGTAGGCTTGTGTATGCCTATTTCAATTACTACCGCGTAGGACTTTTTCCTGGGTGTTAAATCAACCTGCTTCTAATCCCAGATGTAAAGAAATGTATTACAGACAATTAGCCAATGATACGCTTCGCATTTTCTGACGTCATGGGTGCCGAGAAGTCTGGAAATTCGCCGAAAAACTCGATTTCCACCATTTCGACTTCTTTTTATAATAATTCAAAGACCACTTAACCGATTTTGACGAAATTTTCTGTACTTGCTATAAAATGTTTGCTCTTTGTAATGAACCATTAATAAGCCATAGGTAAAATTTCGTGCAACCAACACTTTAACAACACTGCGTAAAAGGGTTGGGTACGGTTTTGATAGCTGTTAAAAGCTTCTTTTGTATACATACTTTGGTATTTAAGGTTTTTGCGAGGAGGAAACCGAACTCCCCTTATTTTCGTTCCCCCTGTTGCGAGACAGGTGGACCCCGAAACCGAGGGTTCAATGGCGGTTAGAGGGTAGAGTTTGAGAGTCCGAGGGATGGATCGAGAGAGTAAGCAGTTCTGCTCCGAAGTTAAATGTCATTTGTAAAAGTTAAAAACATGAAAAATCCGTAAAAAATAATTTGTTTCAATTTTTATTTTTCTGATTTGCGGAAAATTTTCGCATTTTATTTTTCCGAAAAATTAACAACTGTAATTATTCGGGAAAATTAATTATGTTGTAGTAGAGAGAAGGTGGAGAGAAAATTAATGATGCTAAATATCCTTGACATTGTCTATATCCTCGCGCAATAATAATTAATTAGGGGCAAACCCAATTCAAGCTGATGAATAGAATAACGAAGCTGTTGGGCTGGGAAGAAGACCCATTGCCTAATTTTGCGAACCATTCAGACCAATAATGGCGTGTCCTTGATGTCCTTCCTACCGCTTTCACTGCAAACTACTCGAAGAGCTGACCCATCTAGAAGCACCGAAACACGTTACCGACAAACCAAAATGATCAAAGACCCGAGACTTACTTGATGCTACAGTCCGAGCCTAGGTATGGCCAAATCGAAGACCGTTGCGTACCCGAACAGTTGTACTTCAGGCCTAGTGTCAAGTTACGTTTCGACCTTAGCCCCAACTTAGTTGGCACTTCTATTTCAAACCACTTACATAAAATACGACTAGTAACGCCATACTAAAGATATTCGTCACTTCAAGTTTGGTGGCGCCATCATTTGTCAGATAATGTAAGCATTTTAGGTACATTTTAAATAGAACTAGTCGTAATAGCTCGAAAAATATTTCATATTTTAACTAAATGTTAATTTAATAAAAACCTTATTATTTGTATTAATTGGATAAATATTTAATAATTTAACTAAATAATAATTTAATAAGAGCATTCTTATCCGCATTAATTTGTAATATATTTAATAATTTAACGAAATATTACTTTAATAAGAACCGTATTAGTAATAATTCTTAAAATACCTAATAATTTAACTAAATAAAAATTTTAGAAGTCCTTTCAAAAAAACTGACAACAGATGTCTCGTCACTCGACTAAAATTTATCAATGGCCTCAAATACATACGAGTCCACTTGGGTGTAAATGGTCTGAACTGCTTTCAAAGTCGATAGAAGCTTCTTTCCCACGGAATATAAACCTCTTTAACGGTGACAGCGTGCAAAATGGAGGAAGAGAAGTGTCAAAAGACATACGGATAGAAAACGGAAATGGCAGCGATGACGGAAGCTATAGACGGAAGTGTCCGGATTCGTCCACTTCCGTTTCGAATCGTTCAGAATCTGATTCGATTATTGGTGGCGGCGGCGGATCAGTTAGGAGGAAGGCGGCGACAATAACAGCGCGTCCATGTCCGAGAAACGCTTCCGGGAAGCGAGAAGAGACGGGGAGACGCGTAAAGGTACATCCGGGAGATGGCGCTGGATGAGGATGGAGAATGAGACGCGCCAAAAGAAAATTGGCGACAACGAAACGGGATAGATTGGGATGAGCCCCGGGGACAGTCGGAGAATGCATCATCAAGGAGTGCCTTTTTCCATCTCTCTTTCCTCCACTATTGCTCTCATACTCCCGTTGGCCATCACCATTATGGCATTTCTCTTTACTATAAGAGTAATGGCCGCTCGTACCATATACCACAATCAGTGGTTAGATAAATTGGGACAATACCGGCTGATATTAAAATAAAACGATTTAATAGTGTTGTATAAGTCGGAAAAGTTTGCGCGGAAAATGACTGGGGCCTTTCTTCCGGAAAATTTTCCGTATTTTTCCGAAAAAAATAAAAAAAGTTTTCATTCCATGATTAGTCTAATATATTGTTTGCAAATTTAAATAAAGCGGCATTTTCGCCTCATTTTTTCGAATCTGAAAGTAAAACTAAACCTCTAGACTAGTTTAAACTGATAAACAACGTAACACTATTAATGTTTTGTAGTATGTTTACTGATATAAGACATTTTATATCGATAAAAAGCCAAAAACATTAATAACCCTTAAAAAGTAATTTATGTTTTAATTTTTTATTTTTCCGATTTGCGGAAAATTTTCCGGAAATTTTTCCGCATTTTATGTTTCCGGAAAATTAACAACACTACGATTTAATTTAAAATAGATAAAATCTGGATTTTAAAAGCACATAAATCTCGAAGGATTTGAGTATTATTTAAAATGCGTAACATCATAAGTGTATAATATTGAAAACATAAGTGTGACAATTCCTATTCTTCACATGCAAAGGTTTTACTAAGAACTATTCACAAGACAGACTGCATTACGGGCTTCATCGCCGTTTGAAGTCCGCTTGCTCCCGCGTCACGCGTAGCCTTTGACAGCGCCTCGCCAGGGGGAGATTTTCTTCTGGTGATGACGTCACTCCGTTACTAGCTCTCAGTAAAATATTCCCCAAAGTGACAAACTTATGATACAATATTTTAAATTTATGGTAATATATATCTTACGAGAGAAGTATCAACCTTGGCAATTACGTAATAACGTATTTATTTATAATTAGAGAGGATGACTATGTATACACGCAAGGTACCCTATATGTGAGTAGTCCATTGCAATTTATTGTGAAATTCTTTACTACCATTGTTTGTGGTTAGACTTTATTAGGAATCTCTAAAATACTTTAGGGTCTGCTTACAAAACCTTTTCTTTGTATATTACAAAATCTTTATTAATTTTTATTTTAAAAATGATTGACTTTTAATTTAATAATAATACAATTTTTACTTTCTACTAATCTATCAGAACTAATTACAATGTTTATTTAATTTAAATATTTAATTCTTTATTAATTAGGATAAAAAATCATATAACTTCTACCAATAAGACGTAATACCGATAATGTAAATACGTCAATATGTGTATGCTAATAAATGCTTTGGTCCCATTCGACCGAAATCCCATTCGTTCGAAAACGATTTAACATTGAGTCCCAATCGATCGAAAATACCCCAATTGTGCGGTTTACAGCCCAATTTTGCACGTTTATATTATTTTTTATAGTACATCAAATTTCGTTTTTATGAGACGTTTTTTAAATAGGTTTACTTCTTATATAATAAGTGTTTCGAATTGTTTGAATTATTATATTCTTGATATAAATAAAAAGTTCAAAGCGTAAATATATTTATAAAAGCGCGCCACCCTAGGGAAGTGAGAGACTAACCTAACCTAACGTAACCTAACCTTACCGTTAGTACACCTGTAGCAATTTTGTTTAGGTATAACGTTTTTGCGTACCCTGCTATATCTCGGGGCAGAAGTAAAAAACAAAACAAAAGGTCCCAATGAACCGAATCCGACTTTTGGGCTATATTTCGGAAACATATTGAATTCGGTCGAATGGGATTTCGATCGAATGGGAATATACCCTAATGCATACATATATGAAAAACGGTTTTTAATATTAGTGAAATTAAAAAAATGACACTAGTCTACATGTGTTTTAAATTTGGGGGTATATTTTATGAGATATCTAAAAACTAAATCCTAATTTAAATAAAACCTTTGACTGATATGACTGAGCAAAACCCTTAATGATATCCAAAGGTTTTCAGATATCTAATATAATACGTAAGGGAAACCCTTAAGGATATCTCATAGAATACGTTAGGGAAACTCTTATAGATATTGTTGAAGTTTTTAACAGCAACACTGAGCAGAGCGCAGATACCGAAATAAATCCGATGACGTCAGTTAAAAGTAATGAATGGTTTATTTACAACTTGGTTAAAATATATATACATTACAATTAATGAATAGATCGTAGTACAAAAATATCTTCATTGTTTTTTTCTTCAACAGATATCTAATGTAATACGAAAGTTAAACCCTTAGGGATATCTAATGGAATACGTAAGGGAAACCCTTAGGGATATCTCATGGAATACGTGTTTTACAAGTGAAATTTTAACGATTCTGTGGCCCCTTAAATAAATTAACATTAGCAATAAATTACACTTCGATCTTGAAAAACGTAGTTACCATACCTTTAACACGACATTTGCTTACAAGTCGGCGAATCCTTTGCTAAGTTAGTTAGTAATTAATTATCAGCTAGGCTAACACAAAAAGCACCGCGCATATTAATAATTTATTTATCTATGTTTGAGGTATGACTACGATGAATTTTTCCTTGCCACGATAGGGGGCAGGGAAAACGTTACCTACGTGCGCTTCCACTGGTAACTTTAATTTGTTTTGGGTGAGTTTAATTTATTTTAGTTTTGTTCTCTTCCCGTTAAACATCGTTAAATACTAGTTACTGGATTAGAACTAAAAGTTTGATGTTTTTTGGATAGATTAAATTGTAAGAGGAATCCGGTTGTAAAATGGGAATCAAAATTAATAATAATAATCAGTTAGGCTGATATCCCAACGGTACCACCTTAGGCCCAAGTCATCGAGCGATTTTTAATGCCTTTAAACAGGTGGCCGGGTTACAATGCGTAGGAGGGTGGTGGCAAGCCCTTCATGCCACGCGAGAAAACATCTCTTTACACCGTTAACCTCGACAAGTTTTTATGGAAAGGGGAAACCGAAGAACTCGATTGAAAATACCCTCAACCCGTGTAGAGCTCGGATAAACAGATAAATTAACCGCTAAAATCTCGATTAACCATAAAAATAACGATTAACTGTTTATTCGTGGATATTATCCAGACTAAAAAGCAATTTAACATGTAAAAATAATAGATTTTTTCGGATAATTTGTGGATAAATGTGTGTTTTGGATAAAAATAAATTAAGTGATTAATTCTTATCCGAACGCCGAGCTCTAAACCAGTGCGTGTAAAAGCTAGCAAACTGAACGCGGAAGGAGTGGTGGCGAGTCACAAGCGGGTATCGAGAGTCGGAGTAGAACCTCCATTTTCTGGCAGTTCTCGCTCGTAAGAAAAGTAAAAAATTTCGTGCCAAAGCAGTTATTCCAGAACGATGCCCTATAAGGGTGCGAAAGGATTTCGGGTTACGCCACCACGTGACGCTTCTAGAAGGCCAATTTGTTTATTCCGCTCAAAGGCAGGCGCCAAGTGTTACCGGGCGCTCGGATTTGTGCATTTTAATAAAGTTAAAGGCGGCGTAACGACCGTATGAAACTGGAAACGCTCCAAACTACGATGTGACGATATAAAAAGGAATTTTTGGGCTGAAATTTTGGCGGGATTTCTTTTTTGGAGAGGGTCGACCGCTCTAGTGGAACTCCGTGGCGCGAGTGAAAAGGCGAGATTGGGCGGAGGGTTGGGCTTTTCCGGCTTTCAAAAGACTTGGCTCGAAGCTACAGGTTTAGGAAAGCCATCCTCTCAGGGTCAATTTAATTCCGCGAAAGGTCAAAGGTCGAAGACAGGTAACTGAGGTATAGCGCGTGATCTGCGCTTTATTTTCATTTATATACCTTTATAGCTCGATTAATGAGATATTAAATTCATGAATATTCTGCGAATACGATAATAATTTTATGAATATTCGGCTAATACGATATTAATTTTATGAATATTCGGCTAATACGATATTAATTTCATGAAAATTTCGCTAATACGACATTAATTTCAAGGAAATTCAGCTAATACGAAATTAATTTCGTGGAAATTCAGCTAATACGAAATTAATTTCATGAAAATTCCGCTAATACGAAATAAATTTCACGAAAATTCCGCTAATACGAAATTAATTTCACGAAAATTCCGCTAATACGAAATTAATTTCATGAAAATTCCGCTAATACGAAATTAATTTCATGAAAATTCCGCTAATACGAAATAAATTTCACGAAAATTCCGCTAATACGAAATTAATTTCATGAAAATTCCGCTAATACGAAATAAATTTCACGAAAATTCCGCTAATACGAAATTAATTTCATGAAAATTCAGCTAATACGAAATTAATTTCATGAAAATTCCGCTAATAAGAAATTAGTCTCATGAAAATTCGGCTAAACAAAATTAATTTCACGAAAATTCACTGAATACGCAATTAATTTCATGGAAATTCGGTTAATACGAAATTAGTTTCATGAAAATTTGGTTAATACGAAATTAGTTTAATGAAAATTCGGTTAATACTAAATAAATTCATGAAAATTTGGTTAATACTAAATAAATTCATGAAAATTCGGTTAATACTAAATAAATTCATGAAATTTAGACTAATACTATATTACGGTTGAGATTTAAGGTGTATAAACTTCACAGCGCTTAGATAAGGTTAAAATAAGTAAATAACAACCCGCCACCTGTAAATTTAAGAGAAAATTTGACTTACGTCAGTACCCGAACACCAGTAGATCCATCTAAGTCACCACTAACTTAGTTTAAAAGTCTACGGACAGGACAGCTAAAAACTTCGAAAAGAACGATTTTTAGACTAGAAATGGCCCTAGGATCAGTCTTCGTTTTCCAATTTTCATTTAAATTTCATCAATCTCGAAGTGCCCTGAGAAATGGAATTCAGAAACATTTCGTTACTTATGTACACTTGTGATTTTGGAAATACACGGATTTTGACTATAAGATTCTACTAATACAGTTCTAAATGTAATAATAACCGTATTAAATTTAGACAGTAGATCTTGTAGTGACAAAAATTAAATAAGAAAGAAACAAAATGATGTCTATGTAAAAAAATAATAAATAGGAATAACGACGCAAAACTTCAAATTTACAAAAAAACAAACAAATATATACAAGGTGTTTCAAAAGGTTATGCAAAAAAAATTAAGGAGTTGTAGGGTGAGGAGTATGCCTGTTTTTTTCCATTTTCCTACGATGAGTTAAAAGAGCGCTAGAGAGCTTCAAAGTATGGCCTACTAGGCCCTGGAAGTAGGCTGCAACAAGCGCCAAATCAAGCAGCAGGGACTTTAAATACTGTTTAAGTTTCCTTTTTTACGCTGGTTACCTCGATTTGTTTACAAAGTCCTTTTTTACGTATCACACGAACCCGAACCTTAACTTTCGCATTTCCCTGCTGCTTGGTTTGGCGCTTGTTGCAGCCTACTTCCAGGGGCTAGTTGGCCACACTTTGAAGCTCTTTGGCGCTCTTTTAACTCATCGTAGGAAAATGGGGAAAAAACACGCATACTCCTCAACTCACCCCTACAACTCTTTAAAATTTTTGCATAATCTTTCGAAACACCCTGTACATATAAGCTGACAAGAGTGTCACCCCATCTAAAGGTGACATCCACAAGGGACACTACTGACAAAAAATAATAAAACCCACGAGATCCAAATCGATATATCGCAACATCGATATTCCAATAATTACCGGTACCACTTAAGATTCAATCCCAAGCTCCTTTCGTGGACGATCGGACACATATCAATCTTTTTTATTAATCCCTACACTTCCCTGCGGAAGATAAAATATACTTCCGAAGGTGGAGCGAAGGAATTGTGGGATGGGGGAGTCGGAAACGATCGGAGAAAGATCTATTACAAAAATTGAGATCAAGTTCCGAAGAAATAGCAGCGACTCCGTTTGAACTTCTAAAAACCCATCTCCATCCGATGATCAAAAAAAGGATTTTCACATCTTTTCTTCGTATTTCTTCTTTTATACATTTCAATCGACGATAAAACGTTAGCTAACGTCCATAGGATGCGAGTCCAATGAGATGAGAGCGGGTGGGGTCTTAGAGGGGCCACGGACAGATGGGGGGGCCTGGAACCCGGGCGAAATTCATCGTATTATAGCCGCCTTCTCATCCTACTTTCCATTATTTTAAATTGGAAAGAAAATAAGGCTTTCGCGTTGGGCTTGAAGGGGTCTATCCTTCAGCCTTATCACTTTTTTATTATATGAAAATTAATGAGAGAAAAGTAGCAATTCGAAAGCTGAAGATATATCTTTAACGCGGTTATTCGCCGGTAGAGGCGCCAGCCACATTACAATGTGCAGGGGCGGACCGATCCAATTCGGAAAGGAGGAGTAGATTTCATTTTGCGCGTTCCAGACCAATTATTTCAAAGTCACTTGGAAAATGTTGAATCTCGATTTTTTTCCTTGATGAAAATGGTTTTTTAAAAATATTTCGTCAAAACTCTATTTCAACTGATCATAATTGTTATTCATTGTTATATTTATTATAAATGAGCATTTATAATTGAGACGTGCTTAACCAAGTCTTAACGCAAGAATCAACTTCGATTGGTTAATCACTGAGGAAAACAATTGTGCGCCTGATTGGGAATTTTTGAAAAATGTGTCGGCGATTTACACTGTTTCTGGGAAAATTCCATTTATTTCTTATTGTATTCTGATTTTTAACAATTCTTTTGATCAATTTCATTGATTTCACAATTTTCTGTGATAACTAACGGGTCATTCCACGTGAAATCGTCAAGCGTTGTTGCTCGATAGTGATGGATTTCGCCCAAAATTTTCTCCCTGGTTTATTTACCCTAAATATGAAGCCTCCTGGAGTTTAGTGGGCTAATTTCAAAAATTTGAAAAGTTATGATTTTTTGAAATTTCATGCATTTTGGCTAGAGTTTCGTTACTTAATAAACATTTTTTTCAGTAACATGATTTGTAAAGCTCTTCAAAATATGAAAATTGGTACTCTTAGCTAAAACGACCTACAAATTCCGAATTTGGCTTCCAATTTACTCTATGGGCTTTAGTTTTTTATATAATAGCTGTTTGGGGGGCTAGCGCAAAACATCGTTTTTACAAAGGGGTCCATCTCAGAATTCAATAAAAATTTGAAATAAGCACCTCCTTGCACATAGAAGGGTCCCACTTAAATTTGGTGTTGGCGACCAAATTATTTTTATAAAAATTAATTTTTTGAAATTGGCCATTTTTCGCAAAAGTGCGTTGTATGAGCTGGATAGAGGGGTGGCACTTATCATTTATTTAACGAAATAAGCCACATCCAAATTCAAGGAACATTTCAAATAAGCACCTTTTTACGTATAGAAAGGCCTCTGTCAAATTTGGTATTGGCGACGAAACTAGTTCTATCAAAACGAATATTTTTGAAATTGGCCATTTTTAGCATCTTTCGCAAAACTTCAGTCCGTGAGCAGCTTAGGCGGGATGGCACTTAATATTTAAAGATCCCCTCCAAAATTACCAGAAATTTCGTCAACTTTTTATTGCTAGGTTTCAAAAAACTTAATTTTTAATTTTCTATTCTTATTTTTTATGAAATATTTTTTAGATGAAATATTGAAAATATTAAAAAAAATCAAAAGATAATTTTAATTTAAAATCCTAATTTACTTTTTTTAAAATAGTGTCTTGGCCTTTAATAGACACTCATTTGAAAACTAGTAATGCCTTCCCCTTGGGGATTTTGGACGATTAACAGGGCAAAGTATTTCACACTCTGGAATCCAGTGCTCATCTTTTCGATTGGGCCAGTTATAAGAAGTTAAGATACCGTGAGGGTGAATGAAACTTATTAGTGATTCTTGATATTTGTCATTTGTTTCCACAACAACCCCAAAATATACCATTTGGTCGAAAACTATGGCAACATACTGTTAGGGAATAAATTCGGATCATGTGTCCAATGTTAAGTTCTCATCACATACTTTAACTATTAAAAAGGATTCTTCGCCAAGAAAGCGAGATATTTTTCATTGTTCAGATTTGCTAATTAGGATAAAAGAATGAGGGTTTCGTGTTCCTTGGACAGTTCTGGCTTTTTTCAAGTCTGCTTTTAATTTTTTTCTCCATGTAAATCGATGTCCGATTTCATAGCGTAATACTTTGCCCCGTTAATCGTCCAAAATCGCCAAGGGGAAGGCATTACTACTTTTCAAATGAGCCAAAAAAGTAAATTAGGATTTTAATAGGCGCTAGCATAAATTCTTCATGTCTTGTTCAACTTGTTAAAATGTTCCACGCGCTCTTTAGTATTTTAGCGTAAAAGGCTCGCCAAAATTTTTTAAATCGCTCGAGCCCGTTAACGCTAAAATATCAAGACACGCGTGGACCTTTTTAACAAGTTGAATAAGACATAAATAGAGTTTATGCTAGCGTCTATTTAAAATTATCTGTTGATTTTTTTAATATTTTTAATATTTTATCTAAAAAATATTTCATAAAAAATAAGAATAGAAAATTAAAAATTAAGTTCTTTGAAATCTAAAAATAAAAAGTTGACGAAATTTCTGGTAATTTTGGAGGGGATCTTTAAATATTAAGTGCCACCCCGCCTAAGCTCACGGACTGAAATTTTGCGAAAGATGCTAAAAATGACCAATTTCAAAAAATTAGTTTTGATAGAAATAGTTTCGTCGCCAACACCAATTTTGACAAAGGCCTTTCTATACGTAAGAAGGTGCTTATTTGAAATGTTCTTTGAATTTGGATTTGGCTTATTTCGTTAAATAAATGATAAGTGCGACCCCTATGTCCAGCTCGTACAACGGAGTTTTGCGAAAAATGGCCAATTTAAAAAAAAATAGTTTTTATACAAATAATTTGTTCACCAACACCAAATTTAAGAGGGACCTTTCTATGTGCAAGGAGGTGCTTATTTAAAATTTTTATTGAATTCTGAGCTGGACCCCTTTGTAAAAACGATGTTTTGCGCTACCCCCCAAACAGCTATTATATCAAAAACCAGAGCCCATAGAGTAAATTAGAAGCCAAATTCGGAATATGTAGGTCGTTTTAGCTAAGAGTGCCAATTTTCATATTTTGAAGAGCTTTACAAATCATGTTATTGAAAAAAATGTTTATTAAGTAACGAAACTCTAGCCAAAATGCATGAAATTTCAAAAAATCATAACTTTTCAAATTTTGAAACATATATCTTCGCAGGTTTGTTGAGTGTTACCATAAGTTTATAATACGCAGAAGTATCTAGGCCATAAAAATGAAACATATATCTTCGCAGGTTTGTTGAGTGTTACCAGAAGTTTATAATACGCAGAAGTATCTAGGCCATAAAAATGAAACATATATCTTCGCAGGTTTGTTGAGTGTTACCCGAAGTTTATAATACGCAGAAGTATCTAGGCCATAAAAATGAAACATATATCTTCGCAGGTTTGTTGAGTGTTACCCGAAGTTTATAATACGCAGAAGTATCTAGGCCAGAAAAATGAAACATATATCTTCGCAGGTTTGTTGAGTGTTACCCGAAGTTTATAATACGCAGAAGTATCTAGGCCAGAAAAATGAAACATATATCTTCGCAGGTTTGTTGAGTGTTACCAGAAGTTTATAATACGCAGAAGTATCTAGGCCAGAAAAATGAAACATATATCTTCGCAGGTTTGTTGAGTGTTACCAGAAGTTTATAATACGCAGAAGTATCTAGGCCAGAAAAATGAAACATATATCTTCGCAGGTTTGTTGAGTGTTACCCGAAGTTTATAATACGCAGAAGTATCTAGGCCAGAAAAATGAAACATATATCTTCGCAGGTTTGTTGAGTGTTACCAGAAGTTTATAATACGCAGAAGTATCTAGGCCAGAAAAATGAAACATATATCTTCGCAGGTTTATTGAGTGTTACCAGAAGTATATAATACGCAGAAGTATCTAGGCCAGAAAAATGAAACATATATCTTCGCAGGTTTGTTGAGTGTTACCAGAAGTTTATAATACGCAGAAGTATCTAGGCCAGAAAAATGAAACATATATCTTCGCAGGTTTGTTGAGTGTTACCAGAAGTTCATAATACGCAGAAGTATCTAGGCCAGAAAAATGAAACATATATCTTCGCAGGTTTGTTGAGTGTTACCCGAAGTTTATAATACGCAGAAGTATCTAGGCCAGAAAAATGAAACATATATCTTCGCAGGTTTGTTGAGTGTTACCAGAAGTTTATAATACGCAGAAGTATCTAGGCCAGAAAAATGAAACATATATCTTCGCAGGTTTGTTGAGTGTTACCCGAAGTTTATAATACGCAGAAGTATCTAGGCCATAAAAATGAAACATATATCTTCGCAGGTTTGTTGAGTGTTACCCGAAGTTTATAATACGCAGAAGTATCTAGGCCATAAAAATGAAACATATATCTTCGCAGGTTTGTTGAGTGTTACCCGAAGTTTATAATACGCAGAAGTATCTAGGCCATAAAAATGAAACATATATCTTCGCAGGTTTGTTGAGTGTTACCCGAAGTTTATAATACGCAGAAGTATCTAGGCCATAAAAATTAAACGTATATCTTCGCAGGTTTGTTGAGTGTTACCAGAAGTTTATAATACGCAGAAGTATCTAGGCCATAAAAATTAAACGTATATCTTCGCAGGTTTGTTGAGTGTTACCCGAAGTTTATAATACGCAGAAGTATCTAGGCCAGAAAAATGAAACATATATCTTCGCAGGTTTGTTGAGTGTTACCAGAAGTTTATAATACGCAGAAGTATCTAGGCCATAAAAATGAAACATATATCTTCGCAGGTTTGTTGAGTGTTACCCGAAGTTTATAATACGCAGAAGTATCTAGGCCAGAAAAATGAAACATATATCTTCGCAGGTTTGTTGAGTGTTACCAGAAGTTTATAATACGCAGAAGTATCTAGGCCAGAAAAATGAAACATATATCTTCGCAGGTTTGTTGAGTGTTACCAGAAGTTTATAATACGCAGAAGTATCTAGGCCATAAAAATGAAACATATATCTTCGCAGGTTTGTTAAGTGTTACCCGAAGTTTATAATACGCAGAAGTATCTAGGCCATAAAAATGAAACATATATCTTCGCAGGTTTGTTGAGTGTTACCCGAAGTTTATAATACGCAGAAGTATCTAGGCCAGAAAAATGAAACATATATCTTCGCAGGTTTGTTGAGTGTTACCAGAAGTTTATAATACGCAGAAGTATCTAGGCCAGAAAAATGAAACATATATCTTCGCAGGTTTGTTGAGTGTTACCAGAAGTTCATAATACGCAGAAGTATCTAGGCCAGAAAAATGAAACATATATCTTCGCAGGTTTGTTGAGTGTTACCCGAAGTTTATAATACGCAGAAGTATCTAGGCCAGAAAAATGAAACATATATCTTCGCAGGTTTGTTGAGTGTTACCAGAAGTTTATAATACGCAGAAGTATCTAGGCCAGAAAAATGAAACATATATCTTCGCAGGTTTGTTGAGTGTTACCCGAAGTTTATAATACGCAGAAGTATCTAGGCCATAAAAATGAAACATATATCTTCGCAGGTTTGTTGAGTGTTACCCGAAGTTTATAATACGCAGAAGTATCTAGGCCATAAAAATGAAACATATATCTTCGCAGGTTTGTTGAGTGTTACCCGAAGTTTATAATACGCAGAAGTATCTAGGCCATAAAAATGAAACATATATCTTCGCAGGTTTGTTGAGTGTTACCCGAAGTTTATAATACGCAGAAGTATCTAGGCCATAAAAATTAAACGTATATCTTCGCAGGTTTGTTGAGTGTTACCAGAAGTTTATAATACGCAGAAGTATCTAGGCCATAAAAATTAAACGTATATCTTCGCAGGTTTGTTGAGTGTTACCCGAAGTTTATAATACGCAGAAGTATCTAGGCCAGAAAAATGAAACATATATCTTCGCAGGTTTGTTGAGTGTTACCAGAAGTTTATAATACGCAGAAGTATCTAGGCCAGAAAAATGAAACATATATCTTCGCAGGTTTGTTGAGTGTTACCCGAAGTTTATAATACGCAGAAGTATCTAGGCCATAAAAATGAAACATATATCTTCGCAGGTTTGTTGAGTGTTACCCGAAGTTTATAATACGCAGAAGTATCTAGGCCATAAAAATTAAACGTATATCTTCGCAGGTTTGTTGAGTGTTACCCGAAGTTTATAATACGCAGAAGTATCTAGGCCAGAAAAATGAAACATATATCTTCGCAGGTTTGTTGAGTGTTACCCGAAGTTTATAATACGCAGAAGTATCTAGGCCATAAAAATGAAACATATATCTTCGCAGGTTTGTTGAGTGTTACCAGAAGTTTATAATACGCAGAAGTATCTAGGCCATAAAAATGAAACATATATCTTCGCAGGTTTGTTGAGTGTTACCAGAAGTTTATAATACGCAGAAGTATCTAGGCCATAAAAATGAAACATATATCTTCGCAGGTTTGTTGAGTGTTACCCGAAGTTTATAATACGCAGAAGTATCTAGGCCATAAAAATGAAACATATATCTTCGCAGGTTTGTTGAGTGTTACCCGAAGTTTATAATACGCAGAAGTATCTAGGCCATAAAAATTAAACGTATATCTTCGCAGGTTTGTTGAGTGTTACCAGAAGTTTATAATACGCAGAAGTATCTAGGCCATAAAAATTAAACGTATATCTTCGCAGGTTTGTTGAGTGTTACCCGAAGTTTATAATACGCAGAAGTATCTAGGCCAGAAAAATGAAACATATATCTTCGCAGGTTTGTTGAGTGTTACCAGAAGTTTATAATACGCAGAAGTATCTAGGCCATAAAAATGAAACATATATCTTCGCAGGTTTGTTGAGTGTTACCAGAAGTTTATAATACGCAGAAGTATCTAGGCCAGAAAAATGAAACATATATCTTCGCAGGTTTGTTGAGTGTTACCAGAAGTTTATAATACGCAGAAGTATCTAGGCCAGAAAAATGAAACATATATCTTCGCAGGTTTGTTGAGTGTTACCCGAAGTTTATAATACGCAGAAGTATCTAGGCCAGAAAAATGAAACATATATCTTCGCAGGTTGGTTGAGTGTTACCAGAAGTTTATAATACGCAGAAGTATCTAGGCCAGAAAAATGAAACATATATCTTCGCAGGTTTGTTGAGTGTTACCCGAAGTTTATAATACGCAGAAGTATCTAGGCCAGAAAAATGAAACATATATCTTCGCAGGTTTGTTGAGTGTTACCAGAAGTTTATAATACGCAGAAGTATCTAGGCCAGAAAAATGAAACATATATCTTCGCAGGTTTGTTGAGTGTTACCCGAAGTTTATAATACGCAGAAGTATCTAGGCCAGAAAAATGAAACATATATCTTCGCAGGTTTGTTGAGTGTTACCAGAAGTTTATAATACGCAGAAGTATCTAGGCCATAAAAATGAAACATATATCTTCGCAGGTTTGTTGAGTGTTACCCGAAGTTTATAATACGCAGAAGTATCTAGGCCATAAAAATGAAACATATATCTTCGCAGGTTTGTTGAGTGTTACCCGAAGTTTATAATACGCAGAAGTATCTAGGCCAGAAAAATGAAACATATATCTTCGCAGGTTTGTTGAGTGTTACCAGAAGTTTATAATACGCAGAAGTATCTAGGACCGAAAAATGAAACATATATCTTCGCAGGTTTGTTGAGTGTTACCAGAAGTTTATAATACGCAGAAGTATCTAGGCCATAAAAATTAAACATATATCTTCGCAGGTTTGTTGAGTGTTACCCGAAGTTTATAATACGCAGAAGTATCTAGGCCAGAAAAATGAAACATATATCTTCGCAGGTTTGTTGAGTGTTACCAGAAGTTTATAATACGCAGAAGTATCTAGGCCAGAAAAATGAAACATATATCTTCGCAGGTTTGTTGAGTGTTACCAGAAGTTTATAATACGCAGAAGTATCTAGGCCAGAAAAATGAAACATATATCTTCGCAGGTTTGTTGAGTGTTACCCGAAGTTTATAATACGCAGAAGTATCTAGGCCAGAAAAATGAAACATATATCTTCGCAGGTTGGTTGAGTGTTACCAGAAGTTTATAATACGCAGAAGTATCTAGGCCAGAAAAATGAAACATATATCTTCGCAGATTTGTTGAGTGTTACCATAAGTTTATAATACGCAGAAGTATCTAGGCCATAAAAATGAAACATATATCTTCGCAGGTTTGTTGAGTGTTACCAGAAGTTTATAATACGCAGAAGTATCTAGGCCAGAAAAATGAAACATATATCTTCGCAGGTTTGTTGAGTGTTACCAGAAGTTTATAATACGCAGAAGTATCTAGGCCAGAAAAATGAAACATATATCTTCGCAGGTTTGTTGAGTGTTACCAGAAGTTTATAATACGCAGAAGTATCTAGGCCAGAAAAATGAAACATATATCTTCGCAGGTTTGTTGAGTGTTACCCGAAGTTTATAATACGCAGAAGTATCTAGGCCAGAAAAATGAAACATATATCTTCGCAGGTTTGTTGAGTGTTACCAGAAGTTTATAATACGCAGAAGTATCTAGGCCAGAAAAATGAAACATATATCTTCGCAGGTTTGTTGAGTGTTACCCGAAGTTTATAATACGCAGAAGTATCTAGGCCAGAAAAATGAAACATATATCTTCGCAGGTTTGTTGAGTGTTACCAGAAGTTTATAATACGCAGAAGTATCTAGGCCAGAAAAATGAAACATATATCTTCGCAGGTTTGTTGAGTGTTACCCGAAGTTTATAATACGCAGAAGTATCTAGGCCAGAAAAATGAAACATATATCTTCGCAGATTTGTTGAGTGTTACCAGAAGTTTATAATACGCAGAAGTATCTAGGCCAGAAAAATGAAACATATATCTTCGCAGGTTTGTTGAGTGTTACCCGAAGTTTATAATACGCAGAAGTATCTAGGCCAGAAAAATGAAACATATATCTTCGCAGGTTTGTTGAGTGTTACCAGAAGTTTAAAATACGCAGAAGTATCTAGGCCCGAAAAATGAAACATATATATTTGCAGGTTTGTTGAGTGTTACCAGAAGTTTATAATACGCAGAAGTATCTAGGCCATAAAAATGAAACATATATCTTCGCAGGTTTGTTGAGTGTTACCCGAAGTTTATAATACGCAGAAGTATCTAGGCCAGAAAAATGAAACATATATCTTCGCAGGTTTGTTGAGTGTTACCAGAAGTTTATAATACGCAGAAGTATCTAGGCCAGAAAAATGAAACATATATCTTCGCAGGTTTGTTGAGTGTTACCCGAAGTTTATAATACGCAGAAGTATCTAGGCCAGAAAAATGAAACATATATCTTCGCAGATTTGTTGAGTGTTACCAGAAGTTTATAATACGCAGAAGTATCTAGGCCAGAAAAATGAAACATATATCTTCGCAGGTTTGTTGAGTGTTACCCGAAGTTTATAATACGCAGAAGTATCTAGGCCAGAAAAATGAAACATATATCTTCGCAGGTTTGTTGAGTGTTACCCGAAGTTTATAATACGCAGAAGTATCTAGGCCAGAAAAATGAAACATATATCTTCGCAGGTTTGTTGAGTGTTACCAGAAGTTTAAAATACGCAGAAGTATCTAGGCCCGAAAAATGAAACATATATATTTGCAGGTTTGTTGAGTGTTACCAGAAGTTTATAATACGCAGAAGTATCTAGGCCATAAAAATGAAACATATATCTTCGCAGGTTTGTTGAGTGTTACCCGAAGTTTATAATACGCAGAAGTATCTAGGCCAGAAAAATGAAACATATATCTTCGCAGGTTTGTTGAGTGTTACCAGAAGTTTATAATACGCAGAAGTATCTAGGCCAGAAAAATGAAACATATATCTTCGCAGGTTTGTTGAGTGTTACCCGAAGTTTATAATACGCAGAAGTATCTAGGCCAGAAAAATGAAACATATATCTTCGCAGATTTGTTGAGTGTTACCAGAAGTTTATAATACGCAGAAGTATCTAGGCCAGAAAAATGAAACATATATCTTCGCAGGTTTGTTGAGTGTTACCCGAAGTTTATAATACGCAGAAGTATCTAGGCCAGAAAAATGAAACATATATCTTCGCAGGTTTGTTGAGTGTTACCCGAAGTTTATAATACGCAGAAGTATCTAGGCCAGAAAAATGAAACATATATCTTCGCAGGTTTGTTGAGTGTTACCAGAAGTTTAAAATACGCAGAAGTATCTAGGCCCGAAAAATGAAACATATATATTTGCAGGTTTGTTGAGTGTTACCAGAAGTTTATAATACGCAGAAGTATCTAGGCCATAAAAATGAAACATATATCTTCGCAGGTTTGTTGAGTGTTACCCGAAGTTTATAATACGCAGAAGTATCTAGGCCAGAAAAATGAAACATATATCTTCGCAGGTTTGTTGAGTGTTACCAGAAGTTTATAATACGCAAAAGTATCTAGGCCAGAAAAATGAAACATATATCTTCGCAGGTTTGTTGAGTGTTACCCGAAGTTTATAATACGCAGAAGTATCTAGGCCAGAAAAATGAAACATATATCTTCGCAGATTTGTTGAGTGTTACCAGAAGTTTATAATACGCAGAAGTATCTAGGCCAGAAAAATGAAACATATATCTTCGCAGGTTTGTTGAGTGTTACCCGAAGTTTATAATACGCAGAAGTATCTAGGCCAGAAAAATGAAACATATATCTTCGCAGGTTTGTTGAGTGTTACCCGAAGTTTATAATACGCAGAAGTATCTAGGCCAGAAAAATGAAACATATATCTTCGCAGGTTTGTTGAGTGTTACCAGAAGTTTATAATACGCAGAAGTATCTAGGCCATAAAAATGAAACATATATCTTCGCAGGTTTGTTGAGTGTTACCCGAAGTTTATAATACGCAGAAGTATCTAGGCCAGAAAAATGAAACATATATCTTCGCAGGTTTGTTGAGTGTTACCAGAAGTTTATAATACGCAGAAGTATCTAGGCCAGAAAAATGAAACATATATCTTCGCAGGTTTGTTGAGTGTTACCAGAAGTTTAAAATACGCAGAAGTATCTAGGCCCGAAAAATGAAACATATATATTTGCAGGTTTGTTGAGTGTTACCAGAAGTTTATAATACGCAGAAGTATCTAGGCCAGAAAAATGAAACATATATCTTCGCAGGTTTGTTGAGTGTTACCCGAAGTTTATAATAGGCAGAAGTATCTAGGCCATAAAAATGAAACATATATCTTCGCAGGTTTGTTGAGTGTTACCAGAAGTTTATAATACGCAGAAGTATCTAGGCCATAAAAAATAAACATATATCTTCGCAGGTTTGTTGAGTGTTACCCGAAGTTTATAATACGCAGAAGTATCTAGGCCTGAAAAATGAAACATATATCTTCGCAGGTTTGTTGAGTGTTACCAGAAGTTTATAATACGCAGAAGTATCTAGGCCAGAAAAATGAAACATATATCTTCGCAGGTTTGTTGAGTGTTACCCGAAGTTTATAATACGCAGAAGTATCTAGGCCAGAAAAATGAAACATATATCTTCGCAGATTTGTTGAGTGTTACCAGAAGTTTATAATACGCAGAAGTATCTAGGCCAGAAAAATGAAACATATATCTTCGCAGGTTTGTTGAGTGTTACCAGAAGTTTATAATACGCAGAAGTATCTAGGCCATAAAAATGAAACATATATCTTCGCAGGTTTGTTGAGTGTTTTATATTTACTACCTGACTCTCCCTGGCTATGGTGTTCGAGAAAAACGTTGGTTATTACCATTGAATTGGGAATAATACTGCTAGAAATACAATTACGATTTCGGTTGCCATGGTTACGCGGGACCTGTTCTGATAAGACTGTACGAAATTCATCTTTATAATTAGGCGGTAGCGCCATCTATATTTTGTAAAGTTACATGGCTAAAAATAAATAATTATTAGCTAACTCACCGTAACTTGAGTTAAAAAGGATCGTGTTGACATAATAAAATTATTTTGAAACCACTTGAAAGGTTTGTTTGTTACGAGAAATCATACATTTCAATTTCGCATCAGATTCGCGAAAAAAATTCAATTGCAATATAGTTTCCACCACTAGAGACAGATGCCGCCACGGTAGAACGATAAAGTTGAATAAGTCTCCTTATTGAAAGAAATTGGTCCCGCGCCAGCCAGATTTAGTTGTACCTCTATTTATTCCCAACTCAATGGTTCTTACAAGATAATATCATTTAAAAATTATCTTTAAATTCAATTAAAACTTTTAGTAATAACAATTTGCGCCTCTTCGGAAAGTACTCAGCACAGAGCGGCACCTTCAAAGAAAGGCATTTATGGTGGCGGTAAGAGGGAAGAAGGAATTATCTTGCCTACCACTTACACCAATTGTTTTGAGCGTAAGAGCACGCACATTGCAGCGACAAAGAAGAAAAAATCAATTTAAAAATGTTCCGAAGGAGGAGTTGGAAAGATAAAGGTGTAGGGGGGGAGGGAGTAAAAAGGTTGGAGATGGACCCCCCACTACGTTTAAAATCTATCCGCTTCTATAAAAGCTACAAAATGGAGTAAAGTGGGATATATTGATCATTTCGTCGCCCTTTTTCACCTTAGGCCCTACTCCCTTACTGCGCGAAACTATTACCACTGCCACAGTTGTGTCAAATAAGGGAAAACCCTGTGAATGTTTAGTGCAGTGATGTGTGCTCTCCTAATATTTTGGGAATATTTAGCGGTTAAATGTATTTTTAAAAGAGCGCAATTTAACGGAAATGAGAGGAGGAAAAATTTTACCCTTCAAAAAAGAGCCAAAAGAGGAGCAAAAATAATTTATCTGAAAAAAAGCGAAAAGAGAGTGAAAATTTTAGCTCTCAAAAAAGAGCGAAAAGAGAGAAGTGAAAATTTTAGCTTTCAAAAAAGACCGAGAATTTAGAGAGGAGTGAAAATTTTACCTATAAAAAAAGCGTAAAGAGACGAGTTAATTTTTTTGCTCTCAAATAAGAGCGAAAAGAGAGAAGTGAAAATTTTAGCTCTCAAAAAAAAGCGAAAAGAGAGGAGTGAAAATTTTAGCTCTCAAAAAAAAGCGAAAAGAGAGGAGTGAAAATTTTAGCTCTCAAAAAAAAGCGAAAAGAGAGGAGTGAAAATTTTAGCTCTCAAAAAAAAGCGAAAAGAGAGAAGTGAAAATTTTAGCTCTCAAAAAAAAGCGAAAAGAGAGGAGTGAAAATTTTAGCTCTCAAAAAAAAGCGAAAAGAGAGGAGTGAAAATTTTAGCTCTCAAAAAAAAGCGAAAAGAGAGAAGTGAAAATTTTAGCTCTCAAAAAAAAAGCGAAAAGAGAGGAGTGAAAATTTTAGCTCTCAAAAAAAAGCGAAAAGAGAGGAGTGAAAATTTTAGCTCTCAAAAAAAAGCGAAAAGAGAGAAGTGAAAATTTTAGCTCTCAAAAAAAAGCGAAAAGAGAGGAGTGAAAATTTTAGCTCTCAAAAAAAAGCGAAAAGAGAGAAGTGAAAATTTTAGCTCTCAAAAAAAAGCGAAAAGAGAGGAGTGAAAATTTTAGCTCTCAAAAAAAAGCGAAAAGAGAGAAGTGAAAATTTTAGCTCTCAAAAAAAAGCGAAAAGAGAGAAGTGAAAATTTTAGCTCTCAAAAAAAAGCGAAAAGAGAGGAGTGAAAATTTTAGCTCTCAAAAAAAAGCGAAAAGAGAGGAGTGAAAATTTTAGCTCTCAAAAAAAAAGCGAAAAGAGAGAAGTGAAAATTTTAGCTCTCAAAAAAAAGCGAAAAGAGAGGAGTGAAAATTTTAGCTCTCAAAAAAAAGCGAAAAGAGAGGAGTGAAAATTTTAGCTCTCAAAAAAAAGCGAAAAGAGAGAAGTGAAAATTTTAGCTCTCAAAAAAAAGCGAAAAGAGAGGAGTGAAAATTTTAGCTCTCAAAAAAAAGTGAAAAGAGAGGAGTGAAAATTTTAGCTCTCAAAAAAAAGCGAAAAGAGAGGAGTGAAAATTTTAGCTCTCAAATAAGAGCCAAAAAAGAGGAGTTAAAAAAACACGAGCAAGCGTAATCGGTGCGCGAGCTGAGCGGTTATTTAACAAAAGTGGCCATCATTCTGTAATGTATCTTGCCACCAGATGGGGTAAGTATTCCCCCAGTACCACGCCTTCTTGTTTCTAATCAGAGGCGAGAAAGAACCAGCCGCGAAATCAGCAAACTAAAAATTAACCGAACTTTGTTAAACATTAGTGTTAAAACTGTACTGTATAATATTAAAACAATATCTATTAAGGATTTAAATTGGAAATGTGTTCTGAACAGACTTTAAATTATTACCCAATACTATTTAAGAAAATAAAATAAACTCCATAATGTATGGTTTGGAATTCGTCCGTCAAGTTTAAAGGGGAATTGTCACCACCCTAAAATTGGTTAAAAATCATTTAAATGGATAGAGGACGTCCGAAAATGGTTATACAAAAAATTTCAGGTTAATAATTCCAGTATTTGATTTATTATTAGCAACCAAATTTCGTGTTTTATCCCCCCCGACTCGAGAATCTCAGAACCGCTTGGTTGAACCTACCTGCAGCGCCACCTCGTGAACGATATTTGTTTTACTCGGTTTTATCGTTTTTCGGTCGGAACTGTCGTCTGCTACGACATTCTCCTTGGATTTTTAACCGAGTTACATTCGTAGATTGTAGTTTAAAATGCCTTACACGCCGCCCTTTCTCAAATTTTTGCCGCTTCATTCTTTTGGCGCTGCAAGTAGGCTCAACCGCGATTTCTGAAATTTTTTTTAGCCGTTTGATGTAGGTTACGGAAAAAGTAGGGTAACTTTTTAAATACTTTTCCAATAACTATAAAATTTCAGGGACATAATTATTAATATATTTTTTTATCATTCTGTAAAAAAACCTCGTAAACTTTGGTTTTGGTGACAATTCCATTTTAAGATTTATTAAATATTGAAGGTCGAGCAGCCTTGGGACCGAGGGGTCGGACATTCCCAAAAAAAGCGTACGGAATTTCGAAATCTCTGTGATTTCGCGATTTCGTCAAAGATTTCGCGATTTTGTCTGAGATTTCGCGATTTCGTCAAAGATTTCGCGATTTAGTCAAAGATTTCGCGATTTCATCTGAGATTTCGCGATTTCGTCTAAGGTTTTGCGATTTCTTCTAAGATTTCGCGATTTCGTCTGAGATTTCGCGATTTCGTCTAAGATTTCGCAATTTCGTCTGAGATTTCGCGATTTAGTCAAAGATTTCGCGATTTCGTCAAAGATTTCGCGATTTCTTCTAAGATTTCGCGATTTCGTCTGAGATTTCGCGATTTCGTCTAAGATTTCGCAATTTCGTCTGAGATTTCGCGATTTAGTCAAAGATTTCGCGATTTCGTCAAAGATTTCGCGATTTCTTCTAAGATTTCGCGATTTCGTCTGAGATTTGGCGATTTAGTCAAAGATTTCGCGATTTCGTCAAAGATTTCGCGATTTCGTCTGAGATTTCGCGATTTCGTCCAAGATTTCGCGATTTCATAAGATTTTGCGATTTGGTCAGAGATTTTGTGATTTCGTCAGGGATTTCGCGATTTCGTCGGAGATTTCTTGAGAAGTGTACAGGATTTTGTACAAATGTCCGACCCCTCGCATGGGACTGTGAAATAATGAAATAGCTCCCCAGCGACGTACTTGTTTTCATATTTCCCACCATGTCCTATGTACTTACGTCACTTTAGCTTTTCCCTCTACAGGCTTTTGCCCGACCCGAAAAAAAATTCAAAGTGAGGGAGGGAGGGTAGAAAAATCAGTTAAAGCGAAAAATATTTTTAAAAAGTCCATTTGCATTTATCAAGAATATTCACGCCTTCCAAGCCGAAAAAATATCTAAAGAAAAATCACCTTCTCATATTTTCGACGTAAGTCTTTAAGACCAAAAGCGGTTTTTTGTGTTAATTTTTATTAGAATGCATAATATATAATAATAATAAAACAAACAATTTTTAGCTTTGCTCACGTTCCACTCCTCAGCCCCGAAATCAACTCCTCTCTCACCCGCTCTCATCTCATTAGACTCGCATCGTATGGACGTTAGAAGGAATCCATAGCTCTACTTGGAATGCTTACCCTGCCGTATCGCTTGTGGTAAGATCACTCTGACGGCTTTGGCCCCGCCTACGAGAGAAAAAATCCCCTCTGCACGCGCTCCCCCCTCACGTTGTTGTTTGTTAAGTTAACATAGTGACGTCAACAAAACCGTCAGCCACATCGAGACGAAAATCTGCCGAGATAAGCATTCCTAGTAGAGCTATGGATTCCTGACGTAAGCTAACGTTTTATCGTTGATTGAAATGTATAAAATAAGAAATTAGGACGGCCTCCTTTTTGATCCCTCCCCCAGTCGCTAGGGCGGGAATACTGGGCTATGGTCAGGGCCGTATTAAGGCATCTGCCAAGTGTGCCCTGGCAATGGGCCCCCGAGGATAGGGGCCCCCCGTCTTCGAAATAAATGTTTTTTTACATTTTTTTAATATTATTATTTTAAGTCAAAAAGTAAGGACTAAATTTTTTTAAGGGCCTCAAATTCTTCTTTGCTCAGGCCCCCAACAGTGTTAATCCGGTCCTGGCTATGGTGCCCGCGGACCAAACAAACATAGAGAGTATCTCTAAGTTTATATAAATACATTCTAGGATAGGCTAACACCCAAGGAACCACCATAGACCCAAGTCATTTAGCGACTTTTAATGCCTTTTAATTCAGGTGGCCGGGTTACCACCCTTCATGCCACGCGAGCCAACAGCTCCCTACACTCACTATTATCGTTAATCACCGCAAGTGTTTGTTGAAAGGGAAAACCCCTTTAACCACCAACGCACCACCCTAGGCCCAAGTGATTTAGCGACTTTTAATGAATTTTAATTCAGACGGCCAGGTTGCAACGCGTAAGAGGGTGGTGGAAAACTCGTCATGCCACGCGAGCCCACAACTCTCTACACTCACTATTACCGTTAACCACCGCAAGCGGAAGGAGCTATTCCCAGTTCTCACCCAGTGCCACAAGCTGGGATGGAACCCGGCTCCTTTTGCTGCGAGGCGAAAGTGCTAACCATCCCACATAAGTAAAATAATTAACATCGAAATCGAACTGAGTATCGTCTTATCGTCCTTGGTTGTTGTAGATTTCAGTTTAGGAACTACCGGGGTTGGGAGAGCTAATGATTTTTACCATAGCGCCGACTGAAAAACGCTAGGTTTACTGGTTGCCTGCTCGATTAGGGACTTAAGTATTGGTAAAATAATAACGATGTTGGTGAAAAAGAAACATTTTATTTTGCATCAAGTCATGAGAGAATTTTAGAAATAGACAGTGCATACATTTTCGCGGAGGAGGTATTTATAGTTTTTACAAGATGGGGGAGAGGGACCAAGGGGTCAGGTGGTGCCACTGGTGGAAAGAGTGTCCAAATCTTTCCCTTCCAACACGTGACACTGCACTTTTTCCCATATTGACCCTCGTGTTGCAATTCACGGGGGCGCGTACAATGGGAAGGATACAAGAATAGACAAATACATTAGTGGAAATTTTACTCCCAGACAATCTGGCGCCTAAATAATTCCTCGCGACAACTTGTTTTATTTTTATTTCTTTTACAAATTATTAAAGGTTTTTACAGTAGCAGTAGATTTTGCTTCAGGCATATTTAGACACTAGGGGGCCTCTATGCTCAAAACTAAACCTAGATTACGGTGATAATTTTTCCGAATTATTTGTGTTTATGGTACGTATGCTATTAGTCTAATAACGAATTTAATTTTAATTTTTAGCAATCATTATAAATATAAAATATACATTTAGCAACTGGATAACGACTTTGGGAGTGAGGGAGGACAGTTGTGCAAGCTTTACTAAATGTTACTAAATGAAATGACGTCACATAACATAATTCAATACCAGAACTTAAATTTTCATTCGACACGTCAATAAGTCATCCTCAGAGGAAATCGCCAAGAAGTAATATTTCCGAGAGCCAGGACCCGCGAGTCACTGTTTATATAGTGCTTGTTAAAATAATGGAAATTGTACACCTTTACGGCAGCAACAAGCGTTCCCTTTTAACCAGGTAGCTTTTTTGAAATATTAAGACTTGTCAAAAACACTGCGTTCTGTTCACAGGTGAAAAGTTTCCATTATTTCAAACAAGCACTATATAAACAATACCATGTGGGTCCTGGCTCTCGGAAATATTACTTCTTGGTGGTTTCCTAGGAGGATGATTTATTGAAGCGCCTATTGATTTACACTAGCAATGATAAAGAGTTTTACTTCGACTACGCTAAAGATGGCGCTACACGACACTAGGGTGCTTTCCCGCATCCATTTAATAAACGCACGTTTGATGTCACGTGTATTTGGTATTAAATAGCCCCCTAGTGTTGTGTGGAGCCATCTTCACGGTAGTCGGAGTAAAACCTAAATATAAAGTAAAATTTTTAATTTATAATAGTATTATTACTTTTCTAGGATTAAACAATCAAAGCAAGTGTCGGCTCGAGGTGAAGTAGCTCTTTTTTCAACAGATGTCGCTAGCGTCAAAATCAGAACAAGATGCTTAAGCTACATTTTGACCCAAAATTCGGGCCATAAAAGTACCCTTCGCGTTGATTGGCTCGTTTATAAATTGGACAATAACTTAAATTATATTAATTTTAACAATATATTTTGTAAGTTTTCTAATTATAATACTCAACAATGGTACTCAGTCGACGTTATTGTTTCGTTATTTTGAATTTTAGCTTCCTTGGCCATTTATAGATGGCACCACGCTTTCGAGTAAAGTAATTTTTTCGAAGAATCAGATAGATACATTGCCATCTTATCTCTAATAGCAAGGGCCTTATCATAATACAGGTGGCAATGATAGAGCCGACACTTGCTTTAAAAATATAATTAATTTTGAATGCATTTTGAAAAGTTTAGTGTTAAAAGTTTTATTATAATTGAGAAGGGATATATTTTGGCGTTACGTATTTTGTAAAAAATATGGTGTGACTGAATTAGTGTTATTAGCCTCGACTTCGAAATATGGTGTGACCATTAGAGGATTTTTATGTTAATTAATATTATCCTAATAACGAGTTTAATTATAATTTTTAGCTTTCAGAACTAACAGAAAAATCACTTACTTACTGAAAGTACCGAATTAGTGTTAAAAAACCGTAAATTTGGAAAATCCATTACATTTTTTTACGGAATTGCACCCAAAAAAAATGGATATACCGTCAAGAACGTGCTCAGGTTATTAGAGAATGTGTAATCGCGACTATATCCTCTGTTTTCATGATACGCGGAAGATTTCCTCTACCTACACCGAGTCTAGAGCCGGCGACCGTACCTTTCTGCCTATATAATGAAAAATGTATGGGCGTGGTTTTTCTACAGGGAATCAACAGACGAATAATCTACTACCCACATATTCCCTGCTCACCTGAAAACGTTCTTGTAACCTTAGATTAGATCTACCGAATCTAATACATTTAATTAATCTCCGTAGTCGTGTGAAAGAAAAACGCGTTGAGACTTTTATACACCCTTAAAAAAATCGTTCAACATTATCAAGAATCTATAGATATGAACAGAGAATATCACCCGGGAATCATAAACACAGAGGCAACAGTTGCGGTTACTTATTCTCTGTTAAATTGTCTGCATTCTTGATATAATATATATATATAAGAAAACGAGAAAAAAACGCGAGAAATTAACCGTCTCAAAAACGTCTTTACGAAAAAAGCGTGAAAAATGTTCGGAGAAATATCGTATCTTCCAAGAAATGAAATGAAAGAAGATGTTTTTCTTGCAAAACGTGGAAGGCGCGAAGATTCGGTCTGGGAGCGAATGATAGAAGAAAAAATAAATATTCGGCGCTAAGCCTTTGACGGGACGTCAGATACAGGTGCGACCGAAAAACGAGGCCTTAAGTAGGAAAGTCTTTCGTATAAATTGTATCTTATTTGGCCTACCACGTTCTACACAGTCGCGAGCTTAATCCCAATAAACTGAACGTAGATTTTACCCACACTCTTGCCTTTTGACAATGTTATTATTGAAACTATTTAAGTCAGTCTATTGACAGTACGGTAGGCTTAGTTCGATTATACCAGAAGTCTATGAGATAAGTTTTAAATACGAAAAGTGAATCATCTTCCGCAGGCTTTTAGTAAACGAGTTTAAGGTGTACCAGAAGTCCATAATATATCTCTTACAAGATAAGTAGCCATCTAACCTAGCATTGATACGTAGAAGAATAGTTTATTTAGGACCAAAATGGTTTAATATTTTGGATATAAGCCTAAAAACTGAAACAAATTATAACATCCTTAAAAATAACTTGAAAAAATATGTAAAATCTAATTTTAATTTGTTTTAACTAATTTGTTAACTCGATTTAACCCGTTTAATTAATTTGTAAACGCGATCGAATATATAATAAATAATTACTACTCCCACTAAAAACAATCTCAGCTTAGGTAGTGGGAGGAGAAAATGCGCAAAATTGAAATAACTGTATTTATTAAATAAAAATGTATTTATTTTCTTGCAGAATAAAATAATAATAATAATAATTACAATTAAATGTAACTTGTTCCTTAAAAGACTCTACAGAAGTTTGCAATTTTAAAGATTTTCCTGGAAAAGCCGAGGAAGCATAATCCTCATCACGGCTTAAAAGGTACCGAGTGTATCACTCCGCCTAAGTATGTAAAATGCACTGCTTAAGAATATTTACTTATTTTTCCAGGTGAAATATTTTCACAAAAATCTTTATTTAAGTATTACGCCCGACCGAGGGGTCGGACACTTGCCATTATTTTGTACGGGATTTCGGGATTTCGTAGAGATTTTGCGATTTTTTCACTACTTTTTGAAGTGATTTTGGGATTTCAATGTTAATTTACCATAGAGAGAGTTAAAAGATTTTGAGATTTTAGACAAAGTGTACGGGATTTTGGTAAATGTCCGACCCCTCGCGCCCGACACTCTTTATAATTTATATTTTAGTGGCAATAATAATTAACTAAGTACCACCTTTGGTCCAAGTCATCTAGCTACTTTTAATGCCTTGAAATTTTGGTGGTGGGGCTATCCTGCGCAGGAGGGTGGTGACATGCCCTTCCATAGGCTAGACTAATACCCAAGGCACCATCTTAGGCTCAAATTATCGAGCGACCTTTAATGCGGAGTGCTTAGCAATATCGCCCCGCAGCAAGAGGAGCCGAGTTCAATCTCAACTTGTGGCACTGGGTGAAAACTCGGAACTACTCCTCCTGCGTTGAGTTTATAAGTTCTCTCTCCACTGGCTTAAGGGGTTTTCCCTCGGGCTCTTCGGTTCCCCTGACCTTTAAACCTGTCGAGGTTAACGGCAATAGTTAGTGTAGGGAGCTGTTGGCTCATTTGGCGTAAAGGGCTTTCCACCACCCTCCTACGCATTGTAACCCGGTTACCTGAATTAATGGCTTTAAAGTTCGCTTGATGGCTTAGCCTAAGGTGGTGCCTTGGGTATTAGCCTAGCTGATTAATTGCGTAGGAGGGTGGTGGAAAGCAATTCATCCCACTCTAGCCAACACGTTATAACATGTTTTTATGGTAGCGGAATTCGTTGGAAAACCCCTTCCTAGTTGCATATTTAATTAGGAAGGAGTAACTCTGAGTTCTCACCCAGTGCCACAAACTGGGTGAGAACCCGACTCCTCTTGCTGCGAGGCGAAAGTACTAACCACTCCACCACCCCAATTCAACCAACCTACAAAAGCGTGCGCGGGGGTGGACCGTTAACTTTGGGGACCGGGATAAACACTGTTTGGGGCCTATACCAACTTTGGGTTAATTGTGGTGACTAATTCCTCAGTTTGTCAAAAATCAATTTTTTTACCCCTTTTGAATTTTTAATTAAAATTGTTTTGGTTTTCACTGCGAAGGGGCCCTGGGCTGCAACCCATAAAGAGCAAGCCTAAATGCTCCCCTGGGCCGGCGAAATAACATTATCAGTATAGGAATATGGATACTTCCCAGGATGGCACCTAGGAGCAACAAACACAAGGAGAACGCAGCTAGCCTTTAAACACGCTAACGCAGTGTTGTGTACAAATTTCATTGGACGAGCCTTTACGCTGAACGTTTTACGGAAAGGGGGAAGATAATTTCCGTATTTTCCCCATCCAACGGCAGCAGGCGCTAAAGCGTCTAACCAATGAAAACTGTACGCGAGAAAATGCACGACTTTTGACGGGTTGCGTTCTCCTTGTGTGGGGTGCTGTGTTTGTTGTTCCTATCATATCATATCTTATAGCTTTGTCAGTGTTTTAAGATCCTAAATTACCGAAAAACCTACGAAGAAATCTCATAAAACACCGCCAACAAGTCAAAATAGTCTTATACCGGGGTGTCAGCCAATTCCTCGCTGCCAGCTAAAACTGACTTAAATTTGAAATAATTTCGATTAGGCTTAATTAGCTCGATTTTTGGTGTTGGTTTTTCCTCATTATTATCTGAACCACTTGTTCGATTTTGAAACCAGATCCGGTTTTGGAAAGGAAACTATTCCGTGCGTCGATCGGTGTTTGTCACGTGCAAGAGTGTCACGAATTTCTATTGGTTAAAAAGGTGATGTTTCGGTTTATTAGGCCTCGGTCGAATATTTATTGAAATTTTAAAAATTTAAAATAGCAGAATGTTTCTCCGTTTTTTAAACCTTCCAAAAAGGTATTAATCGACTTTCTACTGTGAACGGTTTTTGAAACATTTGAAAAACAACGTGTCCAGAAACGTTTGTCCGGGACTGTACGCGTTTCATTTTAATGTCCTAGATGGATAGAAATATTATCAACTTCTGGTTCCATTGACATTTACGCTAACGTGTTATAATCAGCAGCTTGTAGATATTAAAAAAAAGTAAGCCTTACTATTTTAAGAAGCGGGCTTTGCCGTCAAGCTCTTACTTTTCGTTTGGAATTTCTTGCGGGTTTTCGGCTAGACGGGAAGCTTATCGGAGGTCTTTAATCCGATCAAAGGTTGGGAGTAAATATTGCAAACGAAGCTGTCATCGACAAACCGGATATAGGCTTATTCTTTCTTACGAGTCAATATTACTACTCTAAGACTTAAGCCAAAATGTTTTACATAACTATTAATTCCGAAAATACCACAGTCACTTCCGTATGTCCGTTGGTTCAACCACCGTCTCCTTCGGAAACTTGAAGGTCGTTCAAGGTCACGAATATGTTAATTTTGAATGTAAAAGTCAAGGTGGGATGATTTCCTGGCTTAAACCCAGTGTCTAAGACCCTATATAATATAGAAGAAGAGTAGAAAATCCGGCGATTTATTACCTTGGGTACTTTAGGTCTATTAACTTCCGGTAACGTAAAGACTAAAGCCTGGTCTATTACTCATATATACTAAACCGAAGGTATTCTGACCGAATCCTCATTGTTTTAGATTTTCGAGATATATTTTCAACCATTTTCTAAGCTTAAGTTTAACTTTTTCATTTATAGGAAAGGAATTTCCTATAAATGAAAAAGTTAAAACGTATAGTTGCTATTCCTATTCTATATTTTCACTGGTATAACGAATAATTTCAATTCCTTTTGTAACTCGTCTATGCTAAAACGTATAATGACAATTTCGTTTGTAACACTTCTATGGTAAAACTTATAATTGCAATTCCTTTTGTAACTCTTCAGGGGAAAAAGTATAATAGGTCTTTCAATAAAAGTTACGTCCCCCTTCCATCCCGCCCGCCGCGTAAAACCGGAACTAGGTGATTTAATTTCTGTTACACGGCTACCAGATTTGATCGGGTAGTTGTACAGCCAACCCTCTTTGAAACAGCCAACTTCAATCCAAAATTTCGCTTTAAACTGTAAGCCTCGGCACACGCGTTACCGTTCTCTGTGGTCCTTCGTTAAGATATTTAACGTTGGGTAAGTTAAAATTTTAATTAAATGAAATAAATCTAATGTAAATAACTTAATAATTTCTCTCCGAATATATTGAAGGAAAATTCAAAACGAGAAAAACTGATCCCATTCGAACTCAACGTATTACTTTCACAATCCGGAATGCAACAAGTGTTTCCTTTAGCCCACGTAGCTTTTTTAGGCATTTTAGAATAATGAAATCCTGACTTATTCTCTATATCTATGATCCCGAATTCCAATTTAGGCCTAACGTTTACAGCGTTAAAAATATTTCCTTATATCAGGCACCAAGTGACCACAAGTGACAAAGACTATACAAAATGGAATCTGTTAGTTCATCGCGGAATGTTAATACTCCTTGGCGAGTGCTGAACAGGTTTCATTGAAAGGCCTATTCCAATTTTTTTTGTAACTCTTCTATGGTAAAACGTATAATTTATATTCCTTTTGTAACTCTTCTATGATAAAACGTATATTTGCAATTCCTTTTGGAACTCTTCTATGGTCAAAGGTATAATTGCAATTCCTTTTGTAACTCTTCTATGGTAAAACGTATGATTGCAATTTCTTTTGTAACTCTTCTATGATAAAACGTATAATTTATATTCCTTTTGTAACTCTTCTATGATTAAACGTATAATTGCAATTCCTTTTGTAACTCTTCTATGGTAAAACGTATAATTTATATTCCTTTATAGTAACTCTTCTATGGTCAAACGTATAATTGCAATTCCTTTTGTAACTCTGCTATGGTAAAACGTATAATTGCTATTCCTTTTGTAACTCTTCTATGGTCAAACGTATAATTGCAATTCCTTTTGTAACTCTTCTATGGTCAAACGTATAATTGCAATTCTTTTTGTAACTCTTCTATGGTCAAACGTATAATTGCAATTCCTTTTGTAACTCTTCTATGGTAAAACGTATAATTGCAATTCCTTTTGTAACTCTTCTATGGTCAAACGTATAATTGCTATTCCTTTTGTAACTCTTCTATGGTCAAACGTATAATTGCAATTCCTTTTGTAACTCTTCTATGGTAAAACGTATAATTGCAATTCCTTTTGTAACTCTTCTATGGTAAAACGTATAATTGCAATTCCTTTTGTAACTCTTCTATGGTCAAACGTATAATTGCAATTCCTTTTGTAACTCTTCTATGGTCAAACGTATAATTGCAATTCCTTTTGTAACTCTTCTATGGTCAAACGTATAATTGCAATTCCTTTTGTAACTCTTCTATGGTCAAACGTATAATTGCAATTCCTTTTGTAACTCTTCTATGGTCAAACGTATAATTGCAATTCCTTTTGTAACTCTTCTATGGTCAAACGTATAATGTCAATTTCTTTTGTAACTCTTCTATGGAAGAACGTATAATTGCAATTTCTTTTGTATATTTTTACGGTTAAACGTATGTTTGCTATTCCTTTTGTATATTTTTATGGAAAAACTTATGATTGCTATTCCTTTTGTATATTTTTACGGTTAAACGTATATTTGCTATTCCTTTTATATATTTTTATTGTAAAACGTATAGTTGCTGTTCCTTTTGTATATTTTTATTGAATAACGTATATTTGCTATTCCTTTTGTATATTTGTATGGTAAAACGTATATTTGCTATTCCTTTTGTATATATTTATGGTAAAACGTATAGTTGCTATTCCTTTTGTAATTTGTTTGGTAAAACGTGTAGTTACAAAAAGTGTTTGGGAAATGTGATTCGGTTACTCTTTCGTTAAGTACGACCAATTATATCCTCTCAACGTTGACCGTGATTCAAGCGAACTACAGTAATATCCACAGCTATAACAGTCAAGGCTTATCGAAGTTATCGTTTTAATAGAAATGACGAAAGCGTAAATTTTATGATAGATTTCAAATCAGGAACTTTCTTCGATTTGTAATACCCAAACGGCCAATAAATCTTTAAAAGAACGCATAAGATCTTTGTAGAAAAGCCAGAAATTTTCCTTCAGCAGTGTTGAAATTTTATACTGGCTTTAGTTCAGAGGAATATTTCAACATTTTATTTGAATATATTGAGCCTGATTTACCTACACTAGCTTATTATAGCTCCCTGGGGGTTATAAAGGGAAAACTGAAAGGAAGAGCTCGGGAACTACTGGGCGACCCATGGTATTGAACTTCTAAGATCAATTTTTCTCGGTACTACTTCGTTTCAGTGGCGTAGGAACGTTCTAGATGTTGGAGGGGGCAAAGATAAACGAAAAGGGGTCTGGTGAATGGTTTTTAATTTTTAATGGAGTGTAGCTTCTAAAAAATGCATGTGTACTATTTAATACTATGTAAATTGGCGGGAAAAGACTGAAATTGAAACAGAGTTGAGGTTATATAAGCTGTATATGCTTTTAAAATGATAATTTGAGTTTTGGAAAATTTCAACTGACCAAAAGGTTGGAGGGGGCAATAACATTAGTTGCCCCTCCCAGAAAAATTCTAGGGAGGGGCATTGCCCCCCTGCCCCTCCCGGTTCCTACGCCCCTGCTTCGTTTAAAAGTAGGGTTATTCGAAGAGGATTTGGCATTTCAGTATCAACAGTCACAAAGCTATGCATAACATGGTTTGATTTATTGCATAAAGATAATCACAATTAAACATTCGACCATCACGAAAATCCGTTGATGTTAATATGCCGGAACAATTTAAATGATTGTACCCAACCACACGTGCCATAATAGATTCTACCGAGCTATATATATAAAGCCCACATGATTACACAACCCCAAGCGACACTTGGTCATCGTACAAGCACCAGAGTACAGCAAAATGTTTTATCGTAAAAGCTACAAATGGATGTTAGTTTCGTTTCGGACTTTATATCTGGCCGAATGTCAGACTTAGAAGTTACTAATCAAAGCAAGATATTGGACCCACTAGAATTAGGTGACACAATAATGGCAGATCTTGGATTTACAATAGAACCCTTGTTATAGGACAAAAATATTGGGCTAAATATTCCAACATTCAATCTGGGGAAGAGAACCCAGCTCTCACTCGAAGAAGAAAGTTGCACTAGAGATATTGCTAGTTGGATAATACAAGTTGAACGTGTATAAAGAAGTGTGAAAAATTCCACTTGTTATATACGGTATTCCCAAATAGTATGAACGCGCAGCTCCAGAAAGTATGAAAGATTTGTGAATATCTTGAAACATTTGGCAACGAGTTATTGAGAAATGTAGATATTGAAAAAAGAAGTTTTATTTCCATTATTAAAATCATGTCATTATGTATCAGGTACGAGGTTAACAATATCTTCATTGAGGATGCCTAATTCTTGTACAAATTTATTTCGCGAAAGATTCCATTCATTACTGGCTTCAAAAACTCGGGGGTGACCTTTTTTTTAGCATATTAATGAAAATTTAGAATCAGTAATTATCTCGATAATTTTTCCAAATATCACAATTTGATGGTCCCCATGTTTGCTTTTCCAAAGTATTTGCTGCATCCAATGTTATTTTCAAATGTGGTGGAGTTGTCCTTACTTCATTCTTAATTTTTACATTTACGAATATCAAAATAAATTTAGGGGCAGAAAGATTCGTTTAGTTGCTAACGGAATTATTTCGGTTGTGGTTGACGTTTTATAAGTATCAATTTTAATTGGTATAAAATTGGAATCTTCCAAAGTGGTACAAAAAAACGTCTTTGGTTGCTATTTTTAAATTGGTTGGCAAGATTTTCTAATCTTATTTTCATATCATCGCTATCAGAAGGTGTTTGAAAATAGTCCATAGCCGTGTAATTTTTAGCCTATTTGCTTTGGCTATTATATCGTTACTAGATATTTTTGGATTGTGCCTAACAACGTTTAAAGAAAGGGGCGGCTCTATCATTGTCACCTACTCACCTCTATTACGAAAAGGACCCGGTTATTAGAGATGGCTATGAATCTATCCGATTCTTCAAAAAAACGCGACTCTACTTGGAGAGGGTGGTGCCATCTATTAATGGCTAAAATTTAAAACAGGCAAATGATAAAATCGTCAGAGTGTATTATAGTTAGACAACTTATACTCTATTTAGTAGACTTTAACCTACATTATATATCCCATGTAAAAATATTGTATATAATTAATTTCTGTTATTGACCAATTTACAAACGATCCAATCAACGCGAGGGGCAAGGTTGGTAAAATACTGCGTATAATAAGGTTAGCTCTTTCGACGGGGTCTGTAGAGAAGCGCTTCAGCGGGTACGTTGGGGGGCTTGGAAACTACCGGTCCACCTTCAGTGAAGTCGCTGGTTGACAGGAAACCAGAAACAAGCCGCGGGGAGGGTAGTAGAGCGCGAAGAGAGGAGAGACTAGATAAATCAGTCGAATTCCTAATAAAAGAAACCAGAAAAAATGCGGTATAGAAAATAAATACGTGCGGTCGTTTTCCCTTCAATTTTACACTTGTTTTTGGCACTTAATATAAATTTCTGTAAGTATTATATTCTCTAAATTATTAAAACTTCCAGTATTAGCTGACATTAAACCCCGAACTTTTATAAGCTTATAGCATAGGGCCTAGGCCTAATATTATTATAAATTAATAGTGAAATTGTAAAAGTGATAGTTTTAACTTTTAAGGTAAAGTTGGAAAGGAAATTAAGATTTAAATTTTTATCAATAACCTAACAAATGAACGTATGCCATTATTTTCAAAATATCCAAGAAAGATTGTTTTTTGTTATTTAAAAATGAGAACTAGAATTAAATATTTAAATTCAAAAAGTATTACTGAGGCCCAAGACAGGAAAAAAGATAAGAAAACTAAAAAATTAAGTAGTTAAGTTTAAAAAATAAGCTGTTCAGTTGACAGATTTAAACGGAACAATATAATCCTTTTTTAATGAATTTAAAAATGTGCCTTTTCAATATGAAAATATTCTTATTTTTTATTTCAATAAATATTTATTAAAAAATATAGTTCTTTTTTCTGACCACGTCCGACCACAATAATTGAAAAACCCAAAAATAATTCCAACGTTATTTATATTCTTTCACATTCTCCCAAGATTATGCAATTTCACCACATTTTTGCACAGATTTTTTTTACCCATGACAGACAAATTACACGGTACTTATAAGACACCCTACTCTCCGTGTCTACGGGAAAACCGTCAACCAGCTACGTCACTCGCGCGGTAGAAAGAGAGCTAGCGAGTTTTCTCAAAAGGAACGCCGGGCAAAAACGGGAATGCGCTCCCCTTGCGCGAGGGGTACCTATAAGTACCGCCTTTTTGACGCTAGCGTTATATATTGAAAAAAAAAGAGCTACTACACGTATCACTCTAAAAAAATAGCATTCAATTTCCTTTCAAAATTGAATTACACCTTTCAATTTTGAATGCCGCTTCAAATAGGCATTCAAATTTAACCGCTACCATTCAATTTTAAAAAACCTTTCAAATTGACGTTCTAATTTAACTAATTCCTTTCAATTTTGAATAAACAGTCACCTTGGCGTTCAAATTTAATAAAAAACCTTTCAAGTTCGATTCACTAGTCATCCTGGCGTTCAATTTTGACTAAAAGTTCTACATCCACTCAATTTAACAGTTGTTTACACGAAAAATCGTTGGTAACATGATCTCATGAAGTACGGCCAAAATAAAATCTCAAGGTTGGCCAAAATTCGAGTGAGCTCTCGGCTGCTGTGTCGTCTGCTATAAAAAAGTGACGACGCTTACGTGAACTTGGAAAATTTGTCTGGAGAAGGGTTTTGAATTTTTAATGGAGTGTAGCTTCTTCGAATGCATATGTACTTTTTACTACTATGTAAATTAGCGGGAAAATTTGAGAAATTTAAACACAGTTGAGGTTCTATAAGCTTTACATGCTTTTAAAATGATAATTTGAACCTCTTGAAGATTTCAACTGACCAAAACGTTGGAGGGTGCAATAACATTAGTTGCCTCTCCCAGCAAAATTGTAGGGAGGGCCATTGCCCCCCTGTCCCCCCCCGGTTCCTACGCTCCTGTTTCTCTGCCATTCTTTATGCTTTTTAATTATGGTAGTGACAATTGTTTCTTTAATAGTTTTTTTATACATTATTTATATTTATATAATTAATAATAAAATTTGAGCTGAGAAAATTCAGTGCAATTTTTTTTTATTTTAATTAGCAATATTTGAACGGTCTGGAATCGAACCCGGATCACTGGATTTAGGCGGATAATGCCTAAGGAATTAAAAAACTCTGACTCTTGGCTGAGATCAATGTGTAGTAACTTGTATATAGCGGATATACCTTATTATTAAATTAATTCAATTAAACAATATTGCTTTGCCGACCGACGGCGACCGTAACTGTCGAAAACCACAGTCAGGGTACCTTAAAGGGATAATAATAATCAGCTAGGCTAATACCCAAGGCACCACCTTAGGCCTAAGTCATCATGCGACTTTTGAAGCCCTTAATTCAGGTGGCCGTGTTACAATGCGTAGGAGCATAAGTTAATGATACCTCTAAGTAGACAAATGGCTATGCTGCCTATCAAAGTAGCCTTAACATAGACTTGGAACTGCCGAAGCTGACGTTTCTTTAATCCCGTTTGGTGCAAGGCTAGCTTGAACTTCCCCAAAAGAGATAAATTTCGGTATTCCCTTAGAAAATTCGTTCCCCCCGCAGAGGACAAAGAACGTTTTTTTGCTACACTCTTTTTAGAAACGTTTACTGGGCGCCGCCATTATCGTACAGACAACCATCGAGCAAGCTCTCTACCACAGAAATTTCTTCCCCCCAAAACCGGTTTTTTCTTCACCCTCCCCGTAGACTGTAAGGTAATGGCGGTAGATTGCGGAGGTGCGTTTAAGAGTATAGTTTCATTCTCGACCGCACAGCGGCGCTGGGTCCGAGATATTTTTCAAAACTTTCATTTTCGCGGGAATCGGAGAGACAAGATTTGACATCACATTTTCTGGACAAAGATTCCACCTTGAAAGGGTCTACTTAGAGGTATCATTAACTTATGGTAGGAGGGTGGTGGCAAGCCCTGCATCCCTCACTCACAACAGGGGAAGGCATAGGGGTCACAAAAAAACTGGTTTTGAAGCACACTGCAAGTCTGGATTTTATGTTAAACCTTTGCCTCCCCCTGTTGTCAGTGATGGATCCCTTTAATATTGTATACCAAACGTGATCAACCTGAGCTATTTAAAATACGAAACGATTAATTAATCTAAAATGGATATTACTTTAACCCTATAGTAGCACAAATTTACACGATTTAAATAATTTACAAAATTTTGAAATTCATTTTATAATTTAAAACCATTTTCCGGAAGAAGGCGCTGACCAACGGGTAGAGGATAAGAGATTCAAAAGAAGAAGGCAAGGTATTCTCCCCCCCCTTCTGTTCTCGAGACTTACTCCGAGTCCGAACTACGGCCTTCGGTCCGGATGCCGATTTTTTTTTGAAGGGCAGTCGTCACTACAGTGCTGCCAGACGTACCATAATTATGATACAAATCAATAATTTTAGGAAGAAATTTGGGCTGCCCCATAATTGGTGCGATGTGGGCTTATTTACAATAATTTTCGATGTTCAGCCCAGCTTTCTCGTAACGGCTGCGGTAGCGCTCCGGCCTGGCATCATTTGCGTTTTAAAACCTGGCAGCGATGCGTCGCTACCCACTCCAAAAAGACCCTGCTTTTACTTTAGACATGGAATTCTTCCATGCTTTAGAGCATTCCATCGCGGGAACTAGGCCAATTTCCCCCCAGTCGTATTAAGCCTTGGCCTACTTTGTTATTCAACTAGAAACTACCACGACTCCACGAGGGGACCTTAACAAGCTGGTAAATATCAATTGGTTTTGCTATTCTAATTTTATATTATTCTTGGCTTAGAATTAAGCAATTAAATTATTTGTTCTTAAAGAAAATATAGGGTTCCCCGCTTCCGGCACACAATGTCTACGTTATGCTTATGGAACGAGATTTTTTAAACACTAGTAAACGTTTAGTGTTGAAATAAAACTATTGACTCTTCAGATTTTAAACCGAAATATCCCTGATATAAATTTAAATTGGGAATTTAGGTTTCATTTTATTTCGCTACCTGATCTCCAAAACCTCGTAACTCGAAGTTAATTGTTGGCGTTTTTAGAAAGAGCTTTTCAGCCTTCACTAAATAAAAATCAAGATAATTAAGCACTTCGGTAATACAATCTGCGCAAACGCAGTGACTGACGCGCCATCTACTATTAAAGAAGATAACTGCTTAGTATGCAATTTCCTTCTTCCGTTTCTACAAAATTTAAATAGTATGTGCTCTCGGAAAACTGCCGTAAATGGCACAATAACTGAAGTGATGAATTACCACACAGTTTCATGGTTCACGTTTAAAGTGAGAATAATTTTTTTTAAAGCATGCGGTTTTATATTTGATAAAATTTATATTTTTATATTTCATTCAGGTTCCAATTGTGAATACACCGACAATAGTATTCCAAAATGAAAACATTAGAGAAATATTCAATTCTCCCTTGGAGGTTAAAAATTGACGGAGTGCCATTTGACGTCAACTCTATAAGAATGGCAGTCGCATCCTAGTTTTCTGGATACTATACGTTTCAACTTCCGTATCCGACTTCCTTGAGAAAAGCAATGGAGAAGAATTTCCAGAAAGTGGTTTTTAAAATTGTAACAACGGATGTTTCGTCGCCGCTAGTAAGCATTGTCGATAGACTTACAGAATAACCATAAGTTTATTGATCATGCTTTAGAATACACTTCAATTTACTTTAAAGAATAAAGTTTAAATTTCAATAAAAACGTATTTTCTAAACTATGAACTTATTAATGATGTAATTTGTTCCCTTTCTAAATACCTAAATTTGAACGCCCAAAGACTTACATTTGAATGATAAATCACGCACATTTAAACGCCATTTCAGGTAAATATGATCGACCCAAGACTTAAATTTTAACGCCAAAAGACTTATATTTGAATGCCGGAACGCTTAAATTTTAACGCCTAAAGACTAACATTTGAATGATAAATCACACACATTTAAACGCCATTTCAGGTAAATATGAGCGACCCAAGACTTAAATATGAACTCTAAAACCTACATTTGAACGCCGGAACACTTAAATTTAAATGATAAATCCCGCACATTTGAACGCCATTTCAGGTAAATATGATCGCCAAAAGAGTTAAATTTGAAAGCCGGATCGCTTAAATTGGAACTTCAGCAATCAAAGATGAACTGTGCGACTATTGGCTTTGAATGCTTTACCCATTCAGGATTGAATCGTCGCTTTCAACATTGAATGTTAACCTAGCAGTCAAAGTTGAACGCCCCCGTGAGCATTTAAATTTGAATGGTAAAGCATTCCACCACAGTGGCAAGGCATTGAATGCTGATGCATTCAATTTCTAGTGTTGTGTTTTTAGAGTGATATAGAGCCGCCACTTGATTTAAGTTTTTAAAATGCTTCGTAGCTAAAGCACCTTTAGGGTTCGGTAATAATAATAATAATAATAATAACCAGCTAGGCTATTAACCAAGGCACCACCTTAGTCCTAAGTCAGCATGCGACTTTTGAAGTCATTAATTCAGGTGGCCGGGTTACAATGGGTAGGAGGGTGCTGGCCAGGCTTTCAAGCCACGCGAGCCAACAGCTCCCTACACTAACTATTACCGTTAACCTCAACAAGTTTTTATGGTACTCCCCAGGCTTTGAATTTTTCTGTGCATACTTGAGCATCTGGTATGAATGTTCTATTTTCCCGAAGGCAATCCAACATATTCCATGACAGTGCAGAAACATGACTAGAAACTCTACCCACACCTGCTTTACAATTGCACTTCCCGGCCTCTACTTTAACGGTTTTCACCCTTAATTGGACAGCAGTCTCATACTTGCGTGTTAATGTGAAGGTCGCTTGAGCTTACATTTCAGGTAACACCTGTTGTGGCCCCATTTGAATCACTGTCTCCCGTACTCAGCAACATATTAGTTACTTTTTTCACCTTTGTACATTTGATAGCCATTTTCAAAATGTTTAGTATAGCTTTTTCGCTTGAACAGTTAACTCCTATTGATTCATCGCAAAATATATTAGGAAAGTTTTGCATCTATTTTGTCCAACGCCCCTTAGGATGAATTGGACGAGCACTTATATAGTAGGACTTAGTTTCCTGAAATACCATATTTTAATCATTAGAGCTACAATTATTAGTGGTAAACTAGTAGCTATGTTGAATACAAACCTAATCTCATCCATAGAATATGGGTAAAACGTTTGGTCAAAAGTGACATAATTACCAAAAGTGTGTCAATCGGACCTATTTCATAATGAATGTTACGAGCGAGAGAAGGGAAAGTATGCCTTGGGGAGGGAAGGAAGTTAAAACCAACAAATAACGCCTCGTAGTGAGGAACGGAGGAACTAACAAAGGAGACTACCCGAGGTGTAACACACCGATTTTGATCAAACTCGGATGTTTGGTAGACCTTCATGTAACTTGAAAAACCCTGAAGGGCAATGTCTCCATAGGCAACCTTTTTGCCATGGCAAACCAAAAATGTTTTTGACAACATGAAATGGAAATTTTCCCATTGAAAATAACATGGGAATCTGACCAATTTTAAGGGTACCCCCTGTAAAAATTTTAATCAAATTTGAACTTTTTAATTATTTTTAAATTTATATTTTCTATTTTTAGCATTTTCCAAAAATTTATTTTGGGGGGGGGAAGTATACCCATAAAATTGATCAGATTCCCATGTTATTTTCAAAGGGAAAATTTTCATTTCGTGTTGTCAAAAACATTTTTGGTTGCCATGGCAAAACGGTTGCCTATGGAGACATTTCCCTTCAGATTTTTTCAAGTTACATGAAGGTCTACCAAACCCCCGAGTTTGATCAAAATCGGTGTGTTACACCTCGGGTAGTCCAAAAGTTTGATACCCCAGAAATAAAACACTGAATACGCCCTTGGTAAAACTGAAAAATATTGGCCCTTTAAATTATTTATCTGATTAATCTTGACGTTTTAAATTTAATTGTACAAAAATAAACCAGTGTTGTAAAATGAAACATTCCTACAAAATCCATTTGAAATACATCGAAAAGTTGAAACAACAATGTCAACAATCATAAATAAATGAATAAATAGTAATTGTTTCTGAAGATGTAAAAACATCTCAACAATATGGCACATGATTTGACAAGGGGAAAAGGGGCTTGCTTATGTGAAATTTCATAGGGGATAGAAATTTGGTACAGCCTAAGCTACATCCAGAGGGAGGGTTATCTACAAACACCACAGTGGCTACACCTGCATCTCAGGTCCTGTTCATTTGAATGACATGTCGTATTTGAACAACACGTTTTTCTACCAAATATACTAAGTATCAATACCTTATCTTAAAGGACAATGAAATATATAATAAAACACCCTTAGCTTTTACTCTATTGTAAGAAGTCGTGTAGTGCATGCAAAATATCGTAATTAATTCGAGTGAATTATGTTTCAATCTAATATCTCAATGTGGAACGAACGACCACATAACAAGACAGGCTAGCTCATAACGCATGTCTGCATTTCAAGTTGAGCATCAACTTGGTTAACCCGCCAAATATAGATTATTTCTAAAGTTTTAAAATGTCCTATTTTATTTAAGAGCCTTCAATTCCCAAATTTAGCACTGTGACCGCGAAGGCTATATATAGATAATTTCTAACGATTGATGGATCAATAACATTTTTTGCCCTAACGATTTCAGAGAAATCAAATGCCCAATTTTATGAGCCTCCTATTACCCAATTTAACACTGCAACCACGAAGGCTTGATAGTTTCTATCGATTGTAGGATCACCAACAATCATTAGCAGTTTCACGGTTTCAGAGAAATCAAATGCCCAATTTTAAGAGCCTCCAATTCCCCAGTTAAACACTGCGACCACGAAGGCTAGATAATTTCTAATGATTGAGGGATCAATAATATTTCTTGCCTTAACGATTTCAGAGAAATAAAATGTCCAATGTTATGAGCCTCCTTTACCCAAATTCATTCTGGAACCGTGAAGGCTAGATAATTTCTGTCGATATAAGGATCACCAACAATTATAAGCCCATTCACGGATTCAGATAAATCAAATGTCCGATTTCATGAGCCTCCTGTTACCCAATTTAACACTGCGACCACGAAGGCTTGATAGTTTCTATCGATTGAAGGGTCACCAATAATTATTAGCCCATTTACGGTTTCAGAGAAATCAAATGCCTAATTTTAAGAGCCTCCAATTCCCCAATTAAACACTGCGACCATGAAGGCTATATTATTTCTAACGATTGATGGATCAATAACATCAAGAAACTATAGAGGTATACACTTGGAATGTCTAAGGTTCCATTGGGACGGTGATACGAAAGCGCGTCGAGAAAAAGGCGGGGCTTAACTACGTCGAGTGTAAGACGTAACACGACATTTCAAAGCTTTGGCTCGAGGTTTGACGCGAAAAGAATGCGTCACTAAAATGATGGCTTTGAATACCTAATTTCAGGTATTTTTATGGTTATAAAAGAGATAATCAGGTAAGCTAATAATATAATAACCATGACTAGGCTTAATGACGAGTTTTCGTCCAATTAGAGTAGCGAGGCGCGAGAGTTTTTCTCGTGAGTTTTCCCGCTTTAAGACACGCCCGTTTCTACGAGCTTCATCACGGCCGTAAAAATCTTCCTTAGACATTCCAAGTGTATGAAATGTCCGATTTCATGAGCCTCCTATTACTCAAATTAATTCGGCAACCGTGAAGGCTAGATAATTTCTATTGATTTAAGGATCATAAAAAATTATTAGCCCATTCACGGTTTCAGAGAAATCAAACGCCCAATTTCATAAGCCCCCTTTTACCCAATTTAACACTGCGACCGCGAAGGCTTGATAGTTTATCGATTGAAGGATCACCAACAATTATTAGTCCATTCACGGTTTCAGAGAAATCAAACGCCCAATTTTCTGGTTGTCCTATTACCAAAATTAATTCTGAAACCGTGAAGGCTAGATAATTTCTATCTATTGATGGATCATTAATATTTCTTGCCTTAACGGTTTCATATAAATCAAATCCCCAATTTTCTGGTTGTCCTATTACCAAAATTAATTCTGCAACCGTGAAGGCTGGATAATTTCTGTCTTTTGATGGATCATTAATATTTCTTGCCTTAACCGTTTCAGAGAAATCAAATGCCCAATTTTCTGGTTGTCCTATTGCCCAATTTTAAATAAATATCTTTAAGTAATTATAAGCTCTTTTCTTTGTACGATTTTTGGACACACCTTAAGTCAAAACAAATATATTATTTAAATCACAGAAAGTTTAATACCACTAAGGTCGCTTTCCCATTCGATTTTCGGACATTTCTGATATTTGGTAATCTCAGCTATGGAGGAATTATACTTTAATTTACTTCCAAAATTAAGCAGCTTGATGCAAAGAGTAGTTACTACCTATCCAAGGTCAAGATGACGTATTCTTGCCACCTTCGGTGGCTATGCACCAATTAAAAGTATTTCATTTCCACAAAATAAACCACAAAACTCGATTGTATTAACGAATTACCTTACAAAAGTCATTATTAAATGACATTGTTATTATTAGGTAATACATTTTTATAAAATGTTATCAGACTGTCTTGCCCCCTATTTCAATGACGTCAGTGACGTAGGTTGGCGTAGTGGTAAGCTCTACCGCCTCGCAGCAAGATGAACTGGGTTCGATCCGAGCTGGGTGGAAACTCGGAACAACGAGCTCTCTCCGCACTGGTTAAGTGGGTTTCCCTTTTCCATAAAAACTTGTTGAAGTTAACGGTAATAGAGTGTAAAGGAATTGGGTAAGTTTTATCGAATTTCAAATGATCGAATCAACATATTATAGAAATTAATTTCATCGAACGTCAAATGCTAGAAAATACATTTAGGGAAAATTACTAAACCTGGAGTAGAACTAATGAAAATAATTTTTAAGTGATTAGACAGTACTAAGTGTAAATACACATATTTAAAAAATATAATTTAATTCGGCCGTCAACTAATATCACGAGAAACGCCTTAAATTCGACTAAGAAAAAACCTAACCTAACCTAACATAAAAGGTAACAAAAATATACATTTAGCATAGTCCAAACATTAATTCCCTTTAAAAGAATCTTCGTCAGTTTAGCTACACTTATTTACTAAAACAGTACTTTAACAACTATTGGATCAACTAAAAATTCAATCAAATGCAACTACTGCTGAGTGAACCTTCGAACAAACAGCATTCTATCTTGCGTTAAAAGTACCTAAACCGTGTAGGAGCTGTTTGCTTACGCAGCATGAAGGTCATTTCACCATCCTCCTACGAATTGTAACCCGATCACACTGAATTCATGGCATTAAAAGTCGCTAGATGATTTGGGCGTTATTAATATTACCATATTTATACACTAGGGGGCTCTGTGTTGAACTACACCTAGATTACATAACAACTCCGAATATCAGTCCGGTGGTAATTTTTGATAATTTTCATACTTATCAGTGATATGTTACTTATGGTCTGAACATTAAATGGATTGTCAAAAGAATAATAGCAGCTTCCCACGATTGACGGTATTGGAGTCTATGAAAGGATAACAAGGAGTGTTACTGCTCTGAATGTACGACAAAGAAAGATTTTCCCAACACGTTCCTAAAATATAACTCCTGTTTTTTGTTTTTCGTGCCTAATCCGACACCATTAGGGCCAGCCCGCGACGCTCTGGTACGAGTGGACGTCCACGGATCAAAACCACTAACTCTTGTAGTACACCATCAAACTTGACGGAAATTAGGCACTAGTTGAGTAGATGTTTTTTGGGTTTGACCCGAAAACCTATAAAAAAATTAACCAGCCCAATAAAATAAATTTAGCCTTGTCCCGACCCCACCGGAAAAAATTGCGCTTCCCGGCCCCACCCTAAAAAGTAAATTCATCCCTGTTCCAACTCATAAAAATAAATTCATCCCTGTCCCAACTCATAAAAATAAATTCATCCCTGTCCTGACCCATAAAAATAAATTCATCCCTGTCCCGACCCATAAAAATAAATTCATCGCTGTCCTGACCCATAAAAATAAATTCATCCCTGTCCCGACCCATAAAAATAAATTCATCCCTGTCCTGACCCATAAAAATAAATTCATCCCTGTCCTGACCCATAAAAATAAATTCATCCCTGTCCTGACCCATAAAAATAAATTCATCCCTGTCCCGACTCATAAAAATAAATTCATCCCTGTCCCGACCCATAAAAATAAATCCTACCCAGCTGGCCCCATCCATAAAAATAAATCCTGCCCAGCTGGCCCCACCCATAAAAATATATATTTTTTTTAAAGCTAGGCTAATACCCAAGGCACCACCTTAGGCCTAAGTCATCGAGCGACTTTTAAAGCCTTTTAATTCAGGTGGCCGGGTTACAATGCGTAGGAGGGTGGTGGCAAGCCCTGCATGCCACGCGTTCGAGCCAACAGCTCCCTACACTAACTATTACCGTTAACCTCAACAAGTTTTTGTGGAAGGGGAAACCGAAGATCTCGGGGGAAAACCCCTTAAACCAGTGGGGAGATAACTTGCAAACTCTACGCAGAAGGAGTTGTTCCGAGTGTTCACCCAGTGCCACAAGCTGGGATTGAACCCGGCTCCTCTTGCTGCGAGGCGAAAGTGCTAACCACTCCGCCCAGCTGGCCCCAACCATAAAAAATTGTCCGACCTTAAGACCTGTAGAAATATAAAATCGACGTTCTGTAGAGGCCCTTTCGTAGTTAGCACCGCGGTGTGAATACAGCGACACCATCGATAACAACCGCGTAGAAAAGAACAGCCTCTTTCGTCCTTTATTAACCCAAAAGGGCGAGGTTAAAATTTGGGCCATGAAATATGGCACGAGTAAATGAAAGAATATATTTTCGCTTTTGAGGAGAAGAAGAGAGTGATGACAAATTACATTTGATTCGTTTTTCATCCGCGAGGGGCGTCGAAATTATATTCAACCAGAAAGAAAGTAACGTTTTATTCCCCGTGAATCTGTCATTTCGCGCTTCTCCCGCGCTCCCTGTACTCCGCTTTCGGTACCACGTCCTCTTCGTCTGACAACTCTGACAGTTGAGTCTGACGTCTTCAAGACGTTCCATCTCTTAATGTCACTTTACCAGACCATTCCCTCTCTATTCCTTAAGAAATTACTCATCTGACGTCACTTACTCGATGGTCTACCACCCTTTCGCGATCTCCCCATAAGTGTCAGGTAAAAGGGGCGGGTAAAATTTTTATCAATATGGCGGCGTCTACGGAAGCTCCTTGTGTTAAAGGTGACGCCTAAGGTTCTTACGCTACCACGACTCCGCGAGTCTACATCAAGGTGAAGTAAAAACAGGTCGATACCGCCACCTACGAGTGGAAATATCAGTATATATGTAGTAGATGGCGCTACTGTAAAGGGTGGCCTGGGGACGTGGGCGTGATCGGATGCCTGTTACTCGAACGGGGTCAAACGTTGGGTCTTCATACCTACGTTTCTTAGAAACTATCTTGCTTTCGACATATTTTTCGATCACTTAGCCAACGGATCTTAACACTAATAAATAACAATATTAAATAAATAAATATTAAAAAATATTAAATAAATAAATATTAAAAAATATTAAATAAATAAATAATAAAAAATATTAAACAAATAATAAATAAATAAAACCAAAATTCTTAAAAAAAACGAATTCTAAAGAAATAAGAAACAAATACTAAATAAAAAAGAAGCAAATACTAAACAAATACGAAACAAATACTAAATAAATAAGAAGCAAATATAAACAAATAAGAAACAAATATTAAATAAATAAGAAACAAATACTAAATAACTAAGAAACAATTACTAAATAAATAAGAAACAAATACTAAATAAATAAGAAGCAAATACTAGACAAATAAGAAACAAATACTAAATAAATAAAAAACAAATACTAAATCAATAATAAACAAATAGTAAATAAATAAGTTACAAAATAACAAGCGACAGATTTGCCGTAACCAGTGATAAAGTTTTCTATTTGGCATACTTATTGTTCTTACGTTACTTATGCTAGGTGAAAATTATATATATTGCCTACTATAAAACTACCAGTGCTGCCAGTCTATTTTCAGGTCTTTCTCACCACCTAAGTACACTCTAATTAGCGATTAAACTCTTAACTGGTTATTTAATTACCAGAGTACTTTAAGTGACCAATTTAAATTTAACCCAACGTAATACAAAATAATATATTTTAAAAGAGCTGCTACTTCATGACTTAGAAAAAAACTTTATTTTATTCGGAGCTTTCGGACCGTGGTCCTTCTTCAGCGAGTGACTGTTACTAAGTCATGAAGTAGCAGCTTTTTTAAAATTTAACAATTTAAAATAAACCATGGCTAAAAGATTTAATATTTATAGATATTTTAAAAGAATTTATCACCATCTAAGTACCCTCTAATTAGCGATTAGAATTTTAACTAGTAACTAAATTACCATCCTACTTTACCTTAGTAATTTAATTAATTTAATTATAACTCATAATCCTACAAAAAAACACCACTAAAGCCTCTAAAATTTTCCGAAAATACCGGTAAAGTGAAGATAAAAACGTTCGTCCAATCAAGGCGCAGTTTGCATTATATATTTCGCGAGTCCTACGTCACTGAAAACTTGTTGAAGAGAGCGAGAGAGCTCAGCCAAAGAAAAGATTGAAAATCCTTTGCGAACGCGTACATTGATTTGAGCCCCCATTAGAGGAACTTCCCTTGTTGACTCGGTCGCGCCATCTATGAACTCAGACTGTCACTATATTTGACGAGTCGGGCCGGCGTTCGGGGCCCCGAACCAAGGACCAGCGCTTTATTCTAATTAACGCCAAAAGGGACAACCATTTGAGGGGGGGTGAAAAGCCACCTCACCCCCGAAATTATCGGAAAAGGGAAGGGTCGGCGCTTCGTAAAGTAAAGAACGACATTTTATCTAATTGTTCACTTCTCCTCCGAACACCGGCGTAATGAGGGTGCAGCCCCTCTACAAGTGTTCGTTGGACATAAGTAGACCAAATTCTAGGAATATTTTAAATATATTTAAAATTGAATATGTATATTAACGGAACCGAAATGCGCAGCAAATTTACGGAACAAATACAATTAAATAGAAATAATAGATTTACCCAACAGCGCTTAAGAAGTTATCAGAAGTAGCTTATAACAATACCGGAAACGCTTAAAGAGTAATCAAAAGTAGCTTATACCGGAAACGCTATACAAGCAACCAGAAGTAGCTGATACCGGAAAAGCTTAACAAGTTACCAGAAGTAGCTTATAACGGAAATGCTTAACAAGTTACCAGGAGTAGCTTATACCGGAAAAGCTTAACAAGTTACCAGAAGTAGCTTATACCCAAAGAGCTTAACAAGTTACCAGGAGGAGCTTATACCGGAAAAGCTTAACAAGTTACCAGAAGTAGCTTATACCGGAAAAGCTTAACAAGTTACCAGAAGTAGCTTATACCGGAAAAGCTTAACAAGTTACCAGAAGTAGCTTATACCGGAAAAGCTTAACAAGTTACCAGAAGTAGCTTATATCGGAAGAGCTTAACAAGTTACCAGGAGTAGCTTATACCGGAAAAGCTTAACAAGTTACCAGGAGTAGCTTATACCGGAAAAGCTTAACAAGTTACCAGAAGTAGCTTATACCGGAAAAGCTTAACAAGTTACCAGGAGTAGCTTATACCGGAAAATCTTAACAAGTTACCAGAAGTAGCTTATACCGGAAAAGCTTAACAAGTTACCAGAAGTAGCTTATACCGGAAAAGCTTAACAAGTTACCAGAAGTAGCTTATACCGGAAAAGCTTAACAAGTTACCAGAAGTAGCTTATACCGGAAAAGCTTAACAAGTTACCAGAAGTAGCTTATATCGGAAGAGCTTAACAAGTTACCCGGAGTAGCTTATACCGGAAAAGCTTAACAAGTTACCAGAAGTAGCTTATACCGGAAAAGCTTAACAAGTTACCAGGAGTAGCTTATACCGGAAAAGCTTAACAAGTTACCAGAAGTAGCTTATACCGGAAAAGCTTAACAAGTTACCAGAAGTAGCTTATACCGGAAAAGCTTAACAAGTTACCAGAAGTAGCTTATACCGGAAAAACTTAACAAGTTACCAGAAGTAGCTTATACCGGAAAAGCTTAACAAGTTACCAGAAGTAGCTTATACCGGAAAAGCTTAACAAGTTACCAGAAGTAGCTTATACCGGAAAAGCTTAACAAGTTACCAGAAGTAGCTTATACCGGAAAAGCTTAACAAGTTACCAGGAGTAGCTTATACCGGAAAAGCTTAACAAGTTACCAGAAGTAGCTTATACCGGAAAAGCTTAACAAGTTACCAGGAGTAGCTTATACCGGAAAAGCTTAACAAGTTGCCAGAAGTAGCTTATATCGGAAGAGCTTAACAAGTTACCAGGAATAGCTTATACCGGAAAAGCTTAACAAGTTACCAGAAGTAGCTTATACCGGAAAAGCTTAACAAGTTACCAGAAGTAGCTTATACCGGAAAAGCTTAACAAGTTACCAGAAGTAGCTTATACCGGAAAAGCTTAACAAGTTACCAGAAGTAGCTTATACCGGAAAAGCTTAACAAGTTACCAGGAGTAGCTTATACCGGAAAAGCTTAACAAGTTACCAGAAGTAGCTTATACCGGAAAAGCTTAACAAGTTACCAGGAGGAGCTTATACCGGAAAAGCTTAATAAGTTACCAGAAGTAGCTTATACCGGAAAAGCTTAACAAGTTACCAGAAGTAGCTTATACCGGAAAAGCTTAACAAGTTACCAGAAGTAGCTTATACCGGAAAAGCTTAACAAGTTACCAGAAGTAGCTTATACCGAAAGAGCTTGACTAGTTACCAGAAGTAGTTTATACCGAAAGAGCTTGACTAGTTACCAGAAGTAGTTTATACCGAAAGAGCTTGACTAGTTACCAGAAGTAGTTTATACCGAAAGAGCTTAACAAGTTACCAGAAGTAGCTTATACCGGAAAAGCTTAACAAGTTACCAGAAGTAGCTTATACCGGAAAAGCTTAACAAGTTACCAGAAGTAGCTTATACCGGAAAAGCTTAACAAGTTACCAGGAGTAGCTTATACCGGAAAAGCTTGACTAGTTACCAGAAGTAGTTTATACCGAAAGAGCTTGACTAGTTACCAGAAGTAGTTTATACCGAAAGAGCTTGACTACTTACCAGAAGTAGTTTATACCGAAAGAGCTTGACTAGTTACCAGAAGTAGTTTATACCGAAAGAGCTTGACTAGTTACCAGAAGTAGCTTATACCGAAAGAGCTTGACTAGTTACCAGAAGTAGTTTATACCGAAAGAGCTTGACTATTTACCAGAAGTAGTTTATACCGAAAGAGCTTGACAAGTTACCAGAAGTAGTTTATACCGAAAGAGCTTGACTAGTTACCAGAAGTAGCTTATACCGAAAGAGCTTGACTAGTTACCAGAAGTAGTATATACCGAAAGAGCTTGACAAGTTACCAGAAGTAGTTTATACCGAAAGAGCTTGACTAGTTACCAGAAGTAGTTTATACCGAAAGAGCTTGACTAGTTACCAGAAGTAGTATATACCGAAAGAGCTTGACAAGTTACCAGAAGTAGCTTATACCGAAAGAGCTTGACTAGTTACCAGAAGTAGTATATACCGAAAGAGCTTGACTAGTTACCAGAAGTAGTATATACCGAAAGAGCTTGACAAGTTACCAGAAGTAGTATATACCGAAAGAGCTTGACAAGTTACCAGAAGTAGTTTATACCGAAAGAGCTTGACTAGTTACCAGAAGTAGTTTATACCGAAAGAGCTTGACTAGTTACCAGAAGTAGTATATACCGAAAGAGCTTGACAAGTTACCAGAAGTAGTTTATACCGAAAGAGCTTGACTAGTTACCAGAAGTAGTATATACCGAAAGAGCTTGACAAGTTACCAGAAGTAGCTTATACCGAAAGAGCTTGACTAGTTAATAGAAGTAGTTTATACCGAAAGAGCTTAACAAGTGATCTCCGAGTTCATCAGTTTAGCTTCAGCAATGTTAACATTAAAAGTACGTGTTGACTAACGTGGAATTACAATTCGATTAGCCTTAGTTATTAGCAAGAAGATTATTAATTTATAGTTAAGAAGAATGACAATGTTGAGATGATACTCTGGCATCATGGTTTAGTTTTCCCCGTCACGTGAGACGCGTGGCAAAAGGTCACCAATGTGCGCTTGAACCGAGTCGGAAGATGTGCCTTTTATTTGATTTTGGTCTGAATTTAGTCATGCTCCCGTATAGATAAATATAGGATTGTAAGTCGGAAAAGTTTCCGGAAAATGACTGAGATCTTTTTTCCGGAAAATGTTCCGTATTTTTCGGAAAAAAAGAAAAAAGTTTTCATTCCATGATACATGTAAGGCTAATATATTGTTTGCAAATTTGAATAAAGCGGCATTTTCGCCTCATTTTTTCGTATCTGAAAGTTAAACTAAACCTCTAGACTAGTTTAAACTGATTAACAATGTAACATTTGTACATTAGTTATGTTTTATAGTACGTTTACTGATATTAGACATTTTATATCGATAAAAAGTTAAAAACACAAAAAACCCTTAAAAAGTAATTTACGTTTCAATTTTTTATTTTTCCGTAAAATTAACAACACTAGATATATACATGCTTGTATTGTTATTAACGTAGCCAGATTGAAACACGTACCTTCGCAGGTTACCGCTGATTTTTCAAAATATGTTTAGAAAGATTTAATTTTAATTTAAATACTAATACGATTAAATGGAGAAATTATGGTTTATAAAGTTATAGATCGAAATTTCTACATTTTAAATAGTTTTGCGAACAAATAAATAAGGTAAATTCTCAGCCCGAAATTCGCTCCCATGGAAATGGAAAAGTACATATTTCATTTTAATAGAAGGATATATCATATATTATCTAAAAACGCCCTTAAAAGTATTTTACACGCGAGATACCTACACGTGTCTTTACGTAGTAGATAAAAAAAATCGACTTTAAAAATATGGAACACAAATTTAGTGTAGATATTTACAATAGAGCAAAAACGCTAGAAAAACCCGTTAATAACAAGAAATATCCTATAAAAATTCTCCCTGGAGATCTAAAATCTATTTTTACCAGCAACCAGTTCTTTAACCACGCTGCAATTTCAGATCTACCAATAAGTTGCCTTTAGATAAGACACGGCGGAGAAGCCCAACAACAAGGGGTCCAGGGAGAGAAATATATATATATATATATATACAGGAGGGAAGGGCAATCTTTAGTTTATTTTTCACGTGCCAAAGTCCATACGTATACTAGCTAGGCCGACGATACAAACTCACTAACAAGTTAAAGAGGTTTAATACGGTCGTTTAAAACCGCAGAAAGGACTATCTATCTTGACAGAGGTTCGGTAAGAAGCCTTTTCCAAAATAGCGAAGGAAACGGAGGTTGGAAAGGCGAGGAAATAGCGTTTGTTGATTTTACTCTCGAGAAATCAGTGGGAACCCGAACCCCGTTGAAATTATGGCGGCCAATATTTATTTTTTTTCTAAAGGGGTGATTCGATCCGGAGCAAGTGCCGGCTAGATCAACCGGAAAGCAGAGGCATCACTTTTTATTATGTCTCATTCTTTTTATGGGTTGCGCCGATAGTCTCAGGTGTTAGAATGAAATTGGCACTAATTTATGTTGATACTATTTTCACGCTCAAACAAAAAGCGCCTTGGTTAATTAAACCAAAATAAATAAATAAATATAAAGGTTTTTTCACTTTAAAACGACTTTTAACAGAGATAAATTTCTGAAATAGCCATTTCTTCTGCCTGCATCAATTTATACGTCAATTGTTACACAAACTTAAAAAATTCAATCTAACTGAAAGCTATCAAACGTATTTTCCGCTTTAGTAAAATAAAGACATTTATTCGGTAAATATTTCATTAATTAATCAATTGATCATCTATTGAAGTATATTACTTAACGTTATTCTGATATTCAATAAATTCAATAAATAAATAAAACATATCTTAATTTGCATTAGCGTGTATTGTTGTTAGGAACTTTTGAAAAATTGAAAACAAGAACGTCTTGAATCGGAAATGGTACGAGTTCCTTTTATTAATATCGGAGTCCACGGCTTTAAGAAAATGCTACTCAGGTACACTGTTTGGCAAATACAGTATATTTTCAATTGCTCGACAAGACCTAATGGTTCCGTGTTTAATTAAACATTTTTGCGAGATAACTTAGAAAGCTTTGAGAATTATACGACTAATTTAGAACGAATAATTTGAGAAGAAATAATCATTCGAGAACGACGATCAACCGAAGTCGGCTGCCTTTATATTTAGTTAGGTTTAGTTAGGAATTACGCCTTTAAAAATGAGTCATTCAAATAGACCACACTACAAATTAGCCGTTTTACAAGTTAGTGATAGACTCTAATTTTGTCTGTAATGATATTTTAATAATGGTATTAATTATTTAGTATCATCCGTGGCTGGAAATAACTTCGCAACAATCAGCGAGTGGAGTGACTTTTCTCTCGCTCCAAGCGATGTCGCAAGTTTTAAATTTCACGTTGAGTAAAAATGCATTTTACAGTAACTTTAGTCAGAATTTTATTTTTAAAAATTGCCTAAAGGCTGAATTTTTGGGTTAATTAGTCTGAAGACATCAAGATCGTTTTTATTTCTACTGTCGGGAGAATGACTATGTTAAGACGATATTAGCGTTGCTCTCTTTTCTCACTTTTTTGAACTGTGACAGTATCACTCCTCTCTTTTCACTCTTTTTGGAGCGGTGGCATTATTGCTTCTCTTTTTTCTCCCTTTTTTGAGCTGTGACAGTATCACTCCTCTCTTTTCACTCTTTTTGGAGCGGTGGCATTATAGCTTCTCTCTTTTCGCACTTTTTTGGGCTGTGACAGTATCACTCCTCTCTTTTCACTCTTTTTGGAGCGATGACATTATCGCTTCTCTCTTTCCGCCCTTTTTGGAGCTGTGACATTATCACTCCTATATTTTCGCTCTTTTAGAGCAGTGACATTATCGATCCGCTCCTTTCGCTCTTTTTTTGAGCAGTGACATTATCGCTTCTCTCTTTCCACACTTTTTTGGGCTGTGACATTATCACTCTTCTCTTTTCGCTCTTTTTGAGTGGTTACATTATTTCTCCTCTATTTTCGCTCTGATTTGAGTGGTGACATTATCAGTCGCATTATCACTCCTCTATTTTCGTTCTTTTTTGGGTGGTGACATAATTTATCCTTTCTTTTCGCTCTTTTTGGAGCGGTGACATTATCAATCAGCTCTTTTCGCTGTTTTTTGACCTTTTTTGTAGATAGTGCCAACTGTGCCTTCAATTTTGTAGATGAATTTCTCGTTCTCAAATCAATACGAGCGGAGATATAAGTAAAAAACCATTTTTGTGGCATTTTTACCCCAATAAATAATAGCGGGTACCACCAAATGATGGAGACTTTTGACTAAATAGAGATGTTTACAAAAATTCAGCCCTGCTTGCAATTATTCCATAAATCCTAAAGTTACTTGAGTAATAAAGCCTGGTTTTCACTGGGCTAAAATACAGCGGAATTGACTTTCCGCGCCGTTTGCGGAAAAATATTTTCCGCAAAATTTGACGGAAAGCTCGCGATATTCCGCGACCAAGCGCGGAATGGAAGTTCTATTTTTCCGAATTTTTAAAACGCAACGCAATGTGCTAACCAATCAGTGAAGATCGTGCGTTGACGTCACTTGCTCACTACTCTCGGTTTGATTCAATTTGTTAGGCTTAAAAAGCGACGCGTTTATTTTATAAACATTGTTATTGTAATTTAGTCAGTTTGTCACGATGACTTCTAAACAAAAAGAATGAATGAAGAAGAGGTTCGCGCTTATCCTTTTTTATATGAAAAAGCAAATAGATGTTTTAAAAACCATGAAATGAAAGAAAATCGGTAGACTGCTATTGGAGCTATCTATGGCGTCCATTTTCATTCGGTGAGTCAGTAAAGATACAATCTTCAGCGCATGCGCTATCGAAACCGCCAAATTACAACCCGCTTGAAAAAATCCGCAGTGAAAACCAGTTGCGGAAAAGCCTTGAAAAATCCGCCGGAAATATATTTGCGGAAAACAGTTTCCGCCGTTTTTTAGCCCAGTGAAAACCAGGCTTAACTCGAATTCAGTAAACCTCACGCGTAAATCGAATTGCAGCTACGAATTCATACACCCGAAAGAGCGTTTTTGGGGTAAGCAATCAGCCAACGGGAGCTGGTCAGGAATGATAGGCATGCTCCTAAGAGACGTTAGTATTGTTATTAACGATATCAGAAGTATATAATATGTCTCTTACAATATAAGTATCCATCTCGCTATCCTGATAACTTGCTTGAAACATGTACTTTCACAGGCTGCCGTTAATTTAAAAAAATACTTTTCTGAAATAAAAATATTACACTGCTATTTACAGTGGCGTATCTAAGCCCTCAACTGCATCCCCAGCGGAATTTTTAGCAGGTTTTGGCCGGTATTTAGCCCATAGATCGATATTAGGTGGCGAAATTTTAAATATCAGTTCTATAGGTGCCCCACTCAAATCTTCAATTTTATTATAGTGAAAATAGGATTATATTTCTAAAAATATAGGACTTTATAGGACTATTTTTTCAAATTATAGGATTTTATAGGACTAAATATGCTATTTCATTTACTAACTTTATGCATTTTAAAAAGAAAATCTATATTTAGTTAAATAAATCTTTGATTTTCACTTAAAAAAAGAAACTATTGAACCATTTTATCTCAAAAATATACTAGTAGCTAACCATGTTAACAAAAACAAAAGTATAGACTAGAATGACTTTGTATAGGAATTTATCATATAGCTAAATCTAGCTATTTAACAGAGTGGCGGGATTTGAAATGGGCAAAATATCAAAATTATAGGATTTTATAGGACTTTTTAGGGATTTTGCTAAAATTTAGGACGTTATAGGACATTTTTGAAAATATAGGATTTTATAGGAATTATAGGACCTCGGGTGGCCCTGCAGTTCCAAAACTCTACTCACTTGGGGTGGCGTAGTGATTAGCACTTTCACCTCGCAGCAAGATTCCAGTCCGGTAAATAAACTCCTTAGTATATTTCCAAATTATTCGATTTTCCCTTTCCATCAAATCTTGTGGCACTAGGCGAAAACTCGGAACCACTCCTTCCACGTTGAGTTTACAAGTTCTCTTCCCACTGGCTAAGGGGGTTTTCCCCCGAGCTCTACGGTTTCCACTTCATTAAAAACTTGTTGAGGTTAACGGTGATAATGAGTGTAGGGAACTGTTGGCTCATTTGGCGTAAAGGGCTTGCCACCACCCTCCTACGCATTATAGCCCTGCCACCTGAATTAATGCTTTAGTCCCATTCGACCGAAATCCCATTCGACCGAAGGCGGTTTTTGAGGTGTCCCATTCGACCGAATTCCGCCGAAACGTGCGGTTTTTATGTGTCCCATTCGACCGAACGCTTTTATGTGTCCCATTCGACCGAACGCTGCTATATAAATTGGCTTTTGCTATGTTTTCAATTTAGTTACTGAAGTCGTTTGCAATGGAGCGGATAGCTAATAAAGGAGGGTATTTATTTAGCTATGCCATTTTAATATCTTTGTATTATGCATTTATTTGAAAATAAAATGGAATGAGCATGAATTATATTTTGATCTTCACCTAGTCAAGAAAAATAACTGAACCAAAACTGAAATAGTAAACTTAACCAACTCTAACCTAACCTAACCTAACCTAAACATGGATCTTCGATAGTACATACCTTATAAATAAAATACCAAATCACCCCGCCAATTGGGCTACATTTTAAAATTCTTTCGGTCGAATGGGAATAAACGGAATTGATGGCTTTAAAAGTCGCTTGAAGACTTGGGTTTAAGCTGGTGCCTTGGGTATTAGCTTAGCTGATTATTGTAATAGTTAGTGTAGGGAGCTGTTGGCTCACGTGGCTTGGAAGGCTTGCCACCACCATCCTACGCATTGTAACCCGGCCACTTGATTTAAGGTCGTTAAAAGTCGCTAGATACCTTGGACGTATACGGTAATAGCCTAGCCTATTAACATATGTAAATCTCCATACAAAGTTCAATTTATACACGAATTAAATTTGTCAGATTGCCGTTTACACATCCACGATTTGTCGTTAATTTCGGTTCCATTGAAGCGTACCTAGATGGATACTACCACGGTTTATATATTTACACAGGCTAGACTACTTGTACCTTCTTACGTGCTAGCGTTTTGAGCCTCTTAAGTTCTTCTGACAGGCAACCCTGTTTTCTACTATGCTACGGGTACGCCCTCTAACAGTACTAATTTATTTATTATAAATTAAATTTTTATAAATTTTAATTATAAATACACTAATGAGCTACCGTATTTATAATTTGATAATATCAAAAGTGACATAATTATCAAAAGTGTGACAATCCCTGTACTTTCGTATGCTAAAGGTTTAATGAATGTTCGACTCGAGATCGACCACATAAAAGACTATTTATTGTTGCCTTTCTGGATCTTTTTTTAGTCTATGGTATTATCTCGTAGGTAGATGGCACTAACTTTGACCAGTGCTACGTAGTTCCTCCGTTCCTCACTAGGAGGCGTTAATTGTTGGTTTTAACTTCCTTCCCTCCCCAAGGCATACTTTCCCTTCTCCCCTCCCAACTTGTATTTCGCCCGTAACATTCATTATGAAATAGGTCTGATTGACACACTTTTGGTAATTATGTCACTTTTGATAATAATGTATTTTAGAATTTATTAATTATCTACGATACATTTAAATTTAAAATATAGGTGGCGCTCCATTTTTAAATATAAATATTATTTTAACAATAGTGGATTATAGTTCAGAAACTTGACACAAGCCGGCGCTGTAGGCGCGAAGTATAATTTTTCAAATTCTCTAAACGCGGAAGTAGCTCATAAGGGTCCATCTCTGAGCCGAAGTAGTCTAACCTGTGTAAATTTATAAACCGTGATACTACTCTCGTAAGACATATTATACACTTTTGACAACATTAAATTTAAATTTAATAAAGTAACTATAGTTTATTAGCAGCGAAGTTAAACTGTAGATAAATCACAGGAAGCCGATATGATCGCCATTCCCATTCAACCGACGTTTGAAAGAATGGCCTTCGTGGATTTCAGTTTCTCTTACTACACAGCCCATCTCGAGATCGTGTCTGGCATCAACGTCGCCACGGAATCCTTTTTCGGAATTCTGTCCACTTTCAACATGGACGTAAGTGATACAAAGATGGCTCATCACAGGCCAATATAAATTGGAAGGGGGGGGGGGGGTATGCTCAGTGCACCCAAGTGAATACTTAGGCATCCCCATGCCGACCGACCCCGAAGGGGAAATAACTTGAGTTTTCTGGTGTACACTCGTTAAGTAATCCCTCGGGTAATTCCAGAAGAAAAAAGAGATCCCAAGTAATTTGTGTAATCTCAAGTCATATCCGTAATTCCAAAATAATCTCAAGTAATATCCGTATTTCCAAAATTATCTCAAGTAATATCTATAATTATAAAATAATCTCCAATAATATCCGTAATTCCAAAATAATCTCAAGTAATATCAGTAATTCCAAAATAATCTCAAGTAATATCCGTAATTCCAAAATAATCTCAAGTAATATCCGTAATTCCAGAATTATCTCAAGTAATATCCGTAATTATAAAATAATCACAAGTAATATCCGTAATTCCAAAATGATCTCAAGTAATATCCGTATTTCCAGAATTATCTCAAGTAATATCCGTAATTATAAAATAATCTCCAATAATATCCGTAATTCCAAAATAATCTCAAATAATATCCGTAATTCCAAAATAATCTCAAGTAATATCCATTATTCCAAAATATTCTTAAGTAATATCCGTAAAACCAAAATAATCTCAAGTAATATCCATAATTCCAAAATAATCTTAAGTAATATCCGTAAAACCAAAATAATCTCAAGTAATATCCGTAATTAAAAAATAATCTCAAGTAATATCCGTAATTCCAAAACAATCTCAAGTAATATCCGTAATTAAAAAATAATCTCAAGTAATATCCGTAATTCCAAAATAATCTCAAATAATATCCGTAATTCCAAAATAATCTTAAGTAATATCCGTAAAACAAAAATAATCTCAAGTAATATCCGTAATTAAAAATAATCTCAAGTAATATCCGTAATTCCAAAACAATCTCAAGTAATATCCGTAATTCCAAAATAATCTCAATATCCGTAATTCCAAAATTATCTCAAGTAATATCCGTAATTCCAAAATTATCTCAAGTAATATCCGTAATTCCAAAATGATCTCAAGTAATATCCGTAATTCCAGAATTATCTCAAGTAATATCCGTAATTATAAAATAATCTCCAATAATATCCGTAATTCCAAAATAATCTCAAATAATATCCGTAATTCCAAAATAATCTCAAGTAATATCCATTATTCCAAAATAATCTTAAGTATTATCCGTAAAACCAAAATAATCTCAAGTAATATCCATAATTCCTAAATAATCTTAAGTAATATCCATTATTCCAAAATAATCTTAAGTAATATCCGTAATTCCAAAATTATCTCAAGTAATATCCGTAATTCCAAAACAATCTCAAGTAATATCCGTAATTTAAAAATAATCTCAAGTAATATCCGTAATTCCAAAATTATCTCAAGTAATATCCGTAATTCCAAAATAATCTCAAGTAATATCCGTAATTCCAAAATGATCTCAAGTAATATCCGTAATTCCAGAATTATCTCAAGTAATATCCGTAATTATAAAATAATCTCCAATAATATCCGTAATTCCAAAATAATCTCAAGTAATATCCATTATTCCTAAATAATCTTAAGTAATATCCGTAAAACCAAAATAATCTCAAGTAATATCCATAATTCCAAAATAATCTTAAGTAATATCCGTAATTCCAAAATTATCTCAAGTAATATCCGTAATTCCAAAATGATCTCAAGTAATATCCGTAATTCCAAAATGATCTCAAGTAATATCCGTATTTCCAGAATTATCTCAAGTAATATCCGTAATTATAAAATAATCTCCAATAATATCCGTAATTCCAAAATAATCTCAAATAATATCCGTAATTCCAAAATAATCTCAAGTAATATCCATTATTCCAAAATAATCTTATGTAATATCCGTAAAACCAAAATAATCTCAAGTAATATCCATAATTCCAAAATAATCTTAAGTAATATCCGTAAAACCAAAATAATCTCAAGTAATATCCGTAAAACCAAAATAATCTCAAGTAATATCCATAATTCCTAAATAATCTTAAGTAATATCCATTATTCCAAAATAATTTTAAGTAATATCCGTAAAACCAAAATAATCTCAAGTAATATCCGTAATTCCAAAACAATCTCAAGTAATATCCGTAATTTAAAAATAATCTCAAGTAATATCCGTAATTCCAAAATTATCTCAAGTAATATCCGTAATTCCAAAATAATCTCAAGTAATATCCGTAATTCCAAAATGATCTCAAGTAATATCCGTAATTCCAGAATTATCTCAAGTAATATCCGTAATTATAAAATAATCTCCAATAATATCCGTAATTCCAAAATAATCTCAAGTAATATCCATTATTCCTAAATAATCTTAAGTAATATCCGTAAAACCAAAATAATCTCAAGTAATATCCATAATTCCAAAATAATCTTAAGTAATATCCATAATTCCAAAATAATCTCAAGTAATATCCGTAATTCCAAAATGATCTCAAGTAATATCCGTATTTCCAAAATGATCTCAAGTAATATCCGTTTTTCCAGAATTATCTCAAGTAATATCCGTAATTATAAAATAATCTCCAATAATATCCGTAATTCCAAAATTATCTCAAGTAATATCCGTAATTCCAAAATGATCTCAAGTAATATCCGTAATTCCAAAATGATCTCAAGTAATATCCGTATTTCCAGAATTATCTCAAGTAATATCCGTAATTATAAAATAATCTCCAATAATATCCGTAATTCCAAAATAATCTCAAGTAATATCCATTATTCCTAAATAATCTTAAGTAATATCCGTAAAACCAAAATAATCTCAAGTAATATCCATAATTCCAAAATAATCTTAAGTAATATCCGTAATTCCAAAATTATCTCAAGTAATATCCGTAATTCCAAAATGATCTCAAGTAATATCCGTATTTCCAGAATTATCTCAAGTAATATCCGTAATTATAAAATAATCTCCAATAATATCCGTAATTCCAAAATAATCTCAAATAATATCCGTAATTCCAAAATAATCTCAATTAATATCCATTATTCCAAAATAATCTTAAGTAATATCCGTAAAACCAAAATAATCTCAAGTAATATCCGTAATTAAAAAATAATCTCAAGTAATATCTGCAATTCCAAAATAATCTCAAGTAATATCCGTAATTAAAAAATAATCTCAAGTAATATCCGTAATTCCAAAACAATCTCAAGTAATATCCGTAATTTAAAAATAATCTAAAGTAATATCCGTAATTCCAAAATTATCTCAAGTAATATCCGTAATTAAAAATAATCTCAAGTAATATCCGTAATTCCAAAACAATCTCAAGTAATATCCGTAATTAAAAAATAATCTCAAGTAATATCCGTAATTCCAAAATTATCTCAAGTAATATCCGTAATTCCAAAACAATCTAAAGTAATATCCGTAATTCCAAAACAATCTCAAGTAATATCCGTAATTCCAAAATAATCTCAATATCCGTAATTCCAAAATTATCTCAAGTAATATCCGTAATTCCAAAATTATCTCAAGTAATATCCGTAATTCCAAAATAATCTCAAGTAATATCCGTAATTCCAAAATAATATCCGTAATTCCGCTGCCTTTTGGTGGAACCAATTCTGCCTTGAGCAATCAAATGTGGCACGTATTCTTAATATTTTGAAGGAAATTGAAATATTGGGGGTAAAGTATAGGTTATGTAATGTCTAGTAATGTTGCGTAAAATCAGTAATCTTCAGTAATCTCTCGTAATCTCATAATAATCTCTAATAATATTATTTAGATTACTCGAAATAAGTTATCCCGCGTAATTTTTGGTAATCTGCAATTTTTTTAAGTAATCTCTTGAAATAGGTAATCTGGTGTACACATTTTCCGCGAGTTATTTCCGACCCAAAAGAAATCGATTGCTCAGCTACCAAAAGATATGATATTTGTATATTAATCAAAAAGGAGAGCTACATCACAACTTTATTTCAGTAAATATTTAAAACGTTTTTCCTATAGTTTAAAAAAAATGTTTTCGCGCGTTTCACTGCACCAAATGTTTAAATATTTCAATTTTCAAAACTAGCAAAATAAATTAAAGCGTATAGTTACTAATATCAGGAGGTACAAATTACAATTTTTAGTATCAAGGCATTGGCACCCCCCAAAAACATTTTAGCGCCCCGAGTTTTGGTGGTTGGTTACGGGCATGGCTTATCATAATATTATTAATCATTGTATTAAAATATTTAAATAGGTTTGGTTGGGTATAGTTATGGCTATCTGGCTATTGGTCAGTACCGCTTCTTTGGCGGATATATTATTCAATTCTTTACTCGGGGTCAAAACGAAATTGGTCCCGACCTGGACAGCGTACGCCTGGGATTTTCTGGCGGTATTTTTTTCCGAAGGTAGGCTGACTGCGCTACCGCGGTTGAAAAAATAATTATTCTTAATGGTCAATTTTTCTTAACGTTCATTATTGAATGGGTCAAGCCACACCTCGTTATCCGAAGAGGGCCGTTCCGAAGTTTTTGATTCTCGTTTGGTGTTTCTCAGTCTTAGGTTATACCATTAAAACAAGAACGAAAATGAATAGTGTAGTGTGGTGCTTTGGGTATTAGCCTAGCTGATATTCGGGTCGTGATGTTCAATTAAATGAAGATAATCAGTTAGTCAGATCAGGTTAGTCTTCAATATTTCCTTCACCCAGCAATCAGATCTCCAATTATATCTGATTCAGTATCCCAAGTTATCGATCTGAAATGGCCCGCTATACTTAATCTCACCAGATTCAGTTAGCAATTTAAAATAAACACTAATTCAAAATTCGAATGAAATTTATTCGGGGGATATATAAAATCGATAATTGTTATTAGTTTTTCATTGAAACTACCTGATTTGCATTTTGATCCATTTAAACTGATTTGACAATATTGAGATATCTGATCTATGATAATTATTTCTTCGGTTCAGATAACGCATCTGTTATCTGAGAATCAATTAGAAGCACTAGCTGCTACTGCTACCCCCTCGTTGTCTTGCCCCAAATACGGTACCGGCTATCCTGATAGTTTTACGAGCGAATATAGAAATTATCTGATGAATTTTAATGTAACCATTTATTAATCAAAATTAACTAGAAATATTGAAAGGTCGAATATTAGAGACGTCAGATTGCCGTTTGTGGTTATAGAATTTCTCTACGATGAAATATTATCGTTTCCAATCTAAAGATTCAACCTACGGTTCTAGGATTTCAGAGAGGTCTTAGTCAACTGCGCTTACGCTACACTATTCATTAAAAACTTTAAAACATTTTGGGAACTGTAAAATTATAAATGAACGTTTTATTTATTTTCTCCCAAAGTGATTATGACCGCTTTTAGTGGTCACTTCACGGGCACTCTGGCCATCGCCAAGGAACCGGACAATATCGATGACCTCGCGGAGTTGGCAGAAACTGATGGCAAAATGAGAGTTTTAATTTGGAGAGCGTTAGTTGTATCATGTAACATACTCATAAGTATGCTATAAAAGCATTTTCCTTAATGAAACCTTGTTCACGGGATATGACGTCAATTACGACACTTCCGGCTCCATGACGAATTACGTGTCATCACCTTTACCATAAGTCTATAATATTGTTCTATAAGTTTGTAACTTTGAGGAATATTTTACTGAGGGCTAGTAACGGAGTGACGTCATCAAAAGAAGAAAATCTCCCCCTAGCGAGGCGCTGTCAAAGGCTACGTGTGACGAGTTAGCAAGCGGACGCAAAACGGCGATGATACCCGTAATGCCGTCTGTCTTGTGATTAGCTCTCAGTAAGAAGAATAGGAAGTGTCACACTTATGTAACAATATTATACACTTATGCTTTACTGATGGGAAACGGTAGTTAGTGCATAATTCCTCGCGCGTTTCAAACTTAAGCAATTTTAGTTTATGTCCGAGCCTCACGGGATTTCATTTCCATGGTAACCTTTTCAATAGCGTAAAGATTATAAGAATTTTCGAATTTATGGGAAATTTTATACAGAGGCATACTTATGAGTTATTATGTTACATATGGTTGTATTGACTGATTCACAAATTGCTTAAGGAGAAACAGTGTCGTTGCTAGGTCATTCCCCCCCCCCTCCCCAAATATTTGCACAAATCCTCTCAAAAGGTAGATTAAAACCAAAAGTAACATTATTATTTTATAGAAAAAGGATTCCAATTTGTGATGCAATAGATTTCAATATAGATCAAGTGAAAATGCTTATAAGCATAAGTTTCAATATGTTTTTGCGTGGTGGATTAAGGAATTTAACATTTTTGACACTAAAGGTTCAACAGAAATAAGGATTATTTTCCCTAATTACGTTAAATACTTAATTTTATAACTATAGTCCTTTCAACTAATTCCTAATTAAACAGGTAAAATATTTTCTAGATTGCTTAGCTCACTCGGATAAAAACAAAAACCATTATTTTCAATGCCGTAAAAAGTAGAGTAACAAAAAGTATAATGACAATTACGCCCCCTGATGAAAATATTTGCTCAAATATTTCTACTCCCAAATTAAAATCCTAGCGACGCCACTGCGGGGAAACACACATTTAGAGATAAGCCATTATTGGTTCAAATTTAATGCTGTTATTTACACTAGATAATGCCAATTTAACCCTTTGTTTGAAAAGGACTAATCACTTACTGATTTATTGCCAAAAAAACCAGGGATGTTTTATGTAAAAACTATAAAAAATAATAATAATTAAAAATTTCTCCGATGGCGCCATCTGATAAGACTTCAGCCATTTAAAAATCTACCTCTAATGGCGTTACCTCTTTGTAATGATCTTTTCCTTTGTGAAATGTGTACCGGCCTGTTAAAGTAAAAAAATGTTAAATTAATCTTAATAAATCCCACGTTTTTGTTACAATTTCATTATAGGTCGTCGTTCGAGACTTACTTCAGGGTTCGTTTACAAATTTTTATTTAATTAAATACAAAGGATATTTTTCATGATATCAATAATGTATTTATCTCTGCATGGCTATGTTCAGACGATATTTAGCGTTGGTCCAAATCTCCGGCCTGGTATCACATAATTATCAGTAGCGGCGCTAAACTTTTTTCACAGGGAGGCTAGCTTAATATGGGCATGTCCAAGCGCAAGTGAATTTTAGACAAAAGGCCAACAGAGTCTACCTCTTTTCCCGCCAAACTGGAAGGGAAAAGCGGACAGGCGATGTTCGACTCCATTTTTGGGTTTATGCGCTGTACAGTGCCGCCACCTCTGAGCCGAATAATTAAACCAGAGTGCACAACGAGAGATGTCACTACTGCTCCTAAAGTAGGAAAAATAGAGAAAACATCTCCGATCTCTTTTAAAATGGCTGGAAGCACAGCTAATCAGGCTTGGAAATAAGGTTTATTTCTAAACTGGTCTATTTGGCCAGTGACTCCCAACTCTGGAATTACTTAAGTGGTCACGTAGACCAGTTGGTTAATAATACGGTAGATAATTTTGAATTAATAAACTGGACACTGGACCAGTGAACCCCTAGCTTTTGAATAAAAAAACTGGTCCGAGCAATTAATAAACTGGTCTTTGACCCAGTGACCACCGCTTATTTCCAAGCCTGCAGCTAATACAATTTTATCCACAAGTTATTGAACTCTTCGGTCTACTCTTCGAATTTACAGCCAATTCAATTAAAAAAAATGGCCGTAGCGGGAGTCTTACCACAAAATGGATTGTGTTCGTTAAATTCATATTTCTTAAGACCAATTCGGTTTACCAGTAAAACTACGACGCCCCTAATTTCGTAAATATGTAGGCCCATTTTGGGAAATATGTAGGCCCATTTTGGGAAATATGTAGGCCCCTTTTTGGAAATATGTGGCCCTTTTATTGGAAATATGTAGGCTCCCTTTTGGAAATATGTAGGCCCCCTTTTTGGAAATATGTAGGCCCCCTTTTTGGAAATATGTAGGGCCCTTTATTGGAAATATGTAGGCCCCTTTATTGGAAATATGTAGTCTCCCTTTTGGAAATATGTAGGCCCCCTTTTTGGAAATATGTGGCCCCTTTATTGGAAATATGTAGGGCCCTTTTGGAAATATGTTTGGAAATAAAGTGGCCCCTTTATTGGAAATATGTGGCCCCTTTATTGGAAATATGTAGGGCCCTTTATTGGAAATATGTAGGCCCCTTTATTGGAAATATGTGGCCCCTTTATTGGAAATATGTAGGCCCCTTTTTGTAAATATGAGGCCCCTTTATTGGAAATATGAAGGCCCCTTTTGGAAATATGTGGCCCCTTTATTGGAAATATGTGGCCCCTTTATTGGAAATATGTGGCCCCTTTATTGGAAATATGTGGCCCCCTGCCAAAATCACAGGTAGGCTATAGCTCACGGTATTTCCTTTCACTACTCCAGTAAACATACAAAAAATTATTTATATATACTTATAGAAGTCATCATGGTCAAATTTTCATTCGGCACGAATGGGGGGGGGGGAGCGTCACCGGCGTGCGCGTCAATAGCATCGGAAATCGTCAGTCTTAGGGGACCAATGAAATTGATTTCCTCTTAAGGGGAGGAGCTTACTGTTAGAGTTGAAGGGGATTGGGAATCAGGCTAAAAATCGTCTCAACGTTAGTCATTCTCCCTACAATAGATATAAACACATTCTTGGTATAACTAAATACATGTACATCCTTGATGATATCACGTGACTAAATAGGCCTCCGACCAGGAGTCAATGAAAAAGCTGGTGAAAATAATTGAACAAACGAATGGTCTCGCAACTATCAGGGAGATGTACACCAAGCAGAACTACAAGGACATGGTGTCCCGCAAAACGGTTTTGGTAACGGAAGACACAACCCTCAAGTATTTCTTAGGATTCATGTGCGACCGTGGCCGCGGTGGAAAGTTCCACTTGGCCGCTGAGACCATCATGCCAGTACCGTTATCGTGGGCCATGAGAAAGACGTTGAACCAGGACTTCAGAGCCTCCGTTAACAAAGTGTACTTAGAAGAGAAGCGACTAGCCGATGCAACATTTCCTAATTTAATTGGCGGCCGATTGGGCCATCTGGTTTTCTTTAAATTTACGAATTGTTTGCTAGGCTTATTCTTTTGAATTGCCTGGGTTAATTTAGGTTAGATTTCGATTAAGTTAGGCTTAGGTTTAGATTAGGTTAAGCTTAGGTTAGATTTAGATTAAGTTAAGCTTAGGTTAGAATTAGATTAGGTTAGGCTTAGGTTTGGTTTAGATTAGGTTAAGCTTAGGTTAGATTTTGTTAGGGTTAGGTAACGATTAGGTACAGATTAGGTCAGGTAAGATTAAATTGGGTTAAGATTAGGTTACGGTTTTTTTCAGTTAGGTTACGTTATTGTTCATTTAGGTTACGTTTTTTTATAGTTAGATTACGTTATTTTAAAGTTAATTTAAGTTATTTTATAGTTAGGGGACGTAATTTTAAAGTTAGGTTACGTTTGTTTTGAAGTTAGGTTACGTTATTTTTAAATTAGTTTGGATTTGAATTAGATTAAGGTTATGTTAACGTTAGTTAAAAGTTATGTTAAGGTCAGGATAGTCAGTCTAAGGTTAGGTATCGATTAGGTACAGATTAGGTTAGGTAAGGTTTAGTTTGGTTAAGATTAGGTTAAGTTATTTTATAGTTAGGTTTAGTTTGGTTAAGATTAGGTTAAGTTATTTTAAAGTTAGGTTACGCTATTTTATAGTTAGGTTAATTTTGTTTTGAAGTTGGGTTGCGTTATTTTATAGTTAGGGTACGTTATTTTATAGTTATAGGTTACGTTATTTTATAGTTATAGGTTACGTTATTTTATAGTTATAGGTTACGTTATTTTATAGTTATAGGTTAGGTCATTTTATAGTTAGGTTACGTTTTTTTATAGTTAGGTTACGTTATTTTATAGTTATAGGTTACGTTATTTTATAGTTATAGGTTAGGTTATTTTATAGTTAGGTTACGTTATTTTATAGTTAGGTTACGCTATATTATAGTTAGGTTACGCTATATTATAGTTAGTTTACGCTATATTATAGTTAGGTTACGCTATATTATAGTTACTAGTACTAGGTTAAGTTTTTTATAGTTAGGTTACGTTATTTTATAGATAGGTTACGTTATTTTAAAGTTAGGTTAGGTTTGAATTAGATTAAGGTTATGTTAACGCTAGTTCAAAGTTATGTTAAGGTCAGGATATCTCAGGGTATGGTTAGGTTAAGGTTAGGTTAGGGTTGGGTAAAATTAAGGTTGAGTTTAATATAAGTTTAGGTTAATGTTAGATTAAAGTTATGTTAGCTTAGGTCAAGTTTAGATAAAGTTAGGTCACTATAATGAAAAATCAAAATTACTGTGGATTGCGAGACGATTTTTGGTCTATAAAAGTTGGGAACCGTTGTAAAAGAGGTCCTAGGCGACTAAGAATTAAAGCTTATGTCGTTTATAGTTTATGCCGACTATCCGAAAGCGGACTGATATCAAAATGGGTGACTGATAAGTACCAGGACTACGGACGCTGTTTGGGACACGAGGATACAAGCCAAGCGGAGAAGTCACTTGGTTTCAAGGACATGCGGGCGATTTACATCCTCTGGTGTATATTCACCGTATTATCGGTGGCGGGGTTCGCCAGCGAATGGATCGAATACAAATTCGAACGTGACTAATTTTATTATAAAATCTGATATTATCGTATCTAGGCCAAACAATTATCGATTTTACTGGAAAATTAACGCACATTTATTTTTGACGCTAAATTTGAAATCATACATAAACGCGTTGAATTTAGAGCACTACAGGAGTTTTATTTCAGGGAAATAAACAAAATGCCTATATGATCATTATTAACTGAACTTAATGTGTTTAAAAATGTATTAAAAAATGGGGTAACAGCTAGGAGTAATAAACTCACCCTCAGGACTACGCAGTACGTTCGGCAGAAAATGTATATCATTTATTTTTAGGTAGAAGTTATATAAATTAATAACAAAATTTAAATTGTTCGTAGGTTTTTCAAAAAATTTAAAAATTATAATTATCGTACATTATCGTACGTTGAGGGAGAATTATCGAAATAATAGTACGATATCGTACGCCATGAAAATTATAATACGCCCTAAAAATTTAGATGAAATTATCGCACTGTGCGGTAATAATCGTACGTATGGCAACGCTGTTCTAATCCCGCCCTCTAGCGATAAGCAAAAATAGCGGTTAACTATCCATTAGATGTAGTGTAATTGACTAAAACTTATGAATATCCCACTTTATGTTTTCCCGAATAATATAATTGTCTCTTGATGTTCTTTGGCCTGCATTGAAATAAAAACTGTTTTTAAATGAACGGGCGTTACTATTTGCTTTCGTCGACATGTAACTTAAACATAAAATTAGCTTGGCGAAAAGCCAAAAGTAATGGTCCTTTAAATAAGTTAACTTTAATGCACTTTATATATATATAATTAATTAAGACAAGAACATATTCAGGGGAACTGAGAACAGGTACCCTTTGTTTCAATGATTCCCCGAATACTGCCCACGTATTATCTGTTAACTCAAATACTTTCCTAATTAAGTATATTAATGGTAGGGTGGCTGAGTAGTTGTTAGCACTTTTGCCTCGCAGCAAGAGGAGCCGGGTACGATCGTAGTTTGGGGCACTGCGTGAAAACTCGGAAAAAAATTCTTCCGCGTTGAGATTGCAAGTTCTCTACCCACTGGTTAAAGGGGTTTTCCTTCGAACTTCTTGAGGTTAACGGTAATAGTGAGTGTAGGGAGCTGTTGGCTCGAGTGGAATGAAGGGCTAGCCACCACCCTCCTACGCATTGTAACCCGGCCACCAGTCCTGTTTAAAGGCATTAAAAGTCGCTAGATGAATTGTGCCTAGAGTGGTGCCTTAGGTATTAGTGTTTCAGAAGAAGTATATATAATATAAATGTATAAAATAATGAACTTTTCATACATATTGTAATTTACGATTAATCAATTATCAATATATACTTATATAAACAAATTAAAGTGTTGGTTGCACGAAAAATCGATAGTAATAAAAGCGAATGAATGCGGGCTTGTTTTGAAGCCCAGGACGTTCTCTTTCGAAAATGTCATTGTCGAAACAAATTTCCAAGCCTAAGTATACTAATTGCGAGTCCGAAACTGACCTTTTTCACTCCCCAAAATCCTGAAATTTTCCGGGAATTTTCGTCCGTAGCACGAGCAATTTGGGGCAAATCGAAGCTGTAGTTTTATTCATAAAATAGAAGGAACTTAAGTGGAGGGATTCTGTTTACTCGTAGAAGTTTTCAAACCAGAGATTTTTAATTTAGGCTTAAATTTTTAGGCAATGGCTGCGTTCAACAACTATCAACGGAGAAAAACCGTTGAGTTATCGTTGAGTTCTTTTAATCAGCGCTACGTCACAAAAATCTAAAGTTGTTGTACGATTTATATAGTTCGCTGACTTAACGAACAAAATATCGTCTGCTACCCCTCCTTTAACTTTGTCGAATGACGTCACGACACCGATGAGCAACGGAAAAACCAAGGATTCTTTATAATAAAGAATCCTTGGAAAAACCATCTCGCCCAGCCGATGTTTCCGCTGAGTCTCCGATGATCAACGTGACGTCAAAACCGGAAGTCAAAGAACCCGTTCAACAAAAAACCGCTGACCGTTGAGCTCAGCGCTGAGCTATTTTAGAGTTGTTGAACGCAGCCTTATTATCGAAATAAAAATATGTTTTTACGCGCGCGCTACGTGGCGCGCGCGACACGACGTTTATCTTTTCAAATCACGCGGCGCGGTGCGAGGAGCCTTCGGTTTCATATCGTTTTTCTACTTCGTAGCCTTGTGTATGCCTATTTCACTTACTACTGCGTAGGACTTTTTCCTGGGTGTTAAATCAACCTGCTTTTAATCCCAGATGTAAAGAAATGTATTACAGACCATTAGCCAATGATTTGCTTCGCATTTTCTGACGTCACTAGTAGTCCGTGAGCCAGATGGGTGAAAATACTGTTTTCATTACCAACTCGGCGCACCGAAAAGCGATGTAATTTTCTAGTAGAGGGTTACTTGGGATAACCAAAAATATCGGGTGTGCGTTCTATCTGGTAGCTATCCAAGATGGCGGTCAATTCAAAATGGCGGCGCACGGCTACATCGAGACAGCGAACTTTACTTTCGGATGTTAACGCTGGATTACGATTTTGAGAGCAATGCTTTAATTTAAAATTCAAAAACCTTTGAACAAGTACTTTAGAAAAATAATAATAATAAATTATTGAATTATTGATTATTAAAACACTTTTTTTTCTTATACAGGTAATATTTTTTGTATTTCATGTGTAAACACGTTTTGTGTGGAGTCAATAACAACATTTTGGATTATTTTCGGATTGGCTGAATTTGAATTTGGTAAACAATCATGAAATAAGGAACCCACAAAGACTACTACATTTCTGGATTATGGATTTGAAAATTATTTTGCTAACTATAGTCCGTGAGCCAGGTGAACTTTCCATTACCAACTCGGCGCACCGAAAAGCGATGTAATTTTCTAGTAGAGGGTTACTTGGGATGACCAAAAATATCGGGTGTCGCGTTCTATCTGGTAGCTATCCAAAATGGCGGCCAATTCAAAATGGCGGCGCACGGCTACATTAAAAAGGTAATATCTCGGCCGCTATTACACTTATTGCGTTGTTCTATACATTATTCGATAGCCAACATAGCGGCCTTAATTGAATAATTTATGACAATATTTGATATATTGCGCCATCTAGCGGGAAAAAGTAAAAGACCGGTTTTCCTTTGGTGTAAATCGGCCTTTTGGTCGATTTATTTTAAAGATATTGATAGGTTTAATTTTTTTAAGTCCACCAATTAAATTACCCTATTCAATATCTATTTTATAATTACAATTATATTATTGTACCCCTTATAGAAGTGACGCTAGGCTTGAAATAGGTTATTGGGGCGCGAAATGAAATTGCGATTTTTGCATAAATCTTCATACGGTTGGCGCGACCACACCAAAAACCGATGGTTATTTCCGGGAGAGTCTTAAATAAGATGACTGGAATCATTAGGTGTCGTGTTCTATCTGGTAGCTATCCAAGATGGTGGCCAATCCAAAATGGCGGGCACGGATAATTTAAAAAGGTAATATCTAGGCCGCTATTACACCCTTATGGAGAGGTAAATTCTTTACCTATAGCTTAGACTCTCTTCTCCCATCAATAAGCCGCACGCCTCTCAGAATCCTTAGCAGTTTAGTCGGGGCCTACGTTTTAGCTGACCTCTACGTACGAACAAAATATGGACCGATATCTTGTAAATATTTCCGACATGCGGCGCCACTTACACGCCCCTACCGACCAGCAATGGCTTCTGGGTGTTAAATATATTCCGACTCTAATAACTAACATGTTTTAAATATGTATCTATAAAACTGTCAAAATTCAAATATAACCTTTATCTACGCGCGCTAATAAAAAGCTCGCGCATGTTTTTAAAAACCCAAAAAGGGTTAGTGTTATTAATTTTTTTCTGTGATAAAAACGTTTGGCGTTGTTGTTCCTCTGGTAGCGATTTTACGGAACCCTTTATGCGAAATTGTGTGAGCCCAAGTTATCAGTATTTCACTTTTAATATTAAAGGCCGAGAACAGAGATTCCATTTTCTCGTGTGCGAATTTAGACCCCCACAAAATTGAGTGACAGCGTCGACAGCTTGACCGATGGCTCGGACTGTTTTTGAATAGAATATATACAATGAGCATCAAAAAAAGAGGTAAGCTACAATACATGGAATTGTCCAGGCGGTCACTCAAGCTGTCAGAGCGGGCAATCAGTTGTCACTCGTCAAAAAATTAAGTGCAGGATAAGAGGGGTGGAAATTCGCTCTGGTCTCGGTCTTTAAACTCATTCTTATTTTAAATACGTGGTGTTTACCTTTTTAATTATCGTTCGTGATATAATTTTCGATTAAGTACGCGCAGTTTCTAACTTCAGCGAATTGGTTTTAAGCGGCCTATTTTTCAGTCGGTAGGCCTAAAGCTCCAGAATATAAATTGAATATGATGAAAAATTGACTGTGTATCCCCCCCCTCTTTGTGATTCCCCTAGCTCTCCCAAGCTATTCCTTTACACTGGGTAACGTTTTACTTATTCCTCGCCCAACCGAATTTCCCCTCCATCCTTCCCTCCTCCAAGTTACACATGTTGCGTTATTCCACACATCATTAGATTGGCAACATGGCGGCCCTCATTAAATGACTAGTGACCATTTTTATAGCTTGCGCCATCTAGCGGAAAAAAATAAAAAATCGGGTTTCCTTCGTTGGAAATTGGTTCCTTGGTCGATTTCCTTTAAATTTTAATTTTTTAGGTATACCAGTTAAATTACCCTTTTTAATATTTCCAGAAGTGACGCATTCTTGAAGACGGTTAGGGGAACGCTAAATAAAATAGCATTTTTCCACATAAAGCTTCATTCGCTTGTCCTAGGCTAGACCAGGGCCCGTCTGAGGGCGCTACGCACGCCCACTTCTATTTCGTTAGGTTTAAGTTTAAATGTTTAACGGTCATTAGAGAAGAGAAAGAGCTTTAAACTAGATTTTTAAGCAAGTTCTATTGCTTTAACTCATTCAAAGTTATTAGATATAAATGGTAAACTGAAAGGAATCTTCTAATTCTCTTCGCCTGACCGTTACGAAGATTTTTGAAGATTGTAGATCCCTTGTAGCACATGAAGTCGTTTTAGGGTCGGGGTACGGTTGAAAAGTCGCTTTATAGTCGACGACCAAATGCCGACCTAAAAACGTCCGAACGTTTTTCGACACTAAAACCGTAAATCCTTTTTTGGGACTATTTATGGTCGGTATGCCGACCATTATCCGACTTAAAATAGACCTTACATTTAATTATTACCCCTGTAGCACAAAGACTCGCGCTTTGCCATTAATCGCTCAAAACTGTGAAACTTTGGCGATTTAATAAAACAAATTGAAATATTTTTAAAATAACTTCCTTTCTGTATTATATTTTTTCGAAAAATATTATATATTCAATCTGAGATTGTTTCCTTATTAAAAATCTCTCAGCTCAAGTAGGTTACATTCGTATAGCTAAATATGTTAGGCTAACATATTATTAATTAAGATTTAATCGTCACTTTTACTGATTAAGCCCTAAGAAACTATAGAACTCTGTACTCTAGATTCAAGAGCTTTCCGATTGACGGAAATAAACTCATTGTTTCACTCCCGTTCATGGGACTTGACCAACTACATACATGTATATAGCTATATTTACGGTTTTATTTGGTCATTTTCAGTCACTTAATATATCAAAAAGTAAGTCGTTTCGACGTAATGATACAGTACATTCTAAGTCGGGATGACGTCGTTTCGGAGTCGGTTCTTAGGTCTATTAAAAGGCGGTAAAGAGTCGACGTTTTGTAGGCGGCCGACCCTTTTACCCCTAGGACATTTCGACCCTAAATTCAAAGGTCGGCCGACCGTCGGCCGACTTTAGTGTTTAGTACCTTTGGCCGACGTCGGCCCGACTCTAATTTGCTACAGGGGATGTTACCAAAGTGGTAAACGCAGTTGGAAATGAAATAAGTAGCGCTCTCTTGGGGTTGCACGCTTGGACCGGGTGCGACACCGTAAGTGCTTTCGGGGGGCAAGGGAAGCTTAAGGCACTAAAACTTATTTTGAAGAACGACCAATATCGAAAAGCAACGTCTGAACTTGGTTTTGACTGGACTATTTCGGACGAAACCTTTTCGCATATCGAGGCCCTTACGTGTCAGATGTTTAAAGCAAAGAAAGGAAACGTTGAGTCCGGACACCTCCCACCGTGTTCTGACACTCTTAAGGCCTTTTCACACGAGCCAACTTTTTGACCCAACTAGATGAGTCAACTTGAGTTGAGTCAACTAGTTGGTTCGTGTGAATAAAAGTTCGATGAGTTGATCCACCAAAAAAGTACGCGAGTAAAAAATGGATCACTGATCCATTTTTGCTGACTCAGCATTTTGATTTGAAAAGTTGGCTCGTGTGAAAAGGCCTTAAGACAGCACACAAATAGAGCTAATTACCAAACGGCGATTTGGAAAAGAAGCCTAAATAGCTTTGAAGATACTCCAGACCCCACAAATGGTCACGGCAGGAAGGTAGGCAACGAAGGAACGCTGGAAGTATTGTGGATGACTGGCTCACCAGCACCGGAAACTGTTCTCAGCCTTATCGCTTGCAAATGTGCTCGTGTGTGTAGACAAAATGAATGCACGTGTATAATGAACAATCTTAAATGCACAGCAGCCTGCAAAAATCCAGATTGTTATACGAAACCGAGGAATATGTTCGTGGCACAGACAGTGACGCTGATTCCGAATCTGATGAAAATTAATCTATTGCCGATTGTATAATATGTTTAAAATTAAGTATTTTGTTTAAGTTAATCGTTGTATTTCTTAAAGAAAGGGTAGTGTTGTACTGCTTAATAGGTGATTATGAAAAAGAATTGCACGCAGAGGCTCACGGGAGTTGGTTATTTTTTGACAAATCGTCGGCTGCTTAAATCCGTCTGCACCTACCGAGGCCCGCGGTCGTCCTCGTTTAGTAAAAAGCACCAACCATGGATTGATTGTTTGAAAAGTTAGTATTTTTCTAAAATTATTAAAAATACATAAAGTTAACAAATGTATTATATTTTTTTTTATTTCGTATAGTTCTAGACCAAGTATTTATAAAGAAACAAGCCCAATTTTAATAGAAGACACAAGGTTATATTTTCATACATGTTGCCATTATTTCTGTTTCTAATTATGAACATCTTGTATAATAGGATGCTTAGCCATAGTAAATATTCACCTAATGTTGTAGTGGATAGAATTAAAACATATTTCATTTAATAAATCAATTACCTTAATTTAACGACTTTGCAAACTTCTCTCAAACGAAAAACGAAAAATCCTTTCGATTGAACAATGAAGTTATAGAAATCTCGCTAACCCTTGCCCAACTAGCCAGACGAATTTACAAAAAGGGCCAATTTTGATAATTTCAACTTGGTAGTACTTAACCAAATCACGTGACCACCGATATTTTTCATAATCACCTATTGAGTTAAAACGATTTCTACCCTTAAACTTTCCCTCACTTAGGTATCACCATGGGCGAATAAGCATTCGCAGTTAGAGGAATAAATTTGTGGTCGCGGCAAACATGTAAAGCCTTATGTGAAAAACGCAATTTCAACAGATCGTTTTCCACCGAAGGAAAACCGGTTTTCTAATTTTTCCCGCTAGATGGCGCAAGCTTGGAAAATGGTCACTAGCCAATTAATGAGTGCCGCCATGTTGCCAATCTAATGATGTCTGGAACAACGCAACAGGTGTAATAGCGGCCGAGATATTACCTTTTTAAATTATCCGTGCCCCGCCATTTTGAATTGGCCGCCATCTTGGATAGCTACCAGATAGAACACGACACCTAATGATTCCAGTCATCGGTTTTTGGTGTGGTCGCGCCAACCGTATGAAGATTTATGCAAAAATCGCAATTTCATTTCGCGCCCCCCTAACCTATTTCAAGCCTAGCGTCACTTCTATAAGGGATACAATAATATAATTGTAATTATAAAATAGATATTGAATAGGGTAATTTAATTGGTGGACTTTAAAAAAATTAAACCTATCAATATCTTTAAAATAAATCGACACCAAGGAAAACGGGTCTTTTACGTTTTCCCGCTAGATGGCGCAAGATATCAAAAATTGTCAAAAAACATTAAATTAAGGCCGCCACGTTGTCTATCGAATGATGTATAGAACAACGCAATAAATGTAATAGCGGCCAAGATATTACCTTTTTAATGTAGCCGTGCGCCGCCATTTTGAATTGGCCGCCATCTTGGATAGCTACCAGATAGAACGCGACACCCGATATTTTTGGTCATCCCAAGTAACCCTCTACTAGAAAATTACATCGCTTTTCGGTGCGCCGAGTTGGTAATGGAAAGTTCACCTGGCTCACGGACTATAGTTAGCAAAATAATTTTCAAATCCATAATCCAGAAATGTAGTAGTCTTTGTGGGTTCCTTATTTCATGATTGTTGACCAAATTCAAATTCAGCCAATCCGAAAATAATCCAAAATGTTGTTATTGACTCCACACAAAACGTGTTTACACATGAAATACGAAAAATATTACCTGTATAGGCAAAAAAAGTGTTTTAATAATCAATAATTCAATAATTTATTATTATTATTTTTCTAAAGTACTTGTTCAAAGGGTTTTAAATTTTAAATTACAGCATTGCTCTCAAAATCGTAATCCAGCGTTCGCTGTCTCGATGTTGCTGGCGTCACACTGCTCAAAGGATGTTTTAAATAAATAACCCACGCAAGTGTCATAGTTATGATGTTTCTGGTGGTTTGACTACGTAGTTATAACTACCGGATTGTCAGTATTATAGAATTTTTAGGTCATTGTAATTAAAGAAGATTTGTGACAAATTAAGACTGCAATAAATATCATCAACTAGTTAAATAGAAAATTGTACTTTAAAATTTTATTCAGACTAGTTTGTGAAATTTTCTGTTCCAATCGGAGGTTTTTTTTAAACCAATTTTTCTCGACTTTCAAAAAGGATAAGTGTCTGTCATTCGCCATCAGACATTTTTCACGGCAGCTCGGATCCACGACTTACACAGATAATGACGTCCACTCTTAATTCTACTTCGCGAATCACTTATCGTCTGGGATTTCTTCCGGTGAGATCAATTCATTTCTCCATTTCTTCATATTTACAATCGACACGGTATAAAATCTGACATAGATTCTTAGATATAATCCTTTTGTAGAAAATATTTAAATTTATAGCAACCTGTGAGTTCTGGAGATTTCTCAGTTAAAAAACTGAACGAAATTACTTTTATGAAAATATATCCGGTATAATTCAAATGTGTATCCACTAACAATTAAAATACATTTTTTAAGTGTTTAAGGTTAATGGTGTCGATGTCAGAAGGTGGGATATTTATATACACCCACGATTATTATGGAGAATCGGGTCCGGAGCGGCGTCGTCAACCTAGCTCACCATTTCTTCAAAATTAAAATCCAGGTCACGCATAATTAGGCGCTAGTTACGCGCTATTGGGCGCCGGAAATTTCAAATTTCGCGCCAGCGTAGAATTTCAGAGAATTCAATTTGAAACTCGGCGGGCTAAGTTGACGCCAGCTCGCCGAAAACTAATATTTCTCTAAAATCACATCCTATAATTTTGCGCCCATTGTGCGCTATTGTGCGCCACCATTTTCAACTTTGGCGCCATAACGGATCAAAAGTTATTAATTATCCAATATTTGAGATTGAGCCCGCCAACTCATTAAATTTCAACGCAACGTTTTTCAAAATATAGTTCTGATTTTGCGCTATTAGGCGCCAATAATTTAAAATTTGAAAATGTTATAATAAAAAAAGGATTTAAAAAATTAATTTTTGAAACCCGGCGAACCGAGTGGACGCAGCCCACCAGGCGCTAAACTAGGTTCGAAACCTACTTGAAATATTGCCACAATTATGCGCCATTACGCGCCACCATCGTCGAATTTTGCTCTGTTCAAAATTAATCACAAATACGTTTTGAAACTGGCGGGCTGAGATTACGCAGTAGCCAAAGTTCTCAAATGAGTTTGAAACATACATTAATGCGCAGATTACGCGCTAATGAGTTGGAATTTTGCACCATATCCGTTTCCGAATTTAAATATCAATTCCAATTTTAACTTCGAGAGCTTTATTAATCATTTACGTTCAGCTATTACGCTCATCATAAAATAAATTTACTAAACGTTCAAAACATTATTTGCGATTTACAAATGGACGAGCTCCGTAAAGTGTCCCGTTATTTTATGCTCATAGTTCTTTTTTGATAATAACGCTAAATTAAGAGCCCCAAAGTTCGTGTTAAAAACATTCGGTGAAGTTAATTTTGGTGACAAAAAAAATCGGTGCACGATGTTTGGTGTATTGGAAAATACGGTGTTTAATTATTTGTTGTTTTTTAAGTTAGATTATAAAAGTCGGGTTGAACCTTTCTGAAAAAGTATTGAGAGCAGCGAGTGCTAAGCAAGACAAAGTGACGATTAATTCAATTTCAAAAACAAGATTACATAATATGAAATGAACAAATTTAGATTTTAAAATTTAAATTGCTAAATTCGAAGTATATGGCGCGTAATAGCGCTTAGTTGGCGCGATAATATAAGCTCGTTTTGGAGTTGAAATATTAAAGTTGGCGATCTGCCTATTAAGTTGGCCCGCCGGGTACAAAGTTGAAATTGAATAAATTTTTTAAATTTGCATATTTCAAAAACCGGTATGGCGCAAAATTCTAAGTATATGGCGCGTAATAGCGCTTAATTGGCGCGATAATATAAGCTCGTTTTGGAGTTGAAATATTAAAGTTGGCGATCTGCCTATTAAGTTGGCCCGCCGGGTACAAAGTTGAAATTGAATAAATTGTTTAAATTTGCATATTTCAAAAACCGGTATGGCGCAAAATTCTAAGTATATGGCGCGTAATAGCGCTTAATTGGCGCGATAATATAAGCTCGTTTTGGAGTTGAAATATTAAAGTTGGCGATCGGCCTATTAAGTTGGCTCGCCGGGTACAAAGTTGAAATTGGTTAAAGGGGAACGGTCAAGCAAACTCATTAGAGCTATCTCATCGTTAATGTTTTGATTACTCATTTTTTATGTCAAAATTATATTGTAGTAGGTTGTAGAATTTCACTAGCGCTCTGGATTTCTTGAAATGAAATTTTAAATCGCAAGCCATTGCTTAAATGAGTTTTTTTTAAGGGCAAAACACCCGTTATTACAAAGTATTGGGAAAAATTCCAAAGGCGAGGAGAATCGTGTGATATCGAATATTCTTCCTGAAGTCTTTATTTTAGTAGAAACAGTAGAGTTATCAAAAGGACTGAACAGTGAAAATCATATGGTTGTGAAACTTAAGGAGGTTCCAACATATTACCGTTGCAATGAAAATAATTTTGAATAACGAGGAGTTATAGGATTTCGAAGAAGCAGTTAAAACCCAGGAAAGCAAACTGGGCGTTACTTGAGCTATGCATATAGACACAGTAAGAAATGGGAAAAACACGATGATCTCTTGGATAAAATACTAGATTGTAGTAAATCGGAAATCACCATTATTAATTTAATTTTATACTAAAATAAATAGTTCTGTAACAGTAACATTATGTAATTACAAAAATTTACAAAGTTTAAATAAAATTGTTTTTGGAAATATTCAAATTATAAATATTAAGCAATTTCAACTTTGAACCCGGCGGGCCAACTTAATAGGCCGATCACCAACTTTAATATTTCAACTCCAAAACGAGCTTATATTATCGCGCCAACTAAGCGCTATTACGCGCCATATACTTCGAATTTAGCAATTTAAATTTTTAAATCTAAATTTGTTCATTTCATATTATGTAATCTTGTTTTTGAAATTGAATTAATCGTCACTTTGTCTTGCTTAGCACTCGCTGCTCTCAATACTTTTTCAGAAAAGTTCAACCCGACTTTTATAATCTAACTTAAAAAACAACAAATAATTAAACACCGTATTTTCCAATACACCAAACATCGTGCACCGATTTTTTTTGTCACCAAAATTAACTTCACCGAATGTTTTTAACACGAACTTTGGGGCTCTTAATTTAGCGTTATTATCAAAAAAGAACTATGAGCATAAAATAACGGGACACTTTACGGAGCTCGTCCATTTGTAAATCGCAAATAATGTTTTGAACGTTTAGTAAATTTATTTTATGATGAGCGTAATAGCTGAACGTAAATGATTAATAAAGCTCTCGAAGTTAAAATTGGAATTGATATTTAAATTTGGAAACGGATATGGTGCAAAATTCCAACTCATTAGCGCGTAATGGCGCGTAATCTGCGCATTAATGTATGTTTCAAACTCATTTGAGAACTTTGGCTACTGCGTAATCTCAGCCCGCCAGTTTCAAAACGTATTTGTGATTCATTTTGAACAGAGCAAAATTCGACGATGGTGGCGCGTAATAGCGCATAATTGTGGCAATATTTCAAGTAGGTTTCGAACCTAGTTTAGCGCCTGGCGGGCTGCGTCCACTCGGCCCGCCGGGTTTCAAAAATTAATTTTTTAAATTCTTTTTTATTATAACATTTTCAAATTTTAAATTATTGGCGCCTAATAGCGCAAAAACAGAACTATATTTTGAAAAACGTTCCGTTGAAATTTAATAAGTTGGCGGGCTCAATCTCAAATATTGGATAATTAATAACTTTTGATCCGTTATGGCGCCAAAATTGAAAATGGTGGCGCACAATAGCGCACAATGGGCGCAAAATTATAGGACGTGATTTAAGAGAAATATTAGTTTTCGGCGAGCTGGCGTCAACTTAGCCCGCCGAGTTTCAGATTGAATTCTCTGAAATTCTACGCTGGCGCGAAATTTGAAATTTCCGGCGCACAATAGCGCGTAACTAGCGCCTCATTATGCGTGACCTGGATTTTAATTTTGAAGAAATGGTGAGCTATGTTGACGACACCGTTGGAAGCACTGTGCGCCCACAGCACGACAGCGAACCTTAATTATATAGGTTCTTTGAGCAATCAACTTTTTCAAACTGGTTTTTTTAGTATAGTTCACGAAAGTGCATTTATATTTGGCGTTAAATTGTTCGATACATATGTGCGCAATACCAATATATCCCCTATTGCTACAATATATACATACTTAACACTTGAGGATACCTTTGGTAGCGTTGAAACTCTGGAAGTACCGGATATAAATTGTACTGTTTAAGGATCTCCGGCTATTCGGACTCCTGAGTGCCAAGCTGGGGTGGCGGAGTCTACAGTGGGGTGGCGGAGTGGTTAGCACTTTCGCCTCGCAGCAAGAGGAGCCGGGTCTCCCCTCCCATAAAAACTTGTAGAGGTTAACGGTAATAGTGAGTGTAGGGAGCTGTTGTAGCCCAGTAACCTGAATTAATGGCTTTAAAAGTCGCTCGATGACTCAGGCCTAAGGTGGTGCCTTGGGTATTAGCCTAGCAGATTATAATTAAAAATATTTGCGTTACTCCGTTCTTTCTAAGGAAATGTACGTAGATCAAGTCCCTGAGTTCGGCGATTGCGGACGTGGCTGTAGCTGAATGGACAACGATTGCTTCGATCCAGTTAGAATACGAGTATGCGACAATAAGAGCCATTTCTTCCGTTAACCAGTCCGACGTAATCCACATGTATCTTTTCCCAGGGAGTCTTAGCTTTTGGCCTAGGATAATATACGTTAGCTGAACTTCTGAAGGTCTTGGAGTGTATTGTTGGCAGTTTTCGCACTTTCGTACCCAATGTTCTTTATTTTTGTCAATAACTGGCCACCATATTTTCTGTCTGGCAAGTTCTTTCATTCTAATCATACCTTGGTGCGTGCTGTGTAATTCTTCCAGCATCTTGAATTGTACTACAGGTGGTACAATTACTCTCGATCCCCAAAGTAAAACTCCATGCATGATATAAATTTCGCGTCCTTTCTTCCAATAAAATCGAATATCCTCTGGCGCCGTAGGTCGTTTCTTTGTACAGTCGTTTTTAACAGTACGTCGTTATTTGACGCAGTAAAGTGTTTTTGTCTGTTTCGGTCCGAACAGTTTCGGCGGTTACTACTGGATTATCGTCCAAAGATTGACCAGTAATACCAGTTCTTTCGGGACCGGAGGGTCATCATGTAAGGTCTTCAAGGGTAAACTACTGAATGCGTCTACATTACAATGGTGCTTGCCCCTACAATACTTGATCGGGTAAGTATACGCCACGAGTGTTAATGCCCAGCGTTGTGATCTCGATGTAGCGGTCCTCGGTATTTGTTTATTTTTTTACGATAGTAACGACTAACGACACCAAATAGTTAGAAGATAATAGCCGGCTATAAATCTGAAAATGGTTGAAGCTTGTGAAGTTAAAAATTGGATTTTCTCTTGAGATTCAACTAAACCAGGATAAAAGTATACCATTTTAATTGTTTAATAATATTTGTGATATCGGTATATACAAAAACAACTTTATAGCGGACTTACAGCTAACACAATGATTTGTTCAGTTTGGAGACACTCGAGATTAATAATATACATCTAGCACCTACTGTTGCGCGGAAACATTAAAACTCCCAAAAACGTCTTCGGATATCCAAGATGAAACGTTCTATGGTCTCGACACTCTTGAGTTAGAAGTGTTATCCTCAGATAAATAATATACAGAAGCAAATAGTTGCCTAATAATTAATATTCCGTTATTAATGTTATTTAAAATTTGTAGTCAGTATCGATGGATTTTGAATTTCAAATTGATTCATTATAAATCGTCTCAAACATCAATGCACTGGGTTTCACTCCCAAAGGCTCTGGAAACTGAGAGTAACAGAGTTAGATTGCTATGAAAACAACTTCATGTAACTAAGCAAGCGTAGAATAGCAATAATTTAAAGCTTTCTTCCCTAAAAAACTCTCATCACGAAATGAGTGTAAAAACTCACATTTCCAATTTATTGTTTCCTATACACTCTTTTTCGCGCCTTTATTTGACCAAAGACTAATACAAGAGACACTTCTCGGGCAGCTTTTCGCTTCACGCTTACGTTCCGCAGCAGTCAGAGATGGGACTAGTTCGCGATCGTCTCACTAGGGCGCGTTGGCTTCAACTTCAGGGGCAAATAAATCGTCACGTGACTTCGGAATTCCCACATGGCTGGCATGCTGGCATCAGCCGGTTTTATTTGAATTTCTGCATCATCGGTTTTATTTTCAAATAAATTTATGTTAAAAGTTAATAAAATTTAGCGTCAGATATTTATTTTCTGGGATAATGGATGTGCCACTAGATCTTTCAATTAACTGCAGACAAAAGACGATTTATTAAGTGGTAAGAATTTAAATATATTTTAAACAATATATAATTAATTTAAATTGTTTTTAGCCTTTAAAAATACACCGTTTCTACAATATTTTAGTCAATGGGTTATTATAATTTATCCAGTGAATAGTTGCATAGCTCCAAGGGTTAGCTGGTAGTGGGAAAAATGCCTGCAGGAATTGAAAATAGTTGTCGAATTAAATTGAGATTCCAGTTATAAGAAATAAAAACCTCAATATACCTACGTTAATTAAAATAAACCTAATAGATCTTGAAAAACATCAAGCCACTTTTATTTGTACAATCGAGTCCATCGAGAAAGAAATGGCGCAAATATTTGCTTGACATAATAGTTTCGAAACTCGAAAAAAGAGGGCTGCACCGGTTCAAAAATAATCACGTGTATTGCCCCTGAAAAGTTCGATTTAATCCCCCGGCGTATGTCTTCCCTCCCTCCGCTTTCACGGACCGTGAAACTGTCACGTTACAGGAATAAAACTTTGGGGATAGCGTTGTAGAAGGCTGCCAGAGACGTGTCTTTGTATATTAGTCTATGATTTGACCTCTCTAACTTGCCTCCCTCTCGTCGGCCATTGCCTCTGCTCTCAGCGTGGAGTCTAGCATCCACCCTTTGGGTATCCGTAATGGAGGATGGGGCTGAAAGGGGGAAAACTAAACATGGACACGCCCAGAAAATAAGGGTAATAATTAAAATTTAAATATAAAATTGTAACGCCCGTTCAACTAAAATGTAAAATTAAATAATTAAATAATACCAATATAAATTCTAAAATAACCCTTTGCTTAACAATAAAAATAAATATGTCTAAATGTAATTTTCCGAAAAAACCGTTGACACTATTGTAAAGAGAAAACGCTGGCGACGAGCAGTCGGGAAAAGGGGTTATCTTTTGGACGGGTTCTTTTCGGCAAAATTCCTTTGGCCACGTCATCCCAACGCGTTCTCTCTGGAAATTTTGTAAAAGAATAAACTTTGGCTACGAGGGCAGTGATTGGTCAACCCTTTCACTATCTTGTGTAATTTGTATTTTGAAGAGAGGCAATAGACCCATAACAAAAGAGGGGCCGCAGACGAGGCTTAAGTGAGACCTTTGGACGGAACATCCTGTTTGTGACGTTTTGAACCACGTGACCGCCATTGAAATATACAGGCGGAAGCTGCCAGGTAAAAATGTTAATTTTCGACCCCCCAACTTTCAACATGGGTCTATTGAGGTTTTCTTCTTCAGTTGTTTTGGGCTCCGCAGAAAAACGGTCCCAGGAACGATTCATAAAATAAAATAGCAAATAGTCTGATTAGTCTACAACATTTTTCAGTCGGTGCTGTAGATTAAAATAAGGTCTTTTCCAAAGAGCGCGAGCCTTAAAACTTAAAATTAAAAAGAAAATAAATTAGCCGGGTTTCTTCAATGAGAAAACGAAAGCTTTTATTGAATATAGATGAAAGATTTAGTCTACCTTAAATAGAACTGTTTAAATTTTTACACCAATCTGGATTGAAAAATTAAAAAAAACAGCAATACCCTCAGTTACTACGATGCTTTGCAATGAAAGTTCCTTTTTATTCTCCGAAAGCATACGATTTATTGAGAAAACACCTTTGTTTACCACATCCCAACCCTCTAGGAGAATGGATAAACAAAATCGGTCCAACCTAGCTTCACAGCTGAAAGTGTTAACTAAACTAAAAATGAGAGTGACAAATCAGAGCATCAATTTTTAATAGCATTATCTATTGATGAAACATACTGAATGGACAGGAAATTAATTTTCCGGATTCGTAAACTCAAGCCACTGACGAAATTGCTACATCAGGCCTTGTATTTATGGCCATTCGAAAGTCCCCATAGGATACTTGTAAATATAAGATTCAGACAAATCAGCAGATACATCAATGATAGTCAAAAGAAAGAAGCAGTCCGAAGAAAACTTACCACAGTAATCCTTTCCCAAGGTAAATTTTGTATGCAATGCCAGTTTATCAGAAATATATTATTACGATTGATAGTTGTATTTAATCTTGAATATTAGAGGTAAATTTACCTTTTTCTCTCGAAATATCGACGTTGTTTACATTCTGCAATGACGTCGTAGAGCCCAGCTGGTTGCCATAAAGGGAGTTTAGTTTCTTAGATGACCGTTTGTGGCGCCACGTGTTTTCTTCCCTATAACGCCTAGCTCGCGAAGGGGGATATCACCGTGGAACAAACCCTCAGATTTCATTGGGCCTCTACTTATTTGCTCTCTCTCTGGGTGTCGCATTCGTATCAACAAATAGATCTTAAAGAAATTGATTTGAATAACTTCAACGGTTCATTGTATTAATTGGCGCGCGCAATTTCGGGAGGGATAGTCTTATTGGCTAGAGTGCCTAAGACAAATGCAGATCTAGGAGCAACAAACACAAGGAGAACGCAGCTAGCCTTTAAACACGCTAACGAAGGGTTGTGTACGAATTTCATAGGACGAGCGTCACGAGCCTTTACGCTGAAGGTTTTACGGGAGGGGGGAAGACAATTTCCGAATTTTCCCCTTCGAACGACAGCAGGCGCTAAAGCGTCTGACCAATGAAAAATATACACAAGAAAATGCACGACTTTTGACGGGTTGCGTTCTCCATGTGTGGGGTGCTGTGTTTGTTGCTCCTAGATTTTCACGTGAATAATTTCTTTTAGCCTTTATTTCACCGAAGTTGGGCACTATACTCATTGAACTTTATATGAATTATTTGACGTTATTAGGTTTAGGCTCACGCGAAGAACGCGCTTTCGTTACGTCATACGTCACAAAGGGGACTCACTGTTCCCGATATTTTGACACGGTAGGCGTGGCCTAAATAGGAAGGCTTACTGAGGTACACCAGCCGCTATGAAGCGCCTCAAGAACACTGTTCAACTATCATCAGATTATTGTATTTCTATACCCCAGTTCCGCTAGGCACTACTGGGGTACCACAAATTTTACAAATCATTTTGTATCATTTCACGTATAATTTTTCATAACGCATCCCGCATTTCTTTTTGTTATTAAACAGATAAAACGACAACCAAGAAAACACTTATAAAAGCCCTGTAAAAAAAGGCCAAAGATTAAAAAGTATAAAACGGCGGTGTATAAATAAAAACAATAAAAATCAGCAATCAACCTGGACATAAGTCCCCGACGTTGCTGATTATAAAACGCATGGTTTTCTCGAATACAATCATCTTGTCAATGAGATTCATATCTCCAAGGTGGTTTCTAGGGACCAGATGGAGTGTTAACGGACAGTAGTGTTATAAATGAGAGAACGCTCTATGAGGCACTAATGAGGTATCTGGGCGCCGGGCATCGTACCTCACAGAAATAACATGGGGCACTATTTGACGGTGTCTAGAAAAAAAAGTACCGGTTCAACATCGACGCGTTTGAGACACCTAATAAGGCACCGGGACACCGGCACCGTGCCTCATAGAAATAACATGGGGCACCATTTGACGGTGACCGGCACCGTGCCTCATAGAAATAACATGGGACACTTTTTGACGGTGTCTAGAAATAACATGGGGCACTATTTGACGGTGTCTAGAAAAAAGGACCGGCTCAACATCGACGCGTTCGCCGACCGTAAATCCTCATAGAATTAACATGAAGTATTATTTAACGGTATCTCACGACCGCCATGCCGCATAGAATTAACATGGGGAATTATATTGACGGTATTTGATGCGTACACCGGTCGTAAATGTACTGCGAGAGAGCTGTGAGTACCGTATCTCATAGAAAATACATGGAGACGAGGATTTGAATATTGACCGTGAATTGTTCAATCGCGTATTGCGTGGATATACCCTTAATTTACAAAGCCTGCTTAATCTGCTGTTTCGAACGTGGTGGTATAATCCTAATTGTTTAAGGCGTGGTACAAAGTGCAACAAAGTTTACTATAAAAGCCAGAATTTTCCTTTAAAATATCATTCGGAATTAGGATCCCTGAGTCTCTTACACCTTAGAATTCGAATACTCAGAAGATGTAAGTAGAAACCTTTCCACATTAAATTACTTTAAGTGATTTCTAACGATTTCGATACCCCTTTTAGGAACGTCGGTAAGGTTTTCCCTATTTCTACTACGAAGGGGGTATCGGTAACCCCAGACTGTCATATTCACGTCGGTACTTTGGATGGTAGTGTTGGAATTGAGTTGACGGAAAGTCAGTTCAAGCAACTACGGAGAGCAAGCGGTCAAATTACTACGTTCTTGGAAGACGATTCGATCCCAAATTCTACGTGGTTCTTTGAAGGATCAGAAACGAGACGAGTCGAGCTATGCATTTTCCAAACGCGGAAGGTAGTGGACGTGAGAGAAATAATCCTTGGAACTGGGACCAACTACGGAAAGCACATCTTAACCAAACAGGGCTTTACTGTCACGCAATACCCCTGGAAGACGTTGATGGATAAATACGACGAAGTGATGACGTATCACAACGAAGTAAAACGCGTCTTCAATGATATTAAAGGAGTCGTTCTGACCGCGATTACAGACTACGTGAATAAGCAATGCGAAGGTTGCAAAATTGATCATCCCTCACAAAGGCAGCACGATTGTCTGATGATTGATTGGAACTCTCGTTTAGATATACATTTGTTTGACGCGATGGATAGAATTAGTTATTCCGAAATCACTTTAAAACTTGACACGTTTTTAAGCGAGGACTTTCGCGATACTATATTGACTTTCATAATGTGCAACGCTAAAAAAATGTTGTATAAAAATGAAGACTTTTGAATTTGTCAATAAAAAACTTGAGTATTAAAAACTGGGCTCTTTATTTTGTAGCTCATTTAGAGACATGGAACCAGTAATGAAACATCCGTTCACCGGGCTCGTCGCTGGGCCCACGCAATGTGGAAAGTCCCACTTCCTTGCTAAATTAATTAAACATAATGAGTCGTGCATTGCTCCTCCACCTCAAAGAATAGTTTGGTGTTATACTGAGTACCAAGAGAAATTATTTAATTCGGTATTGGAGCGTAATCCTACCGTAGAGTTTCACGAGGGTTTATTAGACCCAAACAATTTAAATCCGACGATTAGAAATTTTGTAATTCTCGATGATCTCTTATGTGAAATAGCGAATAACAAAGACGTCACAAATTTATTTATACGAGGTTCGCATCATCGTAACACGTCCGTACTGATTTTAATGCAAAATTTGTTTTATCACGGGAAAGAAGTTAGAACTCTCAATTTGAATTCACAGTACCTCGTCATTTTCCGTTCGGCTAGAGACGTTTCCAGCGTGCTAAATATCGCTAAACAAATTTCACCGGCTAATACCAAATTCGTTGTTGACGCGTTTCGTCAAGCCGTGGTGAAACCATACGGTTATTTATTCATCGACTTGAAACCAAATACCGCAGATGAATATCGGCTGCGAACGGGGATCATACCGGGAGAAGAAGCCGCGATTTTCATCCCGAAATAAAATCAAAATGACTATAGCAACGTCAAAACGTGTGTGTAAAAACTTGGATTTTTTAAAATATTTGAGCACGTGTAATGTGAAACAGAGGAAAGCTATCATTAAACTAGCGAATCGCGACGCCATCTTAGCGCTGGTCGAATGTTGTATAAATGTACTACGCGGGAACATTCAGTTAACAGATGGACAAAAGAGTCGATTGAAGAAACATCGTAAAGCCTTACATCATCTTTGCGCAAAAATTCCTCTCGCTAAAAGAAAACAGATTCTAGTTCAGAAGGGGGGATTTCTCCCGTTTTTGTTAGCTCCACTTCTTTCAATCGTTAGCTCAGTCGCCGGCGCTGCGATAAGCCGCGCCATTAATAAATAAATGGCCCGAAAAATGATTTTAGTGTCTGAAGACGCTTTACGTCGAATGAAGAATGCTACTCCCGAAGATGTTCCCAGTGAAATACCATCCTTGGATAAAGAAATGAAAACGATCCTCGACGATCCCAATATGACCGAATCCGAAAAATTAACGTTATATAATCAAACTTTGCAGCGACACATAATATCTCATCGCCAACCAGTTGAAAAACAACAGACTGTTAAAAACAAAACGTGGTACGAAGAAATTGCGACGTCTATTCCGTCAAGTATGCTTACCGACGCGATATCGTTGTACAATTGGACATTACGTTTTATTTCGTGGAACGAACTCGGTGAAATGACATTTGGAGGACGAGTCGTTTCTGGATCAAACGTAATCGATTTAATTTACGACGCGGTTAGAAAAACCAAGTCAAATTCCGACCCTACAGGATTCAAGAACTTCTACGAAGTATTGCAAAACAATAATGTACCAAAAAAATATATCAAGAATCCTACTAGAATAAATTCTTTAAAATCGTTATCTTTTAACACGTCACCACCTAGACAAAATCAGTGGGTGACGATTTGAATGTATTTACCAATAAAACATTTAACCACCAGTTACTGTTATTTAGTTCAATCCCATATCTCATAATGGATGGTTGCACGGAAGTTGTAGCTGAAAGTATCGTATCCACATTAACTATATCATTTTCGAAAAATCCAAAACTATTAACCGTCGTTTTAATTATATTAATTTTTGTAATAGTCGAATTATTCGATTTCTTAATATTGTACTACACGACACCCACACATGGAAATTACACTAATTACGGATAAGCTAGAGAAGATCTATTACGACGTAGCGGACTCTGGCGGGTACGTTGGCGTTCGCGGACTATATCGTTCCGCTCGAGAAAAGGGTATCAAAGTTACGTTGAAAAATGTGAGGGAATTTTTACAAAGCCAAGATACCTATACTCTACATAAAAATGCAAAGTGGCGATACAAACGAAATAAAACGATAGTGTACGGCATTGACGATCAATGGCAAGCCGACCTCATTGACCTCCAGAAACTTTCCAGGCTAAACAATGGGTATCGCTATATTCTCGCGTGTATTGATATTTTTAGTAAGTACGCTTACGTCGAACCGGTGAAAAATAAGAAAGGAGAGACTATAGTGAACGCTCTAAAAAAGATATTAGATGGTGAAAGGAAACCAAAGCGAATGCAGAGTGACCACGGGAATGAGTTTGTTTGTAAAGCCGTTCAATCCGAATTAAATTCCCGCGAAATAGAATTTTTCGCGACGAACTCTGAAGTGAAAGCCAGCATCGTTGAGCGGTTTATTCGATCGTTTAAATCGAGAATGTATCGATATTTTACAAGGAAAAATACTTATAAGTACGTTGACGTGCTTCAAGAATTAGTTAGCGCCTATAATAACAGTTATCACCGAGCAATTAAATGTAAACCCGTCAATGTAAATCCCGAAAATTCGAAAATAACTTGGAAAAATTTGTACGGAGATATAGACTTTAGTCCTCCGATAAAGTACGACTTCGAAATTGGAGACATTGTCAGAATAAGCAAAAACAAGGGACTATTCGAAAAAGGATATCTCCCGAATTATTCGGAAGAATTATTTCGAGTGATTAAGCAGATACCGAGACAACCGCCGGTATATAAACTGGAGGCGCTAGATTCGGAGCCCATTTTAGGAATTTTTTACAAAGAAGAAGTACAAAAGGTGGGGAAAGATCTTGACACTTGCGCGTTCAAAATTGAAAAAGTGCTCAGGAGGCGACGGAAATCTGATCATTCAGTCGAGTTACTCGTACGCTGGAAGGGGTACGGACCGCAATTTGATAGTTGGGTTCAAGAAGTAGACTTAGAATGAGTTTCTATATCACTCTACCATCCGATTCTTCGCTGAATTACTTTCCGGGTAATACTCTGAGCAAATTCAGAGCTTACCTTCCGGAGAATGTTCAGCTGAATGGACCTTACGAAGTAGGTTTAGCGGAAATAAGTTATCCTAGAACGTGGAATAATATCAAAGAAGAACGGGTAGTGCGAGTTGGTTCGGATGATATCAAACTGGAAGATTTTAGGTATATACCTAGAGCAAATTTCTCTTCTATCGAAGATTTACTTGAAATGTTAAAATTTGAGAATAAAAGGGTCGAGTTCAAATACCATAAACATCTGAAACGAGTTGAGGTTCATATAACTAAGAGTTTTTACTGTATCATCCCTCCCGATATAGCGATGATGTTGGGATTTTCTCTTAAGCAAGAAGGTGAATTTGAAATTAGAAAATCTTCGTTAGCCCCTTATACCGTAGATATGGACGTAGGATTACATTCATTGTTTGTCTATTCTGACATCGTTGAAAATACGATCGTGGGGGACAGGAACGTCCCTCTTTTAAGAATTATTAACGTGAAAGGAAAAGACGGGGAAACTGTGAATACTGAATTTTCTCGTCCACATTACCTACCCGCCGCTTCTTCCAACATACAAACTATCGAGATTAATCTTATGGACGACTTGGGGAACCCCGTGCAATTTGAACGTGGAAAGGTGCACGTTACTCTACATTTTAGACCGCGGAGGGCCTGGCTCGCTCTATAATAGCGAGTGTCGGGAACAAGTAGTCCTCAGTTTAATGAAAAGTAACGAATGACGAACATCATGAGACGGCCGCAATACATTTCCTCCGTAAGCGATTACGAGAGGTACTATTTAAATCAGGCTGGATACGGATCAATCCCCGTGTATCGCGGCGTGGGTGTCCAGAGAGGCTATGGATTGGGTAACATACTCGCTTCGGCATTTCGTCGTGCCATGCCGCTTTTGAAGCGCGGAGCCCAGTTTCTAGGAAGAAAATTTCTCGATACTGGAGCGAAAGTCGTGTCTGACGTCGCTAGCGGTATCCCAATTAAATCATCGCTAGCGAAGAGATCTAAGAGCGCTGGTAAAGAGACATTGTTATCAGCCGCGGAAGCCGTTACGCAAATGACGGGATCTGGAATTAAAAAGAGGCGTAGAGCATCGCGCAAAGTCACTCGAGCTAAAACCAAGAAGAAGAAAGCATCGTGCCGATCTTACTCCGATATATTTTCATAAAGTCTTAGAATGGCGTTGATACATCCGAACTCTAGTGGTTGCGTGAATTCCGAATTGGACCTTTTCGAAGTCCCGTTAACGCAAACGGGGATTATCGGTGGCGAATGGGTCGAATACCACCCCATTTCCAGCATTAGCAACAATTCAGCGTTAACGTTTTGCATTAGTGGGAATTCCGAAGCGTACATCGACCTATCACAAACTCTCCTTCACGTTCAGGTGGATGTGAAATTGGAAAACGGATCTTACCCTAAAGCCGCCGTTGTTACTCCGGCGGGTGTGGTTACGACCCCGGCGGATAATGTAGCCCCCATCAATTTGTTTTTGCACAGTCTATTTCCCGAAGTCCACTTATTTTTAAACGAAAAATCAGTTACTCCTTCCGCTCAGAATTACCCGTACAAAAGTATGATTCAAACTATGTTAACATTTGGAGACTCTGCTAAAACGAGTCATCTTACCAGCGGCCTATTCTATCGCGACACGGCGTACGAGTTCAACGATTTCGTGAACAATAAAGGTTTCTTACAAAGAGCCACCTTCGCTCAAAAGGGAACTATAGATATGATCGGCGCTCTTCATTTAGATATTTGTCAACAGCCGCGCTTCCTTTTGAACTTGGTGGATTTAAAATTTGTTTTTGGGAAATCAAATACCGAATTTTGTTTACACTCTGACGTAAAATGTAAATTGGACATTAAATCAGCTTCGTTGTATTTGAGGAAAGTCAAGTTAATTCCCGAAATCCCACTATCACACGCCAAAGTGTTACAAATGTCGAGAGCGAAGTACCCAATTTCCCGCACGGAAGTGATGTCGTTTTCGATTCCGAGAGGCAACATGAGCGTCGTGCAAGATCATTTATTTACAGGACAAATTCCGAATAAAGTCGTAATCGGGATGGTTGAGCAAAACGCGTTTCTGGGTGAACTTAAATCGTCGCCATATAATTTCCAGCATTTCAATTTAAACCACATTGGTTTGTTCGTCGACGGCAGTAGCGTACCACATAAAGCCCTAACACCTAACTTCGCGGAGCGTAGCTACATCCAAGCGTACACCAATTTATTTCTTCAAACGGGTCAGTGGAACATTGACGAGGGAAACCAAATAAGTCGCGAAGATTACGCCGGTGGAAATTGCCTTTTCGTCTACGATTTGACTGCCGATTTAATGAACAATGCCTCTCATTTTCATCTTGTTAAAAACGGAAATTTGAGGCTGGAAATGAAATTCGCTTCCGCGTTACCCGAAACGATTGCCGTAATTGTTTACGCGGAATTCCAGAGTTTGATTGAAATTGATAAGAACCGAACCGTAATCTTCGACTAGAATGGACACAATGCAGCTAACGAGAATTTTGGAGAAAGATAATTTCACCAGAGACTTATTTCGAGGCGTATTCGCCGCGGACCAACTACCAAAGTTCGTGACGACGTTTCCATCTCTGTATATCGTGAACACGGATACGTCGAATGACGATGGTCAGCACTGGATAGTTTTGTATTTCTCGAAGAATAATACAAATACCGAGATGTTCGACTCCTACGGTAACCCCCCAGATATGTTTCGCTTTAATGACTTTGTCGAAAGAAATAGTAAAACTGTGACATTTAACTCTTTACAACTTCAAGGAAATCGAAGCGTGACGTGTGGAGGTTTTTGCGTGTATTTTGCTCTTAATAGATGTAGGGGTGTAAAAATGTTCGATATTGTGACTAGATTTTCTAAAAATAAAAATGTAAATGATAAAATGATAAAAGAATTTATGTATTCAAGGTATTCAATAAATTTTCAATAACTTAGTAAAACTTCTTTAATTTACATTTTACATTCAAAATAACACCAGTGGGTTTGTTTGGTGATCTCCGCAGTCTACATTACATCAAAGTAAAAATTTAAAAAGTTAGTTACATTTTTACGTTAAATTAAAAATATCATTTAAATAAGATAATTTCATTTTATTTACATTACGCTTTAAGTTCAAAATATATTTTTAATAGAAATACAATAGAAGACTGAACTATTGGCGATTTAAAATATCGATCCAGTAATGACCATGCGATAGGGTTCGAATGCCGTCCCCCAAAATATACCTTTTATTATCGCATGGATTAAGAGACATTTTGTTTTGGGAGACGGTAAATAGCTGATGCCTCTGATTGACGATCCGCTTCATAGAATTGCTCGTAATTCGAGTAGCCACGAGGCAGTCGCGGTAACTCGAGAGTCGGATATCCTTTTCCACTACTCGCTTACAAACACCTTTCGCGGTTTTTTTCTCCCCCCTTTCCGAAAGGATGGAGTACATTTTGGGGCGGAGCCCAACGAACTCCCGTATAGGGATCCCACCCATTTCATCTTTCATCTTTCCAATTACTTTTTTGTTTACGTCATTGAAAAGAGGATGATTCGTGGGATACCCCGAGAAATCGAAGAGATGGGAGGAATTTCCGAAGTCCGTGTAAACGTCCTCCGTTTGTATATTGTACGCCAGGCTGTCCGTGTCCGTGAAAAGTAATCGGACCTTTTCACCGTAGGTCTTGCGCATGTACTCGTAATGAAACTCGTACATAGTTAGTTTCGAAAGATCCAAAACGGTGAAACCAGTGTAAATTGGTCTATTCAAAGTAAGTGACTTCTTCTTCATATGAATACCCACGAGTTCGTTGTGGAAAATCGTGAATTTTTCAAATGCCGGAGAAGACGCTTTCTTAATAGCCCGCTCAGGTGTTTGTACGAGATGGAAATCTATCCGATTTCTCAAGTTCTCCATTGTTTTACCTATTATTGAAACGAAATGAGATTAGTACTTATTATTCCGATAATTTGTATACGTGGCTACTTGCGTATAAACTAAATTACATTTATTAAACCAAAAGAATTTATTTCGCGCAATAAATACTGTTGGTAAAAAAAAATAATCTACTTATTTTTCATTTACTTTGATTAATAACGTACCAAAACAGGAGTTGTTTAAAAGTTTGAAAAAATCTTTTTCAAAACTGTTTTTGGCAAGTTTCCTCTTTTCGGTATTGAAATTTATGAATGGGCGAAGCCAGGGAGACTGATGGAAAGAGAGTATTCTGTGAACTTTCGTGAGTTTAAGTCCCTTCGATACGTAGTATTTTAAATTACGATAGTGAACTACGTATCGCTCTTTGTTGTTGAGATTAGGGACGAGCTTAGGCAGAGTGTCTTTTGCGGGGAGGTTTAATCTTTGAAGCATCAGTTTGTAATAGGAAGAAAATTGATCCGTAGTTATTCTTTGAGATTCGGGTGCGAGGGGGTAGCAGTTGTGTTCATGATGTAACTCAACGGGGTATTCCAAGTCGACTTCCAAAATGAAGCCGTAGGGAGACTCGTGCGATAAAGTAAGCACATGTTTATGGGTGTAGTCGAGTAGGTCTTCGACGGGAACCCAAGCGAACCTACTCGTGGGTAAGTAATCGACCATGGCGAACCCGTAGAGATTATTTTTGTCGAGGTACATGATGTAATTACACTCTTTATTGGGGTCGTAGCTTTCGGGGATGTACGGGTTATTGGCTTCGGCGTAGCGGTGACTAATCATCGAAACTCCTCCCCGAATGCCACGTTCAATAAACAAGTGCATGTCAATATCGAGTAGTAGCTCCAACTTCACTTTTGTCATGTGGAGGGCTGACTCCCAGGCAAACCCAGGTCCCGTGTACGCGTGCGCGCAATCTAGGCCGTAGTATTCTACACACATAGCGCGGAAACTCTCGAATACGTCAGCGAGTTGGAGGGTATCCGCCTGCACGTACAAATCGTGTAGTTCACCTGTTGAAGAATTTTATCACTACCACTATTACATTTAGTAATAGAATAGGGCTATAAATAATACCTAGATTTTGTATGTTAAAAATGTTCCACACTTGGCGGACATTTTCGTAACTCTCATCCGTTAAATGTTCGCCAGTGAGGGTGTTGAAAAATGTCTCTTTGGGTGGTAGTGCTGTCTCTTCAAACTTGTCTACGTCACTCATGTAGTCGTAGGGATATGTTAACTTTTTGAGCAAATACGGGATTTGATGAGTTGGATAGAAAGAGCTCAAGATGGGGAATTTTTCTTGACCTCCAGTGGCTAAATTTGAAATTAAAGTTTCGAGACTAGCGGGCATAAAGCGAATAGAATCGATGAAACGGAGGCGACCGAAAGTGAAGCTGATATACGTTTCGGCGTTAGATGGAATACAGGAAATGTTTACACTTTTTATCAACCCAATCCTTTGCATGATAAGATGGGCATCGTATCTGAAATTTTATATAAACACGTTATAGTTTGTAAATATTGGAATTAAAGAAAAAATACAATACCGTGATAAATTATGCATGATGACCGGCGTGAAATTTCCCACTCGCAGCTTTAGATTACAAGAATTATGCGCGACTCCCCGGAAACGTCCTAATAATTATAATTACGCGTTAACTTATTTATATCTAAAATAATCAAATACGTAAGTCGTACCGGTATAATGACAATGATCTCTGACTGCCGGATCATCTTGCGTAAGAATTTTCTGACACACGTAACATTGTGTCGCGGTACGGCACAATTCTTCTTCGACTGGTGTGAGATTCATTGGAATATTTTCCTTCAATAATTTGGTGATGGTGCTCCGTTCCATCAACAAACTTTCAAGAAAAATGTCGATAGCGTCGGTTCCCCTATACGTAACAGGGGCATTTGGCTTTCCTGTAATAATGATAAACGTCGCAGCGAAAATAAACTTTTTAATGAAACCAAATATAAATACCGTCGGGTCCTATTACGACGTAACTAAAACCACAAGCTACGTGCTCCGAAAGTTTCGTTGTTGATGATAGTGAGGAATCGGGTAAACAAGACTGGATTCTGTCAATTATAGATTCAAAATCCGCGTAAATGACGTAGGGAACCTAAAAATAAATGTGTTAAGCTCTTAAATTCATGAATTTCCGAAATTATTTTTTACCTTTTGAAGCCAATCAATTTTTTCGAATTTTAAAACGGGATTTTTGTGTGGCATTTTGACAAGTTGGGGGTCGTGAACGTTGCAGTTTTTCACGTGTTCACTATGGTTTCTAGCACTATTTTGTCCTGAAAAGCGATGTAAGCAATAACGACACACGTAAATTTTCCCGTTATGGTTTGTGAAATGACTCAATAGTCGACTAATATCCGTAATTAGGCAAAAATGTTGGTTTCCTTTTGACTTGAGATAAAGCAGATCTATTTGCCGATCTTCGGGGGCTCTGTTTTCGCTTACATGAAGAGGAAAAACTACTTTTTCGTAGCCGTAAACGTTGATAGATAGATTATTTTTATTTTCAAATTTTTTGAGTTTAAAATGATTTAATTCGAAAGGAAACGAAATGTCACTGCAGTCTAATTCTTTTTCAAACATCACGTATTTATTCTGATTATCGCGATGGGAATTTGGAGGTTGTGGATTAAGTTTAGCGAGGACGCACCACAAGAAACACTTTTGGTCTTTGGTTTTAATATTTAATACTCCTTTGCTGGTATTATTGAGCTCAGGGGGGAGATTTATATACGTACCCCCGACCAGCGGTATGTACGCTATATTATCGATTTGAAGAAATAAGATACGATCTATGGTCCAGCCACTGCCCATATCTTGGAATTCCTCAATCGCGTGTGTTATTTGCTTCACACACGAGTCTATTTGTGTTGGTATTACATCTGGTAAAAGTGTTGCTTGAGTTTTGCACCGGAAATACGGTAATGCCTCGACTTCCGCACCATCGTTCAATTCGCGTACGTATCTCACGCGAATAAAAATGTTCCACTTTAAGCCCCGCTTCTTATTTAAGTGATTTTTTAAATACTTCATTAATGCTGGTTTTAATGTTAAAATTAATATTTCGGAGTCTGTTTGGGTCGTTTTCGGAGTATACCGCGAACTGACGATAGCGTCCTCAAGAACGGAGACTTCTTCGATGTTTTGAAGAAAATCGTCCGCCGATTGCTCGGATACGCCGACGGTTAGGAGATTTTGAAGCGGTTGGGGGTTGTCTTGATATCGGTGGTCTGGTGTGGCTGAAAGTGGGTTAAGCTGATGAACTCGCGAATGTTGAATTAATTTGTATCTTCGCGCAAAACTAATGTTACAGGTTGAACAAACATATTTTACATTTTCGTGTTGTTCTCGTACGTGGCGATTTAAAATTGACTTTTTAGAAAACTGTTTCGCGCATACGGTACACGGAAACATTTGTATGGTCTAGCTGTTTATCGCAACTGGTAAAGAGTGGAGGACTGACCCGATCTTTTATACCCTCCACTTTCATGCCTATAGATCTGATATGTGTTAGACTCTGAACTCCATATATGTGAGATATTTTTATTTATAAAAACTCTATGTATCCCACTGTAGATTTTGTAATATGATAACGTTAACCAATATTTAAAGTATTATTTTTAATTTTTTTTTAATTGGTGTTCACTGACATATCCATTACTATTCAGTGGTACATCTATTCAGAACTAAAATATAATATGTCTTTTATATGTAAGAAAAAAAAACATTTTTTTTTGCATTTATTTATTTATTTTTAAAATTATAAATTTTGAAAGTCTTCTCCGAGAGTTTGCTTTATGACGTCTTCTAAAGCCAGCAAAGCTTCCAAATCACCGTTATGATCATTTTTTTTATTTTTTTCGTCATTAAGTGAATTTTTTTTCTGTTTTTTTTTAATTGACTTTTCCACCGGTGTGCTCCTCTTTTTTAAGTTTCGAGAGGTGGGAGAAGTGGGGGATAAGGATGTCGATGCTTGAGGTGTTGAAGTAGGTGATACTGATGTGACCGATGACGAGGAGGTGGCTGCGGAAGGATAATGTGTGGGAGATGCGGAGAGCAATGGGATGGAGTTCATTGCCAAAAAAAGCGTAGAGGCTTGGACATCCTCCTCCACAGTAATAGTCAAATCCATCTTCTCCAACTTTAAAAAAACATAATAAAATGAAAACACAGTCTTTTGTAAAAAAAAAAAGGTTTTCAAAAAATAACCATACTCATGATACCTGAATTAATGCCATCATCCCTCCGAAGGCCAGTCTTATTTTAGCAATATTAGGGTGGTAGCAAAGGTGGACTTTGATGGTGTTGCTTTCTGGATCGGGTTCAAAGTGGCACCAAAATCCTTTATGATATTTTCGAATAACAACTTCGAAGGTTCTAAAATTAAAATGGGGTAAATCGGGGCGACCTGGAATTGGGCCCAAGGTAGCTGTATATTTTAAGACCGCCACTACTACTGTTTTGTCTAAAGATGACATGTTTCCAGTTATTATTCAGAAGTCTGTATGACTTTAACTAAATCAGCACGAGCTTATATACTAGTCGAAAGGTGGAATTTACAATAACAAAAGTTCGATGTACATTCCTTACATTTCGAAATTGGTTATCTCTGCGTTTGTATGTGAACGGATTTAATTTTAAAGCAAAAATATATTTTAAAAGTTCGATGTACATTTCTTACATTTCGAAATTGGTTATCTTAGTGTTTCTATCGGATCTAACCAGATTGAAAATGGAATTTGTATATCAACGTGATAGTTTAATCGATAAATATTACAAATATGATATAGACTCGGAACAACAAAGTGCTTCACATTCGGTTATTATAGTTAGAGGTCGGGGATGGTTGACTTTTATTCAATAGATAAAGCTTTCAGAATTATTCGTAAAACGTTATTGTTATTGAGTTAAGAAACGGTAAAATGGTTTGAATCAAAATATTTTATTTTCATGACAATATTACATATTCCATAATTTTATTTTCTGCGCTTTGAACAACGCGCAATTTGAATTATTAGAATGATATTTACACACTATTGGACAGGGATCGGAAAGTTCTTGGTACTTAGGGCACCCTAAATCTTCGACGTTCACCAGTCTTTTTCCAAAAAGTTCGGAAAGGTACAATTCTTTTTCCATCCCCTTTGTGTAAAAGGTTGCCGCTTTGGATTTTATGTTGGTAACTATCCCATCCAACTGGTCCAGCTCATGTTCACCCTCGTCCCAAAGCATCCCACAAATATGTCTAGAGATCCAACCGCACAGTCTCCTGTCTTTAGCGCTTAGCTCGTTGTAAGGAAAAGGTGGTTTAAATGAGTAAACCCCATTATCCCCAGTTTCCACAACCAAAAACGCTAGTTCTTTAACGACGTACTCATCGTTGGACCTCATAAAGTTGACTTCAATAATACACGAATTTCCTTCCGACCTTTAATTAATTAATAATAAAATATAAGAAACGATTCCCTCAAACGTTTCATAATTTTTAGAAACCGTTTATATAACTAGCTACATCCATACTTACATCGTATTAGAATTCGAATTCCAAGTTGCAAGGGACTCTGGGATCCTACTTCAGAATGATATTTTAAAGGGAAATTCTGGCTTTTATAGTAAACTTTGTTGCACTTTGTACCACGCCTTAAACAATTAGGATTATACCACCACGTTCGAAACAGCAGATTAAGCAGGCTTTGTAAATTAAGGGTATATCCACGCAATACGCGATTGAACAATTCACGGTCAATATTCAAATCCTCGTCTCCATGTATTTTCTATGAGATACGGTACTCACAGCTCTCTCGCAGTACATTTACGACCGGTGTACGCATCAAATACCGTCAATATAATTCCCCATGTTAATTCTATGCGGCATGGCGGTCGTGAGATACCGTTAAATAATACTTCATGTTAATTCTATGAGGATTTACGGTCGGCGAACGCGTCGATGTTGAGCCGGTCCTTTTTTCTAGACACCGTCAAATAGTGCCCCATGTTATTTCTAGACACCGTCAAAAAGTGTCCCATGTTATTTCTATGAGGCACGGTGCCGGTCACCGTCAAATGGTGCCCCATGTTATTTCTATGAGGCACGGTGCCGGTGTCCCGGTGCCTTATTAGGTGTCTCAAACGCGTCGATGTTGAACCGGTACTTTTTTTTCTAGACACCGTCAAATAGTGCCCCATGTTATTTCTGTGAGGTACGATGCCCGGCGCCCAGATACCTCATTAGTGCCTCATAGAGCGTTCTCTCATTTATAACACTACTACGGACAGTTAACTAAATAGTGCTCAGAATTGCCTGTGTCTGACCCACAAGCACAGTGCAGGACTGAGCACATGTCCTAAACTATGCAGGTAACTAGGGAATTTACCATGACCACAGAGAAGTCTTAAATGTGTTTATTCTTGCATACTTATTTAAAACTTGATTTTACAAGATTTTTGCACCGTAATTAAGACCCATTTTCTCAGAATAAGTATGAATTAAATCTGATTTGAGGCTACATTTGGAACTGTAGCAGCTTTAAATAAAACCTTTTTAAGTTTGAAAGAGACAGTCACGATTTTAGTAAAGGAACTCTAGCTATAATTGGTAATCTGCCGATATCAATAAAACTAATATACATCCAGTTTGCCCTGTATGTGAGCAGTCCACTGCAATCTATAGCAAAATTCTTCACCAATTATTGCATGGCGATCGCTATATAGCAGGTAGTTTTTACGCTCGGGCGTCCTCTAAAAAAATTATATTCTAAATATCTAATTTTATAATGACCCTCTATCTGGCTACTCAAATACTGAATCAAAAATGACTACTTTGTTCAGCTGCCATGCTGGATTGCAAGTTTTAAGATCTCCAGACTTCAAGGATGGTGCTAGATGCTAGGCTAATTTTGACCCAGTTCAGTTGTTTTACACACTCATACTTAGAATTAATTTTACTTCAAATGAAATATCCTATTTGAAGAATTTCAAATATATTATTTAGTAAATAGACTTAAAAATTTTAAACTGTTATTTTATAATAAAATTTGTAATTTTAAGTATGTGAGGGTTTCAAGTAAGTTTAGATTAACCAAATATAGCCAGCCAATCCCGTATGACCATTTTGTAACCAATTAAGCTTCAAGATTCAAGTTGCAAATCCATTACCTATTTAATATTCATCTTAATGGGTCATTATAGTTGAACTCATGATGAGTTCCATTGTTTGGACTTTACTACAATATAATTTTAAAAGTATAATTTAAAAGTAAAGTACAGTAGATCATATGAAATATTTGGTGTATTGTTTGGACTAATGCACATATATTTATATCAATTGCGCGGCACGTGAGCGAAACTCATTTTAGATAACACTACCAAAATAGCTAGATAAGAGGATCCAGTCGAAAGTTTAACATGCAATTTACGATTACTTTTAGTTTAACTTCAAATTGTTACCTCTAAGCAACTCTCAATTATGTATCTTTCCAAGTCCCCAGAAATGAATCTCCCCATATGAGACTTAAGTGAAGTCTTAAATGACTCTTATTTTTATCTAATATTGTAACCCATAATCAACTCTCAATTAAGTCTCTTTCCAGTCCCCAAAAATGAGTCTTCAAATATGAGACTAAAGTGTAGTCTTAAATGACTCTTATTTTTATCTAAAATTCTAACCCATAATCAACTCTCAATTAAGTCTCTTTCAAGTCCTTAAAAATGAGTCTTCAAATATGAGACTTCAGTGAAGTCTTAAATGACTCTTATTTTTATCTAAAATTCTAACCCATAGTAAACTCTCAATTAAGTCTCTTTTAAGTCCTGAGAAATTAATCTCCCCATATGAGACTTAAGTAAAGTCTTAAATGACTCTTATTTTTATAAAATATTGTAACCCATAATCAACTCTCAAATAAGCTTCTTTCAAGTCTCCAGAAATGAGTCTTCCTAACTCTAGACTAAAATGAGTTGCATTTAAATATATAATAATAAAACTCTTTTATTGAGACTAAAATAGATTTTATTTAGGACCCACAATTCTGGTCTCAGTTTTTAATGCTTACATAATACTTAAAAATCCTTGATCCTACATTGAGACTAATTGGCGACTAAAGTAAGACTCCCATTTTGGTTTAACGTTCTCGACGATGTGATATAAAGCATGCGTCGTAGAGCGGCTATACTTGAACCCATACTGGGCTGAGTTCAACTATCAGTAGATGCACTTTTATATCTGAGGATTCTAAAAGCAGTTCGGACCCCCTTCACTTGCTATGCGTTATAGGGACCAAATACTTGGCGCCACCAACGCGCAACTAAGGAACTATAAAAATACCTGGCACCATCAACACGTTTCTAAATAAACTAAAAAGTAAGGGAAGTATGTTTATTGTCCAAGAGACAAAAGGTGAATCGACCTTTAATTTTCTAGATTAAATAAAAGTACCAGTAGAATGTGGATATTTATAATATATTTCATTTAGTATATCAGTTTAAATTGTGATAAAACAACTTTCAAATATTGTGAAGAAGTTTGGCATTGCAGCTAGAGAAGTAGTTTTATGAAGGACCCTTCCTCTTACTGCCCTTGAAAAAGGATTGGTTTGGTTAGTTTTCTTCTAACCGCTTCTTTCATTAGGTTATCCTTGATATCTCTGCTAATTTTCCGTAGTCTTATCCAAATAAAGTTTGATATTCTTTTTCATCATGGCATTAATGTGGTGTTGTGAGCCATGTTCGTCGTCAAACATATGTTCTTTAAAGTTGGAAAAATGTTCATTTGCAATATTTCAATTTTCAAGCTTATGTTTTTAGCTACAGTCTTTATTGGTCCAAAATACCTTACTGCCTTCTCAGTTATTGCAAATTTTACAACATAGACCACCATTGTCCATTAAAAGAAGTTGCAATTTGGTTGGGTCCTTTGAATAGTCACGATTAGGAATCCATACCTCTACTTGGAATGCTTATCGCGGCAGATTTTCGCCTCGATGTTGCTGACGATTTTTTTGACGTCCCTATGTTAACTTAACAACCAACATTGTGAGAGGGGAGCGCGCGCAGAGGGGATTTTTTTTTCTCGTAGGTGGGGCCAAGGACGTCACAGTGATCTTACCATACGCGATACGCCAGGTTAAGCATTCCAAGTAGAGGTATGGATTCCTGATAGTCAGTGGCGTAACTAGGGTATGGCAGACATGACACATGCCATGGGCGCAACTTTGAGAAGGGTGCAAAAAATGGCCAAAAATCAAAAAAAGTAATATGAAAAAAATCAGAAAGATTTCTAAAAAAGTGTATATCTTCAGTAAACGTTTTAGCCTCTTTAAGAAATATCAAATGTTTGTCTGACATCAATACAGGAGGTAATAAAACTATCTATTATTTTGCTTATACTATTCATTAACCGCCTTTCTGCTAAGTAGAAGCAGAGATCCTGGCAGTTATAGAGATGCGAAACTCCCTATACCCTAAGCAAACCAGTTTTTTTCAAATTTTTGCCGATCGCAGCGACGCCTGTACGTGGGGAGTAATCGCAGAGATCCTAGGATTGTTACCGTTTACAATTTTTGCGTCTCTCGGCTTGAAACGGGCGCTTCCTTCCGGCCGAAGGGCGGCGCTGATGCTTGCATTTTTTTGTCAGGTTTTCGGCGGAGTTTTGCATCTCTATAACTGCCAGGATCTCTGGTAGAAGCCCCCAGTGCGTATAGTGCGTGGCGTTATGTTTCTCGTAAGCACGTAAATGAAAGAGTATGGTGGGTGGTACCCAAATTTTCAGAAAAATGAGGAGAATCCGAATATCGATGGTACAACTTTGGGGGGCGCGTCTGCGGGGCGGTAGCCCACTCAATAGCTTTTTAGGGATTAATAATTAGTAATTAATTAACTAATTAATTAAATATTATTGAAATGCTTTAGAACTTACATATATACCCTAATTACCACCCTAGTTAAGCAAAACCTAATATATGTTAGGTATTTTAGATAGGGGGCGCTATATACTCAGCCCCCTTCGCACATTTGAAGTTAACTCAGTTTTTGAAATACACCACGTGATGTAGGGTATCAAATTAAAGCTTATAACCTCAAGACTAATACTATGTAAACTATAATAACCCTGGGTGTATTTATGCAAAGTATTAAAGATAGGTGGCACGTCAAACCATAACCCCAGATACTTTGATGTCGCCGTTTGGAATATAACCGCACGGTGTAGGGTATCAAATGAAAGCTTATTACGTCAAAAATTATAATATATAGAGAGCAGGCTAAGAGCGCATTAGTTAAGGCAATTTTTCAGGTTATAAAAGGGTTTTCTATTACAGAAAGATAAATATTTATTAAGCTATTTTAATACAACAATAATGGATAAATATATTTGATATCACATTTTTAAAGAAATGAACATTTTTAAAAGGGAATGCACCTTTTAAAAAGAAAGTTCCGTTTCACTGTCATCATCTTCACTATAATCTTCAAGGTCTTCGACATTTTCATTTTCTATGTACGAATTGTCACAGTTTTCTGAGTCGCCCCCACACGCGCACATTTCAGTACATTTAATTCGAGGAGCGTGGGAAGCACATTTACAGGGGGGTTTGCAACGGCCACGTCCACAATTGCACTTAATAAAATCCAAAACGTCCTCTGGAGCGCAAGGAAGGTCGCGCAGAACTGGTTGATAGGTACCATCTCGAACGAACCACCCGTAATTATCTGGTGGTGGTAATCGGGGATGCGGTGTTATATCTCTTACCCATTCCATGCTTTGATAATGTGCCCTACGTATTGCAGGTCTCAATGCTGCGGATGTAGGTGGTAGCATTTCTCCTTGCAAACCTTTTTTTGAAAAAAGCCACCAACGAAGCTCGCCCAGTGTTGTTTTCGATACATTCTTCGTAGGTTTTAGATATACGAAGCAAACAAACTTCTCCAATAAACTGAATATTCTTCTGTAATGTTTTCGCCTTCTCCAAGTGACGCTAACGCGTGCAGAATGTCCTCGTCCGCGTCTAAAAATGCTTTCCAAAATGACGTTTTAGCTTTTCCCGCGAACCAGCCAGTCACATCAGAACCGGATACGGCGTGAAATCCTGGAAGAGCCGACGACCTCAGTGGCCCTAGTGCTTTGTAATAGTCTTTCAAACTTATTACAATTTTTTTTACACCGGTTCGAATAAATGTGCTTTGAGGACAAAAGTAAAGGGTAGCGACGTATAGCCAAAATTAGAACATCGGTGTCCGGAGCGAATATGGACAATCTAGTAGCACCTCTCCTCGAAGAATATATAGCGTGGAGTATTAATTTAGTGTCTGCCTCTTCGTGAGAGCTTTTTAAATCGGAGATTTGGCTTCTTCTTTGTACGACACTATTACGTTTTGGTTTAAGATTTTACCTTCTTGTATTAAGGCATTTCCAATGAAAACTGTAAGTTCGTCTTTGGTTTTAACGTGGGACAAAAGTTTCTTTAAAGAAATATTTCGAATTTGGGTGTTGTTTTCAATTTTATATTGCACAGGCGTTGTTCCTTTTTGTCTCCCCAAACGTGTAGCGTTTTTTAACGAGTTCTCTAAGTATGTGTCGAATACTACTTGAATCTCTGAGAATGTTCCATATTTAGTAAAGATACGATGGCAGAACTCTCTGGCTAGGTCAGCGCGAGTGTTCAGATTTTTGGAAGTTAATGATTGATTTTCGGCCATTCCATCTACTATCGCTACCTCAAATACTTCCATAATATTTGTAGAGATATTTAGCTCGACTTCAGGACAAGCACTCTGACTTTCCCTCGATTTGACTAGTGATTGGAGGAGGTTAACTACTTTGGCTTTATCACCACTGTGGTTTAAGGAACCATCCGCTCCAAACAATGCCCGTGGGACTACAGTCAATTCAAAAGTACTGACTACATCTTCTAGTTTTAGATCTTGTCGAGACCGACACAACAGAATCAGCCGCTGAAATAGACTTCGGTCTTCTTTTAGTACTACCTCTCCAGCTTTTGTTTTCAACTTTACGCTCTTCGCCGTTGTTTTCCAGAGTTTCAGGTTGATGTTGCGTAACGGATCCCAGAGGTTTTTACTTCCATCTATAATGCGTTCCTTAACGAATTTCTGATATTCTTTCGAACCAATATCTGACATATCGCAGACATCTTTGCATACGACGAAAGGGGTTAGTGAATGTCTCAATGGTAGATATAAGCTTTGTCACGTTCTTCAATTTCCGGGACGATACTGATTCTTTATTTTCGTGGTGTTTCGTTTCTTTTTGACAAGTAATCAAATTAGTTCCAACCATGGCGTTAGCTTCTTCTGAGAGTCTGGAAAGGTGTGAAGCAACTAAGAAGAATTTCGTCAGAGTTTCCGGTCGTAAGGTAATACCAACTAAACCACCAAGAACCTTCATCTTCCTATTATCCTGTTCGAGGGCTTAATCGCCACCTAAATTGCAAAATGGAGCAACACTTTTGTTCGGGCTCCATTCACCTCTCTTAAGCTCGTTCCAAGTCTGACTGTCGTTATGTTTTAATTCGTTCATTTCGGCCAAATGCCACGCCGACATCGCCAAATAGTTTCGCAGATCTATCGAGAAAAAATATTTCGTAAAATCGTCTAGCGCTGACAATCTAAGCTCCCAGTCAGCACTACGAACGGCTCGAATGAATGCGAGCAAGGAATGAACCATATTCATATACTGTTTCACGAATTTGAATGTTGGATTTTTAAATGAAAACTTATCGCAAAACGATTCTATTTTTTCGACCAATTTCATCGATTCTAACTTTTTACTGAACTTTTCGGCTTCGAAGGCGACATTTTCCGGAATATTACTTTTCCAGGAGTCCGAGAGCTGTTTGCACAGTGTTCTACATTCTTCTTCTTCCGCTGGGTGGTTCCAAAAAGACTTCGGTGAGTAATTTTGTTAGAGCTTGAAGAGTTGTTAAATGAGCGTCAATTGATCTCCTTAGAGGTTTTCCTTCCAGAATACGATTGACAGTGTGTGACCCATACAGTCCAGATTCTACCCATAGCTCTGGAATACCAGAAAGTTCGAGGAGTTTTCCAATAGCCCTTAATTCCGCCATTTCGATGTGAAGTTCGCCGGGCAAAAATACCCATCCTTTCGCATTTATCGCCATTTCTAGTTGTTTGCTTGGACGGTAAAGCCCCATATCTAAAGAAACGATACGCTTTGTTTCGGAGCCACGTAGAAGATTGCTCGTTTTTCCTAGAATGTCTAATACAGTCACTTGAAATGATCGTTCGGTAGCAGAGAATCCAAGTAGTGGTAGAACAGCGATGCGTGTAATTTCTTTGGTATTATACACAAGGGAATTGTGTGCTGACCAAGTGAGTCCATGGTCTAAACCATCTTGTTTTCCACTACCTATTCTTGAAAGAATCCACATGAAATCGTGATTGAAAGCTTTTTCCATTTGACTAGAAACTCCAACACCTTGGGTATAAGTGGGAAATACTGCGCTTTTAGGAAGTATTGACTTCGAAACTGAGCATGGAAGTAATTTGAAAATTAATGGTGGAATTTCGGTATTTTGTGCCTCTTCTTTAAAGAGAAATGGTTCGTTTGCATCAGATGACTTGACTTTTTGGTAAATAACCATAACTGTTCCGTGCATAGTACGTTGACCATCAGGGGTATCCTCTTGGAAGTCTAAGTTGTCAAAAGCGAACGATATTGCTCTTCCAAATATGAAATTCGGTGGAAGATAGATACCACCGTTTTCGGTTATTCTACAAAGCACATTTTTAGCTATTAAATTCTCAACGTCTTTTACTCTTGAATAATTGACGCTCATTCCTAAATGACTTAGTATTTGAACTAGTTTTGAGCTTCGTGACTCCTTGTGAATGGATAGTCCGACCCCCAACTGCAAAGGCATTTCTCGGGTTCTTCTTATACTTTGCGATTTCGTGACAGATGCTTGACGAGGAGATAAACATTCAAAAATTAGCATTTGAGCCAATCTTAATGATTGTTGGTCGATTTCGCTTTCGCGTTTTTCATTTGAACTAAGAGTAGCTTTTTCCGATCATACACCATTTAAAAAAAAGTAATATTTCTTGAGGTATTACGTCACTCTCCATGTCAAGAGACCCATTAAAACACCACTTTTCTGACGACAAAATCAACTTCCGTATTACTGATGACGCTTTGAACAGACTCCTGACCTGAAACTCTTGGTTATCTTCGTCTTTCAAAGTGGTTAAAGCCGCGTCTTTAGTGCCTCTCAAAGACACTAATTCCGAGGAGCGCTTTTGTTTTGGTTGAGAAAACTCGATTACTAAATCTTTCAGTTGCCTTCTTGACATAATTTCGTCTTTAGTTTGGTCAAGACCATTTGAAATATAAATATTTAAGTACAAGGCATGAAGCAGCTATAGATATGACTTTAATTGTATTCTGTGCAAAGTCCTCTTCAACTAGATTAAGGAACTCGATGCCCGAAGCTACCACTGCCGCCTTTTTAACTTTCTGTGGAGCTGCCATTAACGTCTTGGATCGTAAAGCGTTAGTTACGTTTTTTAACCAACATTGCAAGTGATACATAATATCTACCGCGTGTGCGTCCGTTTCATTTATACATTCATTTAATCGTACCCTCCATGTGTCGTTCCCACTTAACTCAACTGCTTCTCTTAAAGATGCACCGCTTGAATCATAAGATATAATATGTAAAGGGTGCCGTTTAGTTTCTTTGTTATCACAAAAGAAGCAAAGAAGTTTAGAGTACTTGGGGGTTTTGCTTCTCGTAAAGGGCAATGGTACACTCTCAGTCTGACCCCTGCTAGTAGAAGCGGCTAGCTCTAAAGACTCTTTGCTAGCTTCAGATTTCAGTTTTTCTCGAAAACGTTTTTCAATTTGACTTCCACGAGACTTCAGAGAAATTTTTTTATAACAGGTCAAATGCCACTTTACCTTTCAACTGTTACATTTCCATCCAGGAAATTTAGAAGTTCTTGGCTGTCAACGTCTTCTTGATCTGCATATTTCGTCAATAAAGAAGATATAGTCTCGTAAGTAGAATTTGCTGGATTTTCCACAAGGTTTTCTCTGGTATCCTTTTTACAAAACACACAGCTATCACGTTTAGGCGCCCGTGACATCTTAAAAATAATTTTAAATCCCCAGAAAACGAACGTTTCCTTAGCTGACCGAAACTCTTTGCTAAATAAATCGAGGTTCTCGAAGTCAACAAACGCTATCGATCTGCCAATCCACATGACCCTAAATAATAGCCCTGAAATTTGGTTTTTCATTCGTGTAACAGTTAGGTGTTATAACCGGAGACCTTTGCCTTATTCGGCCGCTTATCTCTCTCCCGTTCTATGCGAGCCCGCTAATTAAGCATGGTTTCATATAACCTTTCTAACTTTATGGCTCTGGAAACTTTTTATTTTGTTTAAGTATACCCCTTGAAACTACAATTTTAAAAAATAATACTTTTTGACGTAAAAGCTTTCATTTGATACCCTACACCGTGCGGTTATATTCCAAACGGCGACATCAAAGTATCTGGGGTTATGGTTTGACGCGCCACCTATATTTAATACTTTGCATAAATACACCCAGGGTTATTATAGTTTACATAGTATTAGTCTTGAGGTTATAAGCTTTAATTTGATACCCTACATCACCTGGTTTATTTCAAAAACTGAGTTAACTTCAAATGTGCGAAGGGGGCGGAGTATATAGCGCCCCCTATCTAAAATACCTAACATATATTAGGTTTTGCTTAACCAGGGTGGTAATTAGTGTATATATGTAAGTTCTAAAGCATTTCAATAATAATTAATTAATTACTAATTATTAATCCCTGAAACGCTATTGGGTGGGCTACCGCCCCCCAGACGCGCCCCCCAAAGTTGTACCATTGATATTCGGATTCTCCTCATTTTTCTGAAAATTTGGGTACCACCCACCATACTCTTCCATTTACGTGCACATAACGCCACGCACTAGTATGTTAACACGTCATTTTGAACTCTCCCGGTCCCAAACCCTCCTTAAATACGCCCTTGCATACTGGGCGCGATTTCTGTGCTTGCTATAAGCGACATTTACCCAAGTTACGCCACTGCTGATAGTGGCGATTGTCTCTCACCTAAGGCGGCTAAGTATGTTTGCCCTCTTAATTTTTTTCAGCTTCCTAATGACAAAACACTCATGTAATGAATTATGTTTTCTCTAAAGATGTTAGATTTTTTTAAGAAACATAATAAAGTTATAAATTTCTTCATCATTCCTTAGAAATCACTGGACTATCGTTACTTGGAAATGCAGCCTCACATAAATTTGAGTATAAAATATAATCTTAAATTGTAACTATTTAAACTATACTTTGATGACCGACTTTTGCAGTTCGGAACGGCACAAGTTTTAACCATTTTCAGATGTATTTAAATTTACATACTTTAATTTATTCTGTATTGTATGTAAACAAAATAATATTTATAAATTCAAAATAAATCACTTTGTGTATGATATTAAAAACCTATTTCAAGTTTAACTAACTTTAAGCCTTGTGAAGCCCGGAATTGTTGGCTTATATTTAACCCATGTACGAGAGACCAATATAATATATAAAACCCTTTATTGATAATAAAATATATAATTACCAGTTATAGGCATAGTTGGAAAGAGAAAAAATGATAAAAGAAACAAACCCCTTTAAGAGAGGAAGGAAAATCGTAGGTCTTTACGTTGTTGGCTCCAGAAAAAAGATGCCCTTCCTTACCGCGGCCCTTTAGTTTATCCAGGAAAGGATAGGAGGTGCGATGGAATTTTTGCCCTGTAATGCATACCACGGGGTGGGGGGGGGGGATGGAATTTCCCAAATAAAAACAAGGTAGCCTTGACCAGCAATAGTGCCTCTACTTCTTCCTATATCAATGGGCTTAGGTGACAGTACAATCGAGAAAGCTAGTTTAGGCTTCGTTCATTAAGTTTTTTAAGTTAAGAAATGAAATTAGTACGGTTGGTAAGCTACCAAAAATGATGAAACACAGCACTTAATGATACAAAAACTAGACTTATCACAAATGTTCTACAACTTATTTCGAGTTAATTTAGAAGTAGACCCCAATGAAATTTCCCTTAGGATTAAAAATGGCCGCCATTTCAAAATGGCGGCTCATGATAATTTTAATTGAATGTATCTCAGCCGCTACATACGATACCGCGCCATAGCATACCTCATATGAAAGGTCTTTGCACGCATTATAATTCGCCTTTATTACATTTGCCAAGAAATGGTACAGCTTTAAAGGCCAAAATGTGTTTTTCAACCATCTTATGATCCCACACTTTGTTTCTCTAACGCAAAGCTATAGTACTCTAATTTTTTTTATTTACCGTTCCAAATTACGTACCGTAATAGCTTTATTTTAAGGTATTACTCATCAATATACCTTAATTACACAAGCAATGATGTTTAAACGCACATCCCCATCCCTTTCTATGACTACGATTTATAGTGATCGATGACCGTCTTACACTCAAAACATATTTAAATTTTAAAATACTATTCCATTTTGCAATTAAGTCAAAACCACTCTTCTTTATTATTGTTTTATCACCAACTCTATTATAGAATAATTTTAGACTGTGGCCCCAACCTAATTTCTTTTAAAATTTAAAATCTTGCAAATAACTCGCACCAATAGGTCTTTGAGTATACTTAAAGACGCGAAAATCGGACCAAATAGATCGAGTAAAACAATCTAAAAATAAATAAAAAAGACAGAAATTCCAACGATAGACCGGTGTCGTCCTAATTGGCACTCATCACTACTATGCGGGAAATCTGGATTGCGTCTATTGGTGGATTTGAAAATTCATTTTGCGCGTGAAAATACGCCACCATGTTACGGTATAAAAGCAGGTAATTAAGCCCTTCTATACCTCATAATGTAATCGTAATGTCGCGTGCAAAAACGTAATTTTGAATTCGGTCAATTGACGGCTTTTAAAATTCATTTGGTCAAAAAAGCACGCAAAGAAGGCTGTGTGCCCAAGACATGTACCTGTAGTGTCACGCGCTAAAACGTCATTCCAAAATCCGTCAATTACACCGAAAAGAGAAGCTAGGCCTAAACTTTAAAAATTTCAAAACGCGGCTAACATTTTTCGAGATGTTAGTCCAGAAAACTGTGATGACGACGCTATAGCTACTGAAAGGTTCCTCACACGTATTCGTAAGGAGTTGTCCACGACAGAAGTCACGTTCACCGGGTCATTCGAAGAACAATGTCAGAGGACATCAGTTCCATCATCTCTGTTCGCCCTTGTCAATATGCTTCTTTATGGCTCGACGGGTGACTACAAAGACAATACATCAAGTCAACCTGCTCTTACTATCAGTCAGCTAATTTTGTTTAACCACCGCGAGAAGACTCCAAACGGAAAGTTTCTACGTAGCAACAAATTACATGAGCCTCCTCTCCAAGTGTATATAGCTTTGTCAGTTTACGGAAGAAGCAGATGCAAAGCCCAAGTGGAGGACATGCATGGCTTAGGTTTATCAATATCTTCTAATAGGTTATTAGAAATTACATCTTCGCTGTCTGGGGCAGTTGTTGAAAGAGCAAAGAGGGAAGGAGTGCTTTGTCCCAGAAATTTTCGGCATGGCCTATTTACACTGGGGGCGTACGACAATGTGGTTCATAATATTGACAGTGTGACGTCTCAAAGCTCGTTCCACGGAACTAGTATTTCTGCATATCAATTACCTTCTGAAATTAACGAAGGAGTTCTACGAGATGTTGAAATTAGTAGAGTTGGCGATGACAAGGGATCTCGAAAGGTTCGTGAACTTTCAGATTCGTTCAGTGTGGTTCCGGCTACAACTCTCCGGAGCAAAGAGCCCAATATCCCAAAAATTTCTTCAGAAAACGTTATGGAAATGTTACCGCTTTCATTACCCTTAAATAAATGGCAAAATGAAAAGAAATGGCTAGAGCATGTTCGGGAAACTGAAGAAAATACAGTTGCACTTAATGTCTCTTGGGCTGCGTTTCACAGTAGTAGAGTCTCGGATATTTCACTGAAGCCAGCACTTCAGGCCCTTCTTCCCCTCTTTTCAGAAAGCTCTAGTTCTATATCTATGATTCGTCATGGAATAGATATTTTGAACGGGATAACGGAATTTCTTAACAAAAGTCAAGTACCTGTGATTGTAATGGATCAACCTCTCTTTGCGTTAGCGAAAATGTTTCAGTGGAATTTCCCAAACATTTACGGAGAGTCTAAGCTAGTGGTTCTCTTTGGTGCATTTCACATAGAGCAGTCATTTTTGAAGGTATTACCATGTTTTCTCGAAGGTTCTGGATGGGTGGGAGCTATCACAATTTCAGGGATAGCTACAGAGACAGGTGCGACATCTTTACTTAAAGTAACTCAATTAATTAAAGCCAGGTCAATTCATCAAGTAACAGCGTGCAGTCTCTTCTCACTACGGAAAGACGCGTATAATGGAAGTTCGTTCGTAGGAACACTTCAGGAATTTATTGATGCAAAGGTTACGTTATCACCTACGTTCTTATTTTGGATCACAGTACTCAACCTCGAGATAGTCCTTCTCACGTTCATTAGATCTATCAGGAGCGGTGACTTCGACATGTTTAAGAAAATCCTCAAGGATATGATACCTTGGTTTTTCCTTCTAGACCGTACACATTATGCCCGTTGGTTGACCGTCCACATAAAGGACCTTGAAGAACTCCAAATTAAAGCTCCTGATGTTTACCGAGAGTTTTCGATAGGCAATTTCGTAATTCGACAGACCAGAAATCCTTTTTCGGCACTAGCTATCAACCAGGCTCATGAGCAGTGCAACGCAGCTATAAAAGGCGATGGAGGTGCTGTTGGTTTGTTGCACGACCCTGAAGCTCTAAGGCGATGGTGTATTGCCGGACCAGAGATAATGAGGCTGCTAGAAGAGTTCTCTCAGACAAACGAAAAAAAATCTCCGCCCCGACACCATGAACAATACGAGTCATTTCAGAAAAGGTTTCATTTAACCATAGATATATAAATTAGAATAGATCCATGATTAAATCTGGAGATGGCACGATAGCGACAGCTAACAGACAACCGCTCTTTACTAGGGAAGATCGTGCCACGCCATCTGTTGAAGAGCAAAAAAATATGAAAACTGTCACATGACTCTTTATCGTCGGCTTGGCGGTCAAGAGGAGCCAAGATAGAAAAATTATATTGTACAAAAAAATTATTTGAAATTATAAGAAAAAAGTCTATTAACTCAATGGAAACCAATAACGAAACCAGGTTATTATTTTTATGAACATAAATATACACATTTATTTTCTTGTAATTTATATATCTAGCCAAGGCTTAGGTGCATTTGGGCAAGAACAACAGGCTAGCCATAGATGAGTATGGGACATTTCATTAAAGGCAAGGTGATAAATTATTCTCCTTGGAACAAAATTAATTTTGAGAGTTTGTGCCTTATATGCCTTAGCCTTTCAAATGCAGAATTTTACCTTTTGCTGATTTGTGGAGTCTGACTTTGCTGTATAAATGTATAATTTTCTTAATCAGACTTATGCGATGATGTTCGATACCCACTTCGGCATCAAACATATGTTCATAGAGATCTGATAAAATGTCGATATAATTCGTAGAACTGCAAGCTCAATGGCCAAAGAGATCTTATTACAGGCGGCATATTTTATAAAAACTGTTTGAAGATTTATGCAAACCACCATTGTTCTTGAGTTGAATGAATCTTGAATGCCAATTGAAAAAGTAATTGTGCTCATTTATTTTATATTCGAGTGCTTGCAAACACTTTTCAACCTTTAAGATCTTGCTTAATTTTGAAACCATGAAGCCAGCAATGTAGAAAATCACATTTTCTCGGATATTTTCAGTTCCAACTTGTAATTTCTTTATTTAAAATAAAACAATTATTATTTTGATAAGATTGTTTTTTTAAACCTCAGTTGGAATTGAGTTGTTAACAAGTCTCCGTTTCCCATTTTTCAGTTGTATTTTACTAACAAGGAAATGGTGACCACACAGAAAATCGTCTATTCATTTTAACAGTATTTCAGATTTCGAAAAAACAAATTGTTGTAATACCACTCAGGCCAGTAAAAATGTTAAAAACAAATATATGTGAAATAAACATTTTTGTTACTTTCAGAATAATTTTTACATTTTGTAAAAGCGCCATTTTTAACTATATTTACCAAAACAATAATTTCGATCAAAAGCTCTTTTTTTATTTTGGGGACGCAAAAATATCTACTATTATGCCTAATTCCAATTCACGGTATTTCATAGTCACCGATAGATGGCATTTCACGCGCTATTCACAATCATCAATAGATGGCGCTATGCAGACTTCCCCAGTAAAATATCTGTCGTCCGCTAGCTGTCGCTTGCGTGCTTTCTCAAAGGGCCTACTCCAGCGCAGGGTATATTTGTATATTTCCTATATCTATGCATTTAACCTACAACAACGGCGCCATTTTGTTAAAACTGAACGTGAACGCTCCAGGGGGCCTATTCTCGTCTTGGTGATAACCCTGGTTGCGTTCAGTAACTCTCAACGAAGTATCTGAAAAATTATTTTCGTTGAGACCGTTGCTAACGTGACGTAGGAACTTGTTGAACGCTTTTTACACTTGTTAATTTTGTAAAATATCGTCTGCAGCTAGCCTTACTCCGTGCTGCGACGTCACGTGACCGTTGAGCAACGGAAAAACCTACTCTTACAGCCGATGACTTCTTTGCTCAACGGACGGGCAACGTGACGTCAAAAAAAAACCCGTTCAGTAAAAATCCGCTGACCGTTGAGCTCAGCGCTGAGCTTTTTTAGAGTAACTGAACGCAGCCCATGTCGATAAAATATCGCAATTACTCCTTTACTCTAAGTTACCAACGCTAACCAACCGAGGAGGTAGGTACTCCGTACATGTTCGCGATGCCCCGTGTTTCTTTCGGAAACTCGAACAAACCGAACTTCTAGCGTCACAAGGCAGAAGTAAAGGAATAACGAAAGGAAAGGTAAAACGCCTGAGGCCAAGAATGGAGGGTCAAAATATCAAGTGCCATACTTCACTTTAGAAGAAACCATTTCATCTTATTATACAAATACTTCTGCCGAGTGGCCCTTAAAAGGGCCGATTTCTTTTTAAATTACTCTTATTCACTGTCTTCCTCCCCAACCTCACCCTCATTGGCCCCGTGAAATTTAATTAAAGTTACAGCTATTGACTGATACCAAATTGCCACCTGCTTTTCCATAACTGAATTTTGCTTTTCAAGATTTTCATTTATTTTGGCAAATAGTTCGTGCGTTCTCGCGTAGGGCCCAGTTGCCCGAATTCTTTGTTGGCGTAGATTTTGCCCTTTAAATGACACATTAAAATATTAAAATATTTTAAACACGTTAATCATGAAAATTTTCGAAGCTTAATTATCTTCACTAGAATTGTTTTTAGATTTTTGGCCTTAGGTCCTTTTTGAAAATAATCGAATATGGAACTTGATTTAATAACGACGATTACATGTAATTCGATTAAATGTCGGTAATCACCTGTCTTGTATTAATATTTTTTAAGTATTTATTTACGGCTTTTGAAATTCCAGCAAATTTGGTTTAAATGATTAGTAATTCTAGTACTAACAGCTCTCGAGCCATTCTGTTATTACTAACCAGAGTTGCTAGTTGGGCGGGTTTAGCCACCCGATTAGGCTTGTTTTAAATGTATTTAAAACCGTTAGTTTCGGGGTATTTAGGAGTGTCTAGTGTATTATAATGTTAAACCAGTCATATTTAAGTTAAATTACACGAAAAGGTAGAAAATTCCATAGTAAAAAGGGGGCAATAAAGCTAAAGACTAACAAATTTAAAGTAATGATGAAACGGACCAATACGTCTTCGAGGATAAAATTAGAACGCGAAACTCTATTTATTAAAACCTTGAAATTCTGGCTATTTTAATTTCATTTTATTTTTATTTTTTGGCTCGAAGATCTATTATGTCAGAGTTTCACCTTTTATCATTACTATAAATTTATTAGTGTTTAGCTTTTTTGCCCCCTTTCTACCTTTTCGCATAATTTAACTGCATTATAGTCCATACATGTAGGTGATTTTTATTAACCATTAACGTTTAAGTACGCCGGGAGTAGTGGCTCACTCCTGTAATCCCAGGCGTCCGGGAGGCAGAGTTTGTGGATGGCCGTGTGAGGACGACCACCACTCCCCCAACGGGTGGTCGGAATACTTCCGCCACGGGTGTCCCTACCCCTGTCCCCACGTATCCCCCCGTTGGCGTGGCCGTTACACATATCTCGCCCTGATTAATCAGATGGTGTCTTCGCCGGGCTCGCGGTCTTCTCAAACTCAAGCAGCCCTTTCTTCTTTCAATAATAAAAACGTTTAAGTATAATCGTACCTTTTTAATTCTCAGTAGAAAATTACCGCGAGTAATTTCAATTTTCGAAAATTTTAGTTGTGCTCTAAATTTTTGCCTATTGTCAATGATAACATCAAAATTATTTAGAGAAAAATTGAGGCGTTTTAAAAGTTTCTAAAGGAATGTAACCCGTGAATACTTTTTCGTGACCTGACAGTCTAGATCGTAGTAGAAAATTCCCAATTAGCATCCTTCTGCGAGGTGTACATGTATAACCAAAGATAATATAGAACTCCGTACCCTAGATTCGAATAGGTGTTTCCATAAAAAAAAGGCCAAAAAAATTAAAAGTATAAAATGTTTGTCTCCGGGTCACGGGCTTAAGCTGTTTAGCACTTTATTGGCACGCGCGTTTCGCACGTGGACTTCAAATTTCTAAATCTTTATTGACCTCAGCGCGTGCTCTCTATCTTCAATAACTATGGCTGCGTTCAACAACTCTCAACGAAGTATCTGAAAAATTATTTACGTGACGTAAGATCTTGTTGAACGCTTTTTACGCTTGTTGTAAATTTTGTAAAATATCGTCTGTTGCGTCGTCTGCAGCTAGCCTTCCTCCGTGCTGTGACGTCAGAGTTACTGAACGCAGCTATAATCTAGTGACGTAGAAAACCTTTACACGTGACTTCCCGTATATTATAGAAACACCTATTCAGAGAGCTTTCCGATTGACAATTTTGTAAAGAAGCGATTACCCACTTCAAGTACGTGACCTCCGAAAAATCGGCCACCATCGGTTGCTGTAGGGCGCTACCTATAATTGCTTGCCCCGGCAACTATATCGGAGTTCCAGTAGAAAGTTGGCAAACGCCATTGATCACTAGCAAGGCAGTGAATTCGAATCTAGGGTACGAGGTATATATTATGCCATCAAAGCTGGATATTCTACTTCGTTCTTGACTGTCTCGCCACGAGTAAGTATTCACGGAAGCTTTCCCTTCCCTCCTAGGGTTATAATCCCTTTAATATTTGAAAATAGACTTTGTTTCGCGAAAAAAACGTGGGCACCACCATTGCAGCCATTAAATTGGAACTCATGAAAAATTATAGATACGGCTTGTGTCGTTTCTTCATTACCGAAAAGAGTCTAGGTGGCGCTGCGGTGCCGAGGTAGCATTCGTAGCACGATTAGAGCCTAATAGATAGATAGATAGATAGATAGAAGCGTTTATGGAAAACTAACCTAATGAAATTTCTATGGTACTGTAGTATTTGCCATGGTTCAACATAAAGGAAGACCGTACATTAACTGGAGCAAATTCTCATATGATCAAAGATCTGTCATCAAGTCTTAATTTCGAGTAAGTTCAATCGAATTTAATTTTAAAATAAAGAAGATTGCAACGAATTTTTTCGTTAACTTTATTATTAATTGTTGTAGTCTTGCTTATTTTTCACGAAGCGTTATACTGCCGTGCAAAGCACAAAAGCATTAACGACCAAAACCAAAATATGGAGAAAACCCGCGAAATTCAAACTTTCTTGGCCTTAAGATACCCCAACTTACTTCTTTCAAGTTTATATAGTAGACTTGGATTTTTCAACTCAAATTATATTCTGGTACTAAATAATTTACGGGCCAAACGATATTTCAAAAATATCATTAAAACCATGTCTTAAATCGCGAAAAAAATGCGTTAGTTTTTATTGGACTTTTAAAGAAAATAAACACATTAATGCGTTTTTGGTTTGAAAATAATGCAAAAACCTAACATAATGCGTGTTGCAACAAGTCATTTCTCTAAGAACAAAAATTTTAAATTCGAAAATTAGTTCAAAATTGAATTTAACGTATAAAATAAGGAGAAATAAAACCAAAATCTGTAAATCGAAAATTTGGTCGTTAATGCTTTTGTGCCAAGAGGTTCCATCTTTGGCGTTGTAAATATTTTTTCAAGTTTTACCGTATCCAAAAATACCTGCCACGGGTCGTAAATCCTTAAATTGTGTTTTTTTTTTTTCGTTTTCCGTAGAATTGTGTTTCGGGGAAGGGGTTACTTTTTTTAGTATCGACTATTGCTATGGATTAAGTGTTGGTTTGTTGTTTGTTTGTTTTTTGTTGTTTTTTTTCTTCACACCATGTGCATCATACAGAATTAGTCAACAAAAGCATATACAAACAGTGATAGGAATAAACCCGGAACCGGTTTTATCCACAACCATATTTAATAAGGTTAATAAGAATGCCTAAGATCTTAATTAGAAGTTTTGTAAGATATTATTTATAATGTGAGTAAGCTATTACATATAATTTTGAATTATATTTTGGATAACGTGTGCAAATAAAAAACATTTTGTTTTGGGTGGAAGTAGTAGAATGCTTAAATTATATTTTGGATAACGTGTGCAAATAAAAAACATTTTGTTTTGGGTATAAATATTGTAACGTTTTCATGTACAATATAATACCTTTTAAAAAAAATCCTCTACACGTATTAGAATTTCGGGCACAACGACAAAATTTCTCTTTACTCTCCTCTCCCCGTTCCCGTACTCCTCCCCCCCCCCCCCCTTGAGGGCGAAATTTTTTATCTCCTATCTTGTGCCGCCCCCGTATTCTCCAAAGGCGTCGGACGAACACACAGCCAAATTCTATCTTTCCTCTCTTGTGCCAGCCCCGTTCTTCCCTCCCCCAAAGGTGACCGACGAACACACATCACGACAATGAGAGCTTCACTCACTCGCTTCGCTCACTCGTTCCCCTCGATAAACAAACCAAAAAACAACACTATTAGACTCGGTAAAGTTATCGAATGCCAAAGGTGCGGAGCATAGTACACACGTCCGAAATAATCGGTAGTACACCTCGAGGAAAGGCCCTACGGACACCCGATACAGAATGGATAAAGTCACCTGCAGTAAGCGACGCCAAAAACGAATGGCGGGGACCTCAGACTACCAGCCCGACATTCAAAATGTGTCTCTATCACCGCGCACTGTCCGGATCGACACACCGAAGACGTTCAAAAGCGAAAACGGAAAAGCACTGCAGCAGTTGGAAGCCATTCACAATTAATATGTGCTGCTAACGAGTCTTGCCAACGTGGCAACCGGAGACCCGCAATACAGTCCCGTGACGGATCAGTCTTGTACCACCTGAAGCCGAAGAAAGTGGTTGTCGTATGCTCCGACTCACAATCGGCCCTGGCTATGACTTGGTTGTTTGTTTGTCGTGGTAAGCGACGACACGGTAGATGGAGCTGCGAAAAATAATTTGTAATTTAGACGACACCGGGATTCAAACTAAGATTTCTGACCACTTAGTCTCCAAGACCGACGCCTTATTCAAGTGAGCAACGCCGTCCTCTTCGGGAATCAAGCTTGAACTTTTAGCGTTGAAAACTTTTATAGTTTCTATAGTTGGTCCAGAGATGTCGCTCTTGTCCGAAAGTTTCAGCGCGTTTTTTTGTTTGAATATTTCATCAAGCAGTTAGTTTGGCGGGAAGTTTGAATTAAACCCAGGTCTCCTGAGGGTGGGCGGGCTGGCCTCATTCGATAGAACTCTTTTTCCGCCTCTTTAGGCGTGCCGTTAATTTCCGCCCCCTCCGGCCAACCCCCTTAAAGGGAGAGTGACCGAAAAAAACAGGTGGTCTCGTTCAATAGAACTCTGTGACGCGCACGCAGTGCCGTTAATTTCCGCCCCCTCCGACCAACCCCCTTAAAGGGAGAGTGACCGAATAAAAACAGTTGTTTTCATTCGATAGAACTCTTTGACGCGCACAATAGAACTCTTCCACCCCCTTCGTCCAACCCCCTTAAAGGGAGAGTCACTGAATGGTACGATATCGTACGCCACGAAAATTGTAATTCGCCCTAAAAATTGCGATGAAATCATCGCACTGACGCGTCTTCAACTGATTTCCTATTTCTTTTCGTCTACCACGTAGCGTTCAAAAACTAACACTTCTAAATCCTTGAAACATTTCACGATTTTTCAGAAATTTAAGAATAACAACGATCTCCCCCGAGAGAGTACATACTGAAAATTTCACATTTCTAGAAAGTATAGTTTTTGAGAAAAATGCCTGGGCCGATCAAATGCAGACACCCTGTATATAAATAATAACATGTTATAAAGATACATTTGTTCGACATTCAGGAGCTTCATTTTTTGAAAAATATGTGCAGTGTGAGCCAGGTATGAGGAATTATCGAAGATGCTGACCATAAGGATCATACATTTAATTTATTGTGTTAACTATCCGAGTCACGTAGACCACTTCGTTTCACAACTGCGGATATTAACCCTAAACATTCTTGAAAGTGTCAGTTGCTGTATGTGATATTTGATTGCCTGACACCCAATACTTGTAAAAAAAGGTAGTGACCATTATAAACAGCCAGTTCTTTTAAAAAGAGATAGTGACCAAGAGGTTGGGGCCACGTGGTCGTCGTGGTAAAACCCCGGGGTCAGGAAGGAGGAAGAGAAGACCACGATAAAAGACTCGACGACGCAAGAACTTAACGGAGAGCTCCCAGCAACTTCTGGAGGTGCCGCTGGTTCGGTCTCCGCTATGTCGTGTCATCGGAATCTCGTAGTCCGGATAATAGATCTTTATATAAAATCGTATTCAACTGCCTTGCATCCCGCCGAACACTGCTGCCAGAACTTTGATGACAGCTTAGGCAGTATAACGAAGAACATATTGTAAGTCCAGTCGTGGTAGCCCGAACTCTATATTGGACTTTGATGGGGATTTTATGGAAGCACCTATTAATAAGAGTTCGTAGTATCTCGTGTGGTTCTTCTAGCGCGCGCTGAAGACTTAAAACGGTGATGTATTCGTAGATTGTGGTCTTTGTATCTAGTCATGGTGTAGAGACGTGATGTGAAAAACCATTTTTAGTAGCTGGCATCTTCTCCCATTTAAAATGTAGGGTTGTAGTGTAATATAGCTTGTAATTGTTTTGTTTTTGTTAGGGTTTGATTTTATTATTATTTGTCGGCATTAATCGATTTGATTTATGGGGTTCGTAGGGCTGGTTGATTATTTGTAGTGTCGGGGAATTTTTAGTATAATTGTTGTTTTTGAATTATCTTGCCTAATTGTGATTAGTTAATTAATCGGTAGTTGATTTTCATTTTCATTGATTTTTAATTTAATCATCCTCCCAAGAAATCGCCAAGAAGTAATATTTCCGAGAGCCAGGACCTGCAAGACACTGTTTATATAGTGCTTGTTAAAATAATGGAAATGTTTCACCTTTACGGCAGCAACAAGCGTTCCTTTTTAACCAGGTAGGTTTTTTGACATATTAAGGCTTGGCAAAAACACGACGTTCTGTTTGCAGGTGAAAAGTTTCCATTATTCCCACAAGCACTATATAAAAATACCTTGCCGGTGCTGGCTCTCGGAAATATTACTTCTTGGTGGTTTCCTTGGAGGATGATTTATTTAAGCACCTACAGTCCAATATTAACATTCTAATAAATATGAACCTTGGCATGGTAGCTTATTTATTTCTATCCTTTTAACCTTAATTTATATAGCAGCGCTTGGCACAGCGAATCCGATATTTTCAACCAAATAACATTAATTCAATTAAATGTCATCGGTCATTACCTTAGCTTGCAACCGATTCGTTCGCCTAAGCTCGTAGAAAAACCGTTACATTAACATATAAAATATAATTTTGATTCAAAAGTTACGAATTGTTAACGTCCACGGATGGGAGTTGGGGTCGAAGGCAACCGGACGGAAACTGGACGGGGATTATGGGCATGATTCAAAGACAAGTCAGTATTGGTCAGTTTGGGACGTGTTTGAACTAAGCTAAACCTAAATATCGACCCAGGAAGCGGACATGTTTGCCATCCCGGTAGCTGCTAACATTCGTCGACTGGAAGTGATCAGGTACAGTGGCATCCCCATCTACACCGGACAGCTGACCATATTGTCCGGAATTAACCGGAAAGTCGAGGATAACCTTTTCGGACTGTTAGCCACTTTCGATGCGGAGGTTAGGATTTTTATTTTCCTAAATATCTGACCAAGAACTTGACCATCTCTTTACCGAACCAGGTATGGGCATTAATCGCGTTTACCATGTTCATACTGGTTAGAACCAGCGTCCTAGTGGACAGAGTGGGTAAACAAGGAGCACAAGTGACCGACTCGATGGCCATACACTTTTGGAACATTTTGGCGGCCTTTTTCTGCGAGGGTAAAAATAAATGATGGTCATCGAACATTGAAAGTTAGACGAATTGATGGTTCTTTATCTTACAAAGGAACTCCCAAAAACCCAGAGAAGAATCTGAATAAATTTCTGATTGTGCTTTGGTGCCTTTCTGTCCTGACGTTAATGAACGCTTTCACGGGTAATTTCCTAAAAATCTGTGGTCATCAGTAACATAGCGGTAATAAGGTTGACACTTGTAGCCCTGTCTGCCAAATTTAAATACCCCGAAAGTGTAGGTTGATGATCGGTTAACTAAACACAAAAAGAGCAAAACGTCTACAATTCGGAAAATGTTACCTCAACAGATGAATGTTCATAAAGCTCGTATTCACATTCCGTTTCAATAATCCATCATTATTAGGTCAAAATGAACGTTAATTTTCTCTTTAAATGTATTTTTAATTTCGCTAAGCATGGGTTTCAAAACGTAAACAAGTGAGCAGAAACAAATATATTATCGGAAGTGGCGTGGCGGATGGTTAGCCCTTTCGCCTCGCAGCAAGTTCTCTTCCCACTGGTCACCCATTTCCATAAAAACTTTTTAAGGTTAACGGTAATAGTAACTGTTGGGCTTTCCACCACCTTACCTTCCTACGCCATATAACCAGGTAACACTGTTAAAAATAAAGGTTATATTTTAGACCTCTAAAGTGGCTAAAACTTTTTTCAAAACCATCAAGGGTTTTATCATAAAACATATTTAAAACTTCTGCTCCCCAAATTCAGTCCTTTCGTGGAGTGTTTAAGTACTGACTTTACACTCTTTTATCCATTTTACTTCATAAACAGTAAGAAGTTAATCCCTTTTAACTTTATTTTCAGTCCTTTATAGACCTTATTTAATTATTTTTTATCATTAAATATATATTAGGCTGGTTTTCGTTCGGGGGAAATAGCCGAATGAGCGTACCTGAAGTCGTCGAACGAAGGGAGTTGATCACGTAGAGTATAATTAGAGCTCATCTTTTTTCCCCATTTCCACCTCTGCTGCGCGTATATTGGCAATTTACCGGTTTGGTCGTGGAAGACGTCAACTCAGCTTGAGTGACTTTTAGGCCTTTTTTGGGTCGCGCTCTAACCGCAACCACTTGTCGTATTTTAATTCTGTAAACTGATTTAAAATCAGCGTGTTTCACTTCATAGGCCCGTCTTTTCACGATTTATAATTTAATCAATAACGCCGAGAAATTATAAGTTTTTGAAGCCAGGAAAATACGGTTTCGAGGCATCCATTTTCCCTTTTAAGTTTCAGATTGGCGAGCATGCGCAACGGGAACGGGTGGAAGCCCGAAAAAAGCAGCCGACTGTTCGGAATTTCGCCTGAAATTCGGTAACAGCTTCATGGCGTATAGTCAATGTAAAAGCACCGTGATATCGAATACAGGATACTTATTATCTTTGGTGGAACTAAACCATCAGTATTTTTTAAATTTTAATTTTTTGATGGCTGTTAAGTTTGACAACTAATAATTTTCGAGCTCTAAAATTTGAAATGCCAAGGAGGCAAAACGACGGGCTGAATATTTGCGCAGCAAAGGTAATAAGTTTTATGTGGTTGAACTAATATAACAATATTTTTTTGAGTTTTAAATTATTTTTCTATGCAGGCCTTAGTTCGGCACTTTTATTAGAGACACTACACACATTTAATTTTTAATTTTAGAAAGCACTAATTTTTTAACAAATTATAAAATTGGGATGTAATTCTTGTAAAGCACCACGTCTCATAAATGGGCATATATTATAACAAAAATAGTACTTCGAACTGAAAAAAACAGTTTAGAGCTCGTTAAATGTGCAGCCTTAAAGGGACATATATTATTTTTATTGTTGATTAATATGTCAAATTGATTTAAAGTATTAAAAAATATTCCTGTGAACAACAGAATGACGTCATTCCACCTTTAAAATCACAGTCCACTGCTCCTCCAATTTTGAACACAAAATCTTTGATCCAGTTTTGGCCACAAAGGTATCCATATTTATATTTATTTTCTTCCCTACACATTTAACATAAAAATTTGAAAATTTATTCTTAGTACTATTTTTGCAATAAATAAATAATAAATAATAATACATTTTGAAATTTTTATGTTAAATGTGTAGGGAAGAAAATAAATATAAATATGGATACCTTTGTGGGCAAAATTGGATCAAAGATTTTGTGTTCAAAATTGGAGGAGCAGTGGAATGACGTCATTCTGTTGTTCACAGGAATATTTTTTAATACTTTAAATGAATTTGACATATTAATCAACAATAAAAATAATATATGTCCCTTTAAGGCTGCACATTTAACGAGCTCTAAACGGTTTTTTTTTCGGTTTGAAAACTGTTTTTGTTATAATTATTTAATACTCTCAGTTTTTGATATACACAGTTACACACAATAAAAATTCGTTAGTGCCGATATTTGGGTTATCATAGTTTGACGCCTTAATCAATTTCGCCTATATTTAAAATCTGTTATCAAATATTTAAAGACTTAACCTTAGTTAAATATTCCTGGTGATTGGAATTTCTTCGCATTATGTTATTTTAAAGAAACTATTCAAAAAATAAATAATGTAGTATTCAAATACTAGTCTCGAAATTGGTCCATATCATTTTTTTCTTCGTTTAAGGGAATTAAATGGGTATTCAAAAGGACTAAATGTTAGAACGTAACTTTTTTATACCTTTACCACCAGGACTGGAAAAGGTTTATTCTTAGGGCTCGTTTACTTTCAATACCCCAAAAGGTATTGTATTAAACACGAAAGAGTAAAATGGGTCTAAAATAATTGATTAGACTCTTTTTAGTAACCATTGAATTGGGAATAATACTGCTAGAATTACAATTACGATTTCGGTTGCCATGGTTACGTGGGACCTGGTCTGATAAGACTGTATGAAATTCATCTTTATAATTAGGAGGTACCGCGATCTATATTTTGTAAAGTTATATGGCTAAAAATAAATAATTATTAGCTAACTCACCGTAACTTGTTTTAAAAAGGATCGTGTTGACAGAATAAAATTATTTTTAAACAACTTCAAAGGTTTGTTTGTTACGAGTAATCATACATTTAAATTTCGCATCAGATTCGCGAAAAAATTCAATTGCCATATAGTTGCCACCACAAGAGATAGATGCCGCCACGGTAGAACGATAAAGTTGATAAAGTATCCTTATTGAACCATAGAGAAAGAAGGAAGGGGAGAGATGGTGAAGGGGAATTTCAATGTATTTCCCCTTTTCACAAAGTGGCTCTTCGCGTCATATGGCTACCATGGTTACCGACGGAATCTTGTACAAAAACACGCATCGTTGTGCGCAACTACGTCACAGTCAAGAGAGCCAACGCTTTTTCATGCGCCAGTGTTTACGGCTTAGTCAAAGGCTTACCAAGTTTCGGTAATATTTAACGTGGAATTAAGGTAGTTGTAACTTGTAAGTTATAACGACGATTTCAAAAGAGAATAGAATAAGTGAACAATTTCTTACATAGAAGAAACTAATTTAAGAACAGTAAAATGGTTGCGACTAAGAACTGTTGTTACCATGGCTGTCGAAATGACTCGAGAAATTTGTATACTACTGTTGTGAAAGGTGCAACTTTTTACCCTTTCCCTAAGAAGAAAACTAAGTTAGAAAAGTGTAAAAAATGGCTTAGAGCTATTGGAAGAGTTAAGTTAACTCATGTGGATCAAGTAAAACAGCATCATTATGTATGCAATGAGCATTTTGTTGGCGGTAAAGGACCTACGGATAGAAATCCAGATCCGATTCCTTATCACACAAGATTTAATGTAAGCAATAAGAATTTTGTCAATATGGAAGATATGTGAAATAACCATAGAATTTACCCTGTAATTTTTTTCAAAGGTCATTGAAACAGAAGATGGAAGCTCCAGCTCTGCAAACGTTACTCTATTTAAAAATAATGGTGAAATTAAGGACACGAGTGGCCCAGAGGATACACCGCCTTTGGTGGACGTAACAGATAAGCAAATTGGAAATCCAGAAATTGAAAATGCCATTATGGTTAATGAATTACAAACTGAATCTTCGAAACCAACTGAACCACGAAGAAATAACAATTCTGTTGATTTATACAACCTAAACCATACTAATATTTCACGCATCCAGGAAAAGTTAGAAAGCTTGGACGATATGATGTTTAAATTTTGGGAATACCAAGTTAGAAATCCACATAGCCAGTTAATGTGGTGCGTTATTAAAAATCATGATTGTAATAGCTTAGTGTTTAAACAAACAACCAGTTCCGGAAATATTGGTGCCATCTCCATAGAAATAAATAATGAGTTTGAGGTTAAAGTAGCAGCGCTAGGTCATTTGATTAATGAAGCTCATAATTTGTGGTATTCTGGAAAATACTTAAAGATTATTAATAATTTAGAAGAATTATTTCCTTTTTTGATCTTTCTGGATTCGTGTTCATTTTGTTGTGGTATTCCGGATAATGAATTAATTGAAGTTTCAAATGCCAAGAACGCGTCTTCAAATACCTTTACTAATTCTCTACATTCGACAGAATGTCAATTTTTGTATGTTTGTAATGGAAAATCAAATTGGTGTGATAAATGTTGCCAATTAAGAAGAATATTACTAAGAAGATTAAAAAGACGAAAATTAGCTCTAATGGTTAGAGGGTTAACTACCAACTTTAAACACATACTTGGCTATTTTCCATGTCATAACATGACGGCAGAAGAATTATATTCAATAATAGAAGAAGCAATAGAAATCCTTGAAAACAACCATTTCAAGGTTTTGGTGGTGATATGTGATAAATCTTCGATCAATCAAAAAGTAATCAAAATAAGCACAAAATCAGAAAACGGGGTTTACTATAAGTGTGAAAATATTTACGCACCTATGGATGACCCCAGACCGGTATTTTTCATTTCTGACCCTCCACACTTGATAAAAACTGTTCGTAATTGTTTTGCCAATAGTGGATATTGTAACCGATCCGATCACCGGATGGCGTTCGGGTCGGCTACAATATATTGTTTTTATCTTATTGTTTGATAATTCAGGCGTCGGCCACCAGGGGTTTACGCTCTCGCGTAGCAGATACAAATACCCCCGCACCACGCGTTCTCTCTCTCTCGTTTTCTTTAACTCGCCTTGGGGCAGGTCACCTTTCTGTTGTTTTCCACGGTCAGTAGACCCTCTTCGCTAAAATATGTGTGAACGTACAGGCTTGGACTTCTTAGTGAGTAAATAAGAAAGCGTTGTTCGATTTCTCTATTAAAATCTATTTTACTTATTCCTTCGTGTTATATCTTTTTACATATAAAACTTGCCTGGCCGAAACCCACACGTTGTGACGGTTTAGCCTAATCGTGTTGCATCCTCAATAGGATACGATTAGGTTGATTCAAACTGTTACACTGGCACCCGAACTGGGGCCAGGCATCGAACAAAAGTTTTATTTTGTAAAAGATCACGAATTAAATTATGTCGGTGGACGATTTTATTCATGGCCTTGCGGCCGCGTTAACAAGGCACCAAGGCCCGCCGCCACCTCCGCGTGACCTGCGATTTTCCGGTGGCGCAGACGAAAACGCCGCAGAATTTATATTATCGCTAGACGAATATCGCACGTATAGAAACCTTACCGACGAAGCTCTTCTAAAAATGCTTCCTCTTATTTTAAAAGATAGAGCCCTTTCATGGTTCCGACAAACGATGACACCGTTACTTGCCCAATATAATGTAACGTGGGATTATTTCCAACAAGCATTCCGGGCTTATTTCTTTCCTCCCGCTCAAGAAGAGGACACCTTAATGGCCATAATGCAATCGGTCCAAAAGGACGAGGAATGCGTAACTGAGTTTTTCAATCGAATAATCAAATTAAACCAAAGATTGTCGGTCCCGCAAACAGAAGCGTCCCTGATCACGTTGTTGAAACGTAATGTACGACCCCAAATTCGTCTGCAAATAGCGCTCATGGAGTTCACGCAATTGAACATACTCCAAGCAAAATGTCTGACCGTAGAGTCAGCGTTAAAAGACATCGACGCCACGATCCCCCATTTACAACCGCGACAGGATAGGCCTAACCACCAACCGCGCGGACAAGATCCGACGGCACAGCCGCGACGAACCCCGGCAGCACGTGGGGCCACCAATCAAAACCCCGGCGCCGGTAACTCTAGGACACGTAACGACGCAAACGCACCCACTTGGTCGCAAGGAAGACAGAGCGGCAGTCCCAGCATCCGGTGTTACCACTGCAAACAGATTGGCCACTTTTCCAGAGCGTGCCCGAACAGAGGGAAGTCAAACGTCAACGGGGAACGCGAACGGGGAGGCCGCGCTCCCGGCGCGTCCGACGGCCGCTCTCCCCGAAACAACTAGCAATATTACGGCGAAAAAAGGTGGGTCCGCAGGTCGCGATTGAGGTCGATTTTGTTCACGGAATCTTCGCCGCTCGTCTCGATACTGGGGCTGACGCTTCCTTCGTCAGTCTCGAGCAGTGGCGTAAGATTCAGGAACACACCTCAGGGACGGCCCCCATTCCTACTCAGGACGATCTCGAATGCATAATGCTTGGCGATGGGCGTTATACCTTTTCTAAAGGTTCGACGATTTTGAAATTCTTCATTTCCGACGGGGAGTTCGAACAAGAATTTCACATCGTGCCCACGCTGTTATGCGACTTCATCCTGGGTCGGGATTTTCTGCAGCGGACGTCTGCCGTTTTAGATTTCCAGACATTAACTTGTCGTTTTGGAAATCTGGTGATTCCGTTTGCGGAGGAGCCAGCCACAAAGCGACCGCCCCCACTAATATTTGAGACCATAGAAAACGCGGTTAACTCCACCACCCTAAGTCCTAAAAGGCGTAACGAACTTCGGGGTTTACTGATTCGGTATCCCGAAGTTTTTACGGAAAGGGAGGGCAGAACCAGCCTCGTCTACCACGAGATTCGGACAGGTGACGCGCTTCCGGTCAGTTGTCGCCCATATCGGGTTAGTACCGAGAAGAAACGCATCATCGAACAACATGTACGCGACATGTTGAAAGAAGGCATAATACGACCTTCGATTAGTCCATGGGCGTCACCGGTCGTACTCGTATATCAAAAGGGGGGCAAGGTTCGGTTTTGTGTGGACTACCGACGTTTGAACAAAATAACACAAAAAGACCCGTATCCGTTGCCTCATATCGACGATATGTTGCGCAATTTGAAAAATGCGAAGTATATCACGGCGCTCGATCTACGCTCCGGGTACTGGCAGATCGAGATGCATCCGGATAGCGCTAGCAAAACCGCTTTCGTGACTGATTCTGGCAAGTACCAGTTTGACGTCATGAGTTTTGGCTTAAGTCAGGCTCCGTCAACTTTTCAACGTCTAGTTGATGAGTTGTTTCGTGACGGAGCCTACTTCGACATCTGCGTCTACTTAGATGACATCATGATCGTGTCGGAAACCTGGGAGTCGCATATAGAATCGTTAGAATACGCCCTTTCGCAGTTAAAAAATGCTGGGTTGACCCTGAAAGCAGAGAAGTGTCACTTCGCGCAACCGGAAGCGACAATTCTCGGGCATATAGTGAATGAGACCGGTATTCACATAGATCGCTCTAAATTTACGGCGGTCTCTGAATTTCCCATTCCGCGTAACCTGAAGGAGGTACAGCGATTTCTTGGTCTCACAGGGTGGCACTCTAAGTTCATTCCCCATTACTCATCGATAGCCGAGCCATTGCATAGGCTGAAACGAAAGGGGGTTCCGTTCCTTTGGGGGTCGGAACAACAACGATCGTTCGAGGCACTGAGAGACGCGATTTATCGCGCGGGTCCTTTAACGACCTTCAAGTCCCACTTGCCATGCGTTTTAACCACGGATGCAAGTGATTTGGGACTTGGCGCGATGCTCTCCCAGGTCCAAGATGGAGTCGAAAAGCCCTTGGCCTATGCTAGCCGCCTTCTTAGTACTGCTGAAAAGAAGTACTCAACGACGGAAAAGGAGTGCCTTGCCATCCTGTGGGCCGTAAAGAAGTTCAGGCCATATCTTGAAGGTTTACCATTCACAGTGATCACCGACCATAAATCCCTGACTTGGCTTTTCAACGTCAAAGACCCTAACGCTCGCCTTGTACGGTGGGCCATGTATCTTCAGACCTTCAATTTTTCGATCGTTTATAAGAAGGGGGTCGAAAACGTAGTAGCGGATGCGCTTTCCAGGGCTCCCGTTACTTTGGGTGCTATGGACCTTCGTTCCGGAAGTACCGAAGACGATAGAGTAGTTCTCCCGCCTCCTCCCCACTCCATGTATAACGTCTTCACATTAAACGATATACGAATGGCACAGAGGGATGACGTCGTCATTAGACGCATCCTCGATCGTATCGAAGACAGTGTGGATCCTCGTTTCGAGATTCACGATGGAGCGGTTTACAGGAAGGCTTGGGGAACGCTGCCTCGTAAAATATATCTTCCTGAAAGATTCCGTCGCGAGGCCATTCGCCTACTACATGACCTCCCTACGTCGGCCCATCGCGGACGCGACAAGACGATCGCAAAGGTCCGTTATCGTTACTATTGGCCATCCTTGATCAAGGACGTTCAGGCTTACGTCAAAGGCTGTCTTGTATGTCAACAATACAAGAGTCGAAACAGGAAAACGCCTGGTCTAATGACGTCTACGGAACCGGTTGCCCCGTTCGACATGGTCGGGGTCGATATTATGGGGCCCCTCCCGCTAAGTGTCAAACGCAACCGATTTCTCATCGTTTTTGTGGATTATTTCACTAAATACGTTGAGTTGGTTCCGGTCAGAAGAATCACGGCCGACATCTGTTGCGAAGCCTTTAAGCGTTTCATTCTTCGTTGGGGTTCTCCTCGTCACATTTTCAGCGATCAGGGGCGGCAATTCACTTCGACCCTTTGGAAGAACACTTGCCGCCTGCTGAAGGTTCATTGCAAAATGACAAGCGGGTATCATCCACAAAGTAACATCGTGGAACGCCTCAACCGTGTCATAGGGGAGATGGTGTCGATGTATGTTGGTAATGAGCACCGTCAATGGGATCAGTCGCTTGAGTTTTTGCAATTCGCAATTAACTCGGCTCCCCAGGACTCTACCAATCGTTCACCATTCTTCCTTAACTTGGGACGCGAACCACGATTGCTTTGGAATCTGGATGACGAACTCGACGCCGACCTTCCGGACCCCGCCGAACGTGACCAGGCTTTACAGACCCTTCACGATGAACTGGACCGAGCCAAAATCATGATGCTTCGAGCGCAGGAGCACCAGAGGAAATACTACGACAGACGTCGGGAAGATCTTGAACTTCCGGTGGGCGCCTTGGTGTGGACCAAAACCCACGACCTCTCCCACGGTGCGACGTTTCATAGTGCGAAGCTAAGTCCAAAATGGGACGGTCCATATCGGATCATACGCCTAAGGACTCCTCTGGTGTACGAGCTCGAAGACGCAGTCACCGGAGAAAACCAAGGGATGAAGCACGTCAGCGAGCTGAAATTGTATTGGACCAATTGTCACATCCTTGTGGCAAACGAACCATCGGAAGACCTTCCCGACGAAGCCAGACCATCCACGTCGCGAGATGCGCCGGGCGACCTGCAGGATCCATCACTTCCGGCCGCAGACGACGCCGATACTCCTGACATGGACAATGGCGCCGATGCTGACGCCCTTTTGCCCGCTACGAATTCCGACGACGATCGAGTCCAACCGGAAGCACAGGAGGACCAACAAACCGAGGAAGGGACCAATGATGTCTCGGGCGCTCTAGGACCTGAGGAGGACGCTCCGATGGCCGAATCACGAACCGAGACGGTAGTTGATCCTGACCCCCCGACGGATGATCCTCTACAGCTACCGTTTCGTCTCGGTTGGGTCCGTGAATTATGCCAACGGTCGACTGTCCGTCCAAAGGGTCCTGCCCTTGACATCTACTATTACTCACCTCTACACCCACGTACAGCCATCAGATCTATTCCTTATGTGGCTCGCTACATGAAAGCTAATAAACTCACGGGCCTGACAATCAACAACTTTTCCTTCGAGCGCGTCGCCATTTCTCACCCTCCATGGGAGAGAATGCGAAAAGCGGGCGAAAGACGCCCCTAAGTAATAATCCTTTTTCTCTCCCCCTTACAGGAACCGTGCGGCACCCACCAACTCCTCGCTTACCATGCGAACCCAGATGGGGGTCCAATTTCGACAGTTATCGACGCCACGCTCGATCTCAGCCTATCGGTCGAACTTATAACATCCACTTTGGCAGTCGAGTTAGGCTATGAGTACCCCTTCCATGCCGCACCTACGGAAAGACTCGAGGCCCTGTTGGAACGACAGCCAGATTTTCCGGATGAATTCATCCTCGGCGAAATAGCGGACTTGCGCATCGAATTCCACGACATACGTATCTGCATCCAACACGTGCTCGTCGTGCACGACCCGCGCAGTATCTTGCTAATCGGTCCTCCCACTATACGAGCCATGCATCTCCAATACTGCCCATGTTCCCTGTGCGTGGACACCAACGGTGGACTGCGCCGTTATGCAACATTGCGTTCGGAACCTCATCGACAACCACTAGTACATTGGTACAATACTCATTTAGGCCTGCTCGACCCGTCCACGGTCAATATTGCTGACTTGAACGACGAGACACTCGACCTCATCCCGGAGGTCGGTCTAGCGACTCCACCACACTATCCGTCCTATGACCAACACAACTGGGCTCTCGACGTACGACGACCCACATCCGCGAGTGCTCCCGCCACTCGTCCCTCCGTAATCGAATCGCTCCGCCGCTCATTCTCCCACCGCAGTGCCCCTACTCCGGACCCAGTCTCTTCGGACCCACGTCCAGCGAATGATACGGACAAGGAACTGCCATCACCGATGGATGTCCTTACTTTGGCGCCTAGCGACGAGGAATTCCTTGGAGAAAATACTTCCTCCCTCGCATCGAATCCACCCACTGTTATCGCCCCCGAGGTGGAACTCCATTACGAAAACCAATCGACGTCCGATTCAGACCTCAATCTCCCTCCAACGTCTCGCGCCTCACCAATCACTCCAAGCGCAGACTCGAACTCCAACAGTGACGGCACCATTCCCGTCGACTTGAGCAAATGCCGCTGCCGTCGATGTTGGAAGCTGGGACACAAAGTGAAGGATTGCCCAAAGCGTGCTCGTCAATCCAAAGTGTAAACAATCGTTGTGTCGCGAACACATGTGCTGATTTTGTTATTATTATTATTTTTCTCTCCTCGCCCTACGTTCACCCATAATGCCTTTTTTTTTGTCGTTGGGAGGATGTAACCGATCCGATCACCGGATGGCGTTCGGGTCGGCTACAATATATTGTTTTTATCTTATTGTTTGATAATTCAGGCGTCGGCCACCAGGGGTTTACGCTCTCGCGTAGCAGATACAAATACCCCCGCACCACGCGTTCTCTCTCTCTCGTTTTCTTTAACTCGCCTTGGGGCAGGTCACCTTTCTTTTGTTTTCCACGGTCAGTAGACCCTCTTCGCTAAAATATGTGTGAACGTACAGGCTTGGACTTCTTAGTGAGTAAATAAGAAAGCGTTGTTCGATTTCTCTATTAAAATCTATTTTACTTATTCCTTCGTGTTATATCTTTTTACATATAAAACTTGCCTGGCCGAAACCCACACGTTGTGACGGTTTAGCCTAATCGTGTTGCATCCTCAATAGGATACGATTAGGTTGATTCAAACTGTTACAATATAAGAGATTCTGTGGGAGCATGTGAAAGAAATGTATAACAAAGATGGCCAATCAGATCTAAGACTTTGCCCAAAATTGACAGACAATCACATCTCTTTGGGACCTATTTACGCGATTAGAGTGAAATTTGCCACCCAAATTTTGAGTAGAACTGTAGCTTGTGCAATTGAAGAACTAGTTGGAGACAAGGCTTCCGAGACTGTTAAATTTATTACATTATTTAACCGGTTCTTTGACATCTTAAACACTAAAAATCTTGGAGAGAGAATTAGGAAAAGAAACAAAGATTTGGATCCATTTTGCTCGTTAACTGATTGGAGATTTAAAGTATTATTTTAATTAACTCTAAAAAAAAGTATTAGGATTTTAATTTATTTTTAATTTGCATAAAATTAGTGGTTGGAGGAGGATTTTTTGGGCTACCTAAAGGAGTGGAAAGAGGAAGTAAATGGGTGTCTAGAGGTATCTCCTGAAGGAAAGAATATGATGCTTTTGAGCCGGGAAACGTTAGACGGAATTCATACCACAGGTATACCCTGGTTTTTAAGAATACCATAAGATATATATTAATTATAAGTTTTTTTTTCAGTGCATTCCATAATAGGAGCTGTGAAATTCCTCATAAATAAGGGTGCCAAGTTTGTATTAACAAACAAATTTAACCAAGATCCCCTCGAACACCATTTTGGTAAACACCGGCGAGCTGTTGGTAGCCATGAAAACCCCGACCTAGTTAGCTATGGATATAACGAAAGAAAATTCAAAATTTTGAAGCCTCTAATTAAAGGACCCAAGAACGGGAATTGTTTAAAAAATCCAAAATATTATACAAAAAAGGAAACAAAATTTAATTTTTTAATTCATTGCTACAAATTGTACAAATCTCTTTAAAATCAGGTACTTACAAGGACTACCCAACATGTAATACACCGATTTCCTTTAAACTTAAGGGTTAAGTAGACCTTAATAGGTATCATGAAAATCCATAAAGGGAAAAGTTTCTATGGGTTGCCATTGTGAAATGGAAGCCCATTGAAACTTTTCCCTTTAAGTATTTTGGTGATATTTTAAGGTTAACTTAACCCCCAAGTTTAAACAACAGCGTTGGGTAAGGCTTTTTGTTAGATAAATTTCTAAACTATTAATAAAATATATCACTTTTTGTCGTACAAAACACTATCTGAGCAATTTGTTTTCCTTGCCTGTCTAGTACCTTTACGCGCTGCACAATCTTTTCGTTTTAAATCATTATATTTTCGCTGATTGAAAGATCTAAGGGCTACTCCCCTACAATTAGCAAAAGTATTACATACTATTCGAAACGCTTTGTTCCTCTGACTAGTATTATCATCTTCACCCCATAATATATTCCATTTTTCAGTTACATCTGCTTCATTTAGCCTTTTTTCTACCTTACATTTTGTAGTTAATTTGTCGATTAAGGTTGTATCTTTAAAAATTTGTTCGGTTTGTTTATGGATGTATTTGAAAAATTCGAATCCCTTGGGTGTTAATATTATTAGCCCACCCCTGCTAATTGTTTCTGACCAGCTTGCGAAATTTTTTGTTCTAATTTTAGAGTCTCCCTGTCCAATTTTTAATATAGTATTTTCAAATAACCTTGGCTCTTCAAATCTTTTAACCAATTTCCTACTCATTGTAACCCGGCCACCTGAATTAATGGCTTCAAAAGTCGCTTGACGACTTAGGCCTAAGGTGGTGCCTTGGGTATTAGCCTAGATGATTTTTTTTTATCACCCCACCAATGTGATGCACAACTTTCTCGATTTTCGCAGTTTCTTCTATTGGCGTTAAATATTGTTTTGGTTTCTGTTGTTTAGGTCCAGCTATGTCTGGCTTCTGATTCACCCACTTAACAAATACCTCATCAAAGAACCTTCTAAGCCAATCATTTGCAATTAGTTCTTTACCAAAGTTATCTAGGCCATTGTACTCTTCAATAAGTTTTAAACAATTTATAACTTCTATCTTGGTTTTAACTGAAGACTTTAAAGATCTTGTATGAATTTTGTAAGAAGCTTGATCTTTGATATTTTTCTCACTTAATGTCGAAAAAACGTCAATTAAGGCTTGGCTAAGAATGAATTATCGTGGGTTTTTCTTATTTTAAATGATTTTTGTAATAAATGTATGATACAAATAAGCAAAATACTAGTCCCAAATCAACGGGTTTAAAAAGAAACTTAGATCATGAACATATTCTTCTCCCTAAACATACTTCAACACCTAGGGTCCTTCCAACAACTCCTAAAAGGTACGTCTCTATAATATTCATATAAAGACAGAACATAATGTTGTTAGTCCTGCTGAACTAGCTCTATAGTCTGTATGAATAGTTTGGCCGGTTTTGGGCCGATTTTATAGAACGCTCTATTAGTCCCGCGCCAGCCAGATTTAGTTGTACCTCTATTTATTCCCAACTCAATGTTAGTAACCAAATGGTTTGAAATAAATTAAAAGTCCAAATTTGGTCGATTTATAAACCTTTATTTTTAACAGTGCACTGGGAATAATGCCATTAATATACGATAGCTTAGTTGCGCTTTTTAACAAAGAAAGTTCGCACTTCCATGGCATATTTTCCGTCACTGTGGAAATATTATAGTAATATATTTATCGAAAGTTACGACCCACAAGAGAGGAGGAGATCCCGTCCAGCCTTGTGTTTGGAGCGAAATAGTATACTTATCTATCATCATAACGGGTCTCATCGGGCCCAGGACGGCCTTGCAAATGTGTCACAATTATAGTTATTATGTTAGGTACAGTGGCGTCGCTAGGGTGTTTTAGGCGTCAATTTGAGCCACCCAAAACATTTTTGAAGCCCCACCTAAAATTTCGAAAAAGCCCCACCTAAAGTTAACAAAAAGCCCCTCCTCTACGGGAAGTAGCCTTGATTTGACCAACTCTATTGACTTTTTTTATTAACTTTCCAAAAAGTGTATTTATTTTTGGAATAAATCCTTCCTAAAAAAAGGACACCAAAACTTCATTTTGCCAAGTCAGCCTCGATTTTTCAACTATTTTTTGGGGGGTTACCACCCCTCCATCTCTCTAAATGGGATGCTTATGGCTTAAGCGCCACCAATTTCTAAATCCTGGCGAGGCCACTGGTTCAGTGGTTCCCAAAAGGTGTTCCGCGGAGCCCTGGGGTTCCGCGGAAGGGTCCTAGGGGTTCCGAGAATTCGCAGCGCGGCCATCTTTGTTTGTGTCAAGAGTCTTTTAAGATAAATAAAAAAAAATGAGTTGGGGTTCCGCCAGAATTAGGTGGATAATTTAGGGTTCCATAGCAAAAAACAAAATTGGGAACCACTGCGTGACTGGTTACTTATACCGGATGCATAAGGCGATCCATTACGAGCATTTAACCGATAGACTTGAATGCTTAGGACACTTCAAAAGTACTTTAACCGTTCGCAAAGAGCCGAAACAAATTGACAACATCGAAGATTTGGGAAATGCTAAAAAAGTGAAACCGTTGGTCTGGAAAGGGTCCTTTTTCGAAAATCTCGTTCGGGTAAACAAAAGCTAAAAAAAAGGTAACTATCGCTCATTATTAATTCTTTCTCGTTAGAAATCGGACCAAATATCCATGAAGAAATTGGCTAAAATTATCATTGAACAAAACGGATTCGTCACAATTAACGAAATGTACACGCGCGCCAATTACGAACTGACGGTCAAAGGTCAAGTGGCGTTACTGACCGAAGACAGCACTTTGAAATTCTACTTGGGCCACATGTGTGCCGGAGGGAAGGGTGGAACTGTCCATTTGGCCAAGGAATCGGTCATTCCAGTTACTCTCTACGTGGGCTTGGGGAAGCACCTACCCGACAGTTTCAGGAAGAGAGTGGACGATAGGTATAACCATAAATTTATATTTATTGTTGCAGGGTTTTTGTTCCATATCTCCCACCGGGTTACTTGGGCTGCTGTGTGCTCGTCGTTCCCCTTTTGGAGCTCTCTCCAACGGGTTTGGCTCCTTACCTACGTAGGTAGGGTGTCGGCTGGCGTTGCTATAGCATCCACTCTTACTCCCACTGCTGTGTGCGAAGCGGGGATTGGTCCACCCATTGCTGCACCTTCTGCTGGGTTGAGTGGCTTGCGTCAAAGGTGCGACCATCAGTAGTAGGGTTCTGCTACCCATGCTGGGTTTGTCACCTGTCCGGGCTAGGTGGACGCTGGCGTAGGGCACTATGATGATAGGCCTCCGGTGGTATGGTCTCTGTTACTAGGTACACCGGGCTATAAATTCTGACACACTGTTCCATATCTCCGCAATTGTTAAATGTGTAACGCCATTTATTAGGCTTATTTTAATTTAGCAATTTTTAATTTTCAAACGCGTAAAATTATTTTAATTGCACACTTTACCTCCCGAGTAAAAATATAGAAAGGGTAGTTTTTGTGAAAGAGTTCTTTTAAACCTGTCCAAGTAACCCTCTTTTTGGGTGATGTATGAGGTTCTGCGCTTTGGATCCACGCGCGGTGCCTCTATTGACCCCCAGTCGTCCTATTGGGGGGGAGCGAGAGCAATTTACCTGCTGGTCAGGGTTTTCTCTCGTTAACCCTTCGGCAGGGATGACCATGATCAACTAGGAGAACGTCGCCCGCTCGCTGAACGCGACGGCGGGTCTAGCTTTTGTCAAAGGCTTTGATCTTACAGCTCTCTCTTACTCTTTCTATGGAAAGATAGTTTTTCCCCTCTTCTGCCCCATGTTCCCTTCATTTTATAAAAATAAATGAGTTGCCAATTACCCAGTAGCTATTTTTACCACGAAAGATTTATTTGCTTATTGTCGGTATATATATATTTTTCTTTTCGCGAATGTATTTTCTCTTCTTGGAAACTTTTATGACCACTTTGACGAGGGTCCTCTGTATAATTGGGATTTCCCAATGTGCGCGTCGTTTTTCTCACAGAGTGTGGGAACCAGAACTTAGTTAAAGGGTTGGGCTTGGCTATTGGCCTTCCCAATGAACCCACCAATCCTAAATGTAAGGGGTCACGTCATGTCCATCGTGACCTATTTTAATCAGTGCCCCTGGAACCTGATTGGTAACCACGTTGGTACCCGCGCCAAAAACTGTTTCAACAAGAAATATAAAAACAACGAACGTTTCGAGAAAAGCAGAGAGAGATGAAAATTTCCAATCTATCGTGCAAGACATAATCAGTCCCACTCCCGAATAGAAACTCGAACTTGCGCGTCCAGTAAAAGTTCGGACTCTAAAATATTTGCGCGTCCAGCAATACAGTTTGAAAAAGAGGCGAATAGCCCATTCGGTAACTCGCTGCGCGGCGCCTACGGAGTTTCCGACGCACGGAACACCGTTTCATCACGAAACCAACGACGAGATGTCAACATGGACTCGAAAAACTGTTTCGTAATTATTTTATATTATCTTGCTTCCATTCATCATTAATTCTTATGAATTAATGATTAAAATGTTAAGTCCTTACTTGGACAATATTTAAATTGATTCGGGAATATTCCCCCTATAATATAAACTCCTTATTTGGACATGTTAAAATTAGTTTCTTTTACATCAAACGTTTGATTAATTAAATCCTTATTTGGAAAATTTTAAGTACTAAGCTTAAAACTACTATGCATGTTTATTTTATTTTATTGCGTATTATTAGTGCATGTTCTTTTTATTTTGTTTATTGTTATTTGTGGTTTTGTTACCCGATAGTAATTAGTATTAAAATATGGTAAATTGGCAACTCATTTCAGCCCCTTTCTTTAACTTAAGCCTATTTCAAAGATCAAACCCCTAGACAATCAACGTGCCTCATTTAAGGTATTTCCATTCGTTTAAGTACTAACGCCTCCTCGCTCAACCCAATAGTGAAATTGACGCGAGCCACCCGGACCTAATTAGTAAACCTAAGAGTCTTTTAAAAAGGTCACAAATGTTTACCGAGATCCCTTGTTGAAATGATCAGGCACTTTTGGTGGACTTCAGACTAGGTAGGTCTAATATGTAGTCTGTGAACTGTCGTCATACAAAAGCTGTGCCAAGGCGTAAAACCGGTGCGTTATAATTTGTTTTTAAGGTGCGTATTTTTCCCGCGTTAATCTGACACACACTACTCTGCTCGTGGATGCCGTCCATGATATCAAAGCGTTTATGGTAGTAACGCGATTATTTGAATCGAGATATGGTACCTAGAATTATGGGATGGTGGCTGTTTAAAGGCGTGACATAACCGCGACGTATACCCACGACGCAAGTACCAAACAGACATACTGTATCACAAAATGTATTGGAAACTAATATTTAAAGTCAATTGCTTCTTCTATTTGATGTAGAATTTATCGGTACACCGAATCGGGGCTAATGTGGAAGTGGATAAACGACATGTACCAAGACAGCGGCAAATGCTTGGTTACGGAGAATGGTCAACCGGAGGAAAAGACTTTGGAATTCAAGGATATGCGCGCCATTTTCCTTCTGTGGTTCATCTCGCTAGTTCTTCCTCTTCTGGGTTATTTTTACGAATTTATTGGAAAAACGAGAATGAAAATGAATTTTCGTGGTATGAGTAGTGTAGCGGTCAACCCGGCTATTCCAGAAGTTTTACAGGCGGACGAAGAAATTAACTGATTAATTAACTTTTACCTCAACTTTCACACTGGCTGAGGCTGCTACACCCTTGTTGTCTTTCGGACGTAGAAATTATCTCCCCAACTAGAGTCCCGGCTATCCCGAGATTTCACATTTTAATTACAGAAGGACATACAAAATCCATTGAAATAATTAATTTTTTAATTACAATTAACCGAAAATTACATGAAATTTGGAATATCGAATGTTTGAAATGTCAGGAATTCATCGGTGACTTTAAAATGTCCCTAGTTAGGTAGTCTCCTCACTAAATCACTCGGAACGATCTAGTTTGAAATCTTCACGCTTTCTATTTTCCAATCTATAAAGATCAAATATATATTTGTAAGATAGCTGAGCGGTCTTAGTCTGCGAGTCAGTAGATAACTTTACTTTCATTTTCAAAAAAATTATATTAACTTAAAGGAAAATCTAGAATTAAACAGCCGATAAAATTGTAAACTATATACTTTGAAATTCCGGTAAAATAAATAAATGTGTTTCTTTAAAAACGCCATGTTATTTCCCCTCCAATCATTTAAATCAGCTGTGCCCAAATTTCCAATTTACTAGATCGCAGAGTGCAAATAGAGCAACTTGTTAATTAATAATATAAAGAGGATAATAGACTTCAATTAATAAAGATTATAGCCGACAATTTAATATTAGCATCAGGGGCGTGCCAACGTTTTACGCGAGTGGAAGAGCAAACAATATTATAAGCACAACCTAGTTAAATAGGCTGCGTCCGAAATTATGCCGAAAGACAAAAGAAAAACAAAACAAAGAGGTGTCGCATGTTTAGTCAAATTGTCAGGTTCACTAAAATTGCGACACCGTAAGAGTTCATCAGTGGCAAATAAATATTTATTTATCTATTCAATGAATCTACAACTGCTTACGTGCAGAAAGGCAAATAATCAATATATCAAAATAATATAGAGAAAAAAATACAATAAAGAACACATTTTAGGAATCGACTTTGTAAAAGAGTGACAATTTTGAGCGGAATTTGAGATAATTTCTTTCAGTTACAATATCTTTGGGCAGCAAATTCCAATAATAATAATAATCAGCTAGGCTAATACCCAAGGCACCACCTTAGACCCAAGTCATTTAGCGACTATATTACCTTTAAACCATCTAAGTGGCTTGGTTACAACGCGAAGGAGGGTGGTGGCAAGCCCTACACGCCACGCGAGCCAACAGCTCCCTACAGTAACTTTTACCGTTAACCTCTACAAGTCTTTATGGAAAAGGGAAACCGAAGAACTCGGGGAAACCCCTTTAACTAGTGGGGAGAGAGCCTTTGAACTCTACGCAGAAGTAGTTCCGAGTTTTCACCCAGTGTCACAAGCTGTAATCGAACCCAGCTCCTTATGCTGCGATTCGAAAGTGCTAACTACTCAGCCACCCCACAACTCTGCGAAAAGTCTGCCCTGGGAAAAAGTAGCAGGGGCAGCGCCCCCGCCGTGAAATAGAAGCGGGGACCAATCGTACTCGCTGACCCCGTGGTTGACACGCCCCTGGACGAGGCTAGAGCTAGGTCAATTCGACTTACTAAAATCAGAAGTAAATGAACCGAAGTTATCAGACTGCTATACTGCCCATGTTAGAGGCGTTTTTCTTATGAAGTTACATTTTTACCTCGATTTGAAATTTTGTGCGCTCCTAGACCGAAGAAAAAAAAACGTTTTGTTTTTATGAAACCAATTTTTTTACATATAAATAGCTATATCCACAATTCCCAAGTGCAATTTATCGCGTCCAAAGACGGGGATGGAAATTATCTTTTATTTGACTCGATTTTCATAAGGAAAACGCCCTCCGATTCTGAGCGCTATTTCGATAACATCGGTTCATTTATTTCTTCTAAAATAAAATCCTAAATGCCCGGATGGTAGTTTATCGGTCATTTTTCTACAGATGACCACTACGTGGCTCTACGTAAATTAAAACGTTTCAGGTGAAGTGGAACACACTAAGAAAGAAGATGATGGCGTGACAAAGCTGTACGTACCATATTTACAGACTAAGGTGTCTAAGCAAGGCTGTAGAGACGGTCTCAGTTTGCGAGTCCAACAAACTGAGGGAACGTCAAAAAATCAATCACGTAACCCGACTACCATAGACAGGTTAAACCATCACTAGAAAACGCGTAGAGAGAAAACGTGTACGATTGTAGACATAGCTTTATTGAGTAGAAGCTTTCCTCTTACAAGTTCTCCGTACACGTTTCCAAGAGGTGGCTTAACCTTTCTCGTGAATAGATTCGCTTCCGCTACACGGTTCATAAAAATACAAACGTTTAGTGAATAAATATGTAAATAACAAGTCCTAGGAAATACCAAAAAACCGAACAACGTTTTTAAAAATATAAATAGAAAATTGTGCAACCTTAGCCAGAGTATTCTTTACAAGATCGAAAATAAAATTTCCTGCCATGAATAGTTTAGCGGTTCCGACTTTGGTGTATGAAAGATAATATTCATTAATAGTCTGAGTAAGCCTAAGTCTTGGGGCACGGAATCGTGAATAAATATTGAGGGCCGAGCCGAGGTTAGAGCAAGGTCAGAATGACTTACTCAAGCGCAATCCTAGACGACCGGGTGGTATTTATTCCACTACTGTAAATTGAAAGGACTAATAACTATTCTTAAACGCAGTATTCAATCGATTTAATCCGTCGATTTAGTGGAAACGAGTACTTTAAAAACAGAATATCTAACGACTATCATTATTCATATTCAGGTAGAGCGGGACACACTGAAAAAAGGAGAAAGTGTGCGTGACAAAACTGTACAAAGTATACTCATAGACTAAGATAAAAATCTCAAAATCTCAATATACTACTCAAGGTAATTATATATCGACTAAGATGACCGATGGACCACGCGACATTAGCCCAGCTCGCCATCCCCTAAGCCCGGCCCTGCTTTTAATTTACGCTAAGCTTTGTCCTTATATCAGATACATTCACGAAAGTAAAGTTCATGAAGTTCCTCGATATTTTTGGCGTCATCGTGAAGAAATTTGTAGTAGAGAATTTACGAATGATTTTGGCTTCTTCCAGAATGGGCTCGGAATGGCATCATTTTTACCGATTAATTTCATTTTAACCGATTAATTTCATTTGAAACGGCTTTCGAACAACCATTTACGTCATGACAAGCAATTGGAACCAATTTTCAGCAGACTCTCAAGGATAATAATTGTTTGTACTTGAAAAACATACGAGTAGTATCATACTTCCGTCTTTGTTACATTACTTGTGGTTTTACTACGTAGTCATAGGTACCAGACTGTCAGTTTTATTGCACTTTTAGATATACGTCATTAAAGGAGCTTTGTGAGTCCTACAATAAATATTAACATCAAATATTTAACATAAAATTATACTTTATAATTTAATTCAGAAAACAGAATATTGTTTCGTGTCATTTTCTATTTCAAATCCGGCGTTTTTTTACTAAAATTTTTCCCGACTTTCAAAAAAGATAACTGTTTGCCATTTGCCTTCAGACATATTTGGCGGCAGCTAGGATCTGCAACGTCAAGAAAGATGTCTGCTCTTAATTCGACCTCCCGAACCACTTATCGTCTGGGATTTCTTTCGGTAAGACCAATTCTTTAAATTTCTTCACTTCATTTCTGTGGCAATTATTTACGATTTTCTATTATTTCAAAACTTTTATTTATTTTTGTTCGATTGAAAAGAAATTTCTTGCAATTTACGTAAACCATTTGTTTTCAAGATTTAAAAACGACAGCTTGTTAATAAAATATGATTATTTTCGTTAGAACTTAACAACATATCCATGGAAAACTATAATATTTGTGTATTTAGGAAGAACACATTGAGTTGGTTTAATTAGTTTTTTAAATATTTCATAACTATTCACATTGATTTATGAGATGAAAGATTTGATTGTACTGTTGTAATCGGTGCTGCTAAACATGATGGCGTTGTTGAATGAGTTTTATAATCAGAGATTGTTCTGTTGTTCAAAAAAGAAAATTACTGTATGGGAGTTTTGTGCGATCGTACAGAACTTTCGAAACACATATGGTTTGCTGTGTGAACACGAATTTCAAAAATAGTTAAATATTTCTGAAGCATTTTACTTTTGGAACAATTCCTGTGGCAAAAACATGTATTTTGAGCACAATACATAAATACCCCTAACAAGTAATATCCTTTGGAAGTTTTCTCCATACGTTTTCCTAAAACATCTATAGAAGATTTTTCTCGTTTGGACTTGATATTAATTCCTATTGTTTCCAAGAGCCCTGTTTTGGCAAAAAATAAATAATGGTCAGACTCAAATAATAGTTACATATTTGGATCAAGGAAAGGACTAGGAGTGGCGTAGTTAGTTTCCCTTGTAAGCAGAATAGATCTAGACAACACTCCAGTCAGTCCGTTTCGTAAGTAGTGGAAGAAGTTACAGTTTTAAAATTTGGAAATAAAACACTTATAAAAATGGTTTAATAATAATAATAGTTTATTTAAATTTTTCTGAGTTTTATACAATAGCAAAAAAACAGGCAAAGTCATTTATGACTTTTTAGCCCTAGTGTTAACAAAAGTTTTACAAATATACATTCATATGTTACATAATAAAACTAGATTATAGCAGGCCCGTCTTAAGACCTTTTGGGGCCCTAGGCTAGATTATTTAAATATATATATATATATATATATATATATATATATATATATATATATATATATATATATATATATATATATATATATATATATATATATATATCAAACCAAAACTTTTAATTTCAAAATAATAACATAGGCTTTCTAAAAATAAGATTTTACTGACAAGGAGTCACTTTTAGGTTTTAGAAACTGTTGGTACCGTATGATACGCGATGTGGTGATGAGTCAAATTACTTTAGACGTAACTAAAAGATACATATTATTAAATGAACATAAATAATATTTAACCAACTAAACCCTTATCCCTAGAGTAGCGTCTGTATGGCTGGCCTTTCAGGGGGCCCCAAAACTGACTTGGGGCCCTGGGCTGTAGCCCATTTAGTCCATGCCTTAAGACGGCCCTGGATTATAGATTAGACCTCAAATTAACGCCTTTTAACAAAACAAACTCTCTCGCGATTTTCTTAAATCTATGTACGTTATTCGGTAACTCAGATAAATCAAGAGTGTTAAATAATTTAACACCTCTATGGAAGATAGAGTTTCGTTTAATCTCTAAACGAGCAGGATTCATTGTTAAGAACCTTATTTTGTTAGACCACATAATGTGGAAACTTAATAAATAGCTCAAAGTTGGCAAGAAACTGTCTGTCTAGTTAAATTAAAAAGTTAATTCTCTCGTTTTAAATGAATTATTTACTCAACTGAACAAGGGTAACATAGCCAGAAGTTAGCTAGATATATGGTTGATCTGTTGTTCCCCTCACCCAGCAATCTGATCTCAAATTCCAAGTAACCAATTTGAACGGATCCGTTACTATTAATCTAACCATATTCAGATAGCTGAACAGCTATATGACTTAGACGTTGAGTATACAGGGTGTTTGAAATTGATCGATACAAGTATAAAATTTTCAGGGGTATTCGATGACTATTAAACGTTTTAAATTTTAATTTTCGTGAAAATCGGGGCATATTTCATGATTTTGGAAAAACACAGACAAAAAGTTTCAATGAGAAAGTGAAAGAGCAGACCCTTAATGGTTAGAATAAACTTAAAACCCGCCTATTTTTCACTGAAATATGGGGTCATGAAAAACCAGCTGGTCGTAGGAGGCAATAGCTTTTTATTCTGTTTATTTTAATTAGTGTTGTAAGTCGGAAAATTTCCCGCTCGGAAAATTTTCCGGAAAATGACCGAGGCCCTTTTTCCGGAAAATTTTCCGTATTTTTCCGAAAAAAATAAAAAAAGTTTTCATTCCATGATTAGTGTAATATATTGTTTGCAAATTGAAATAAAGCGGTATTTTCGCCTCATTTTTTCGAATCTGAAAGTAAAACTAAACCTCTAGACTAGTTTAAACTGATTAACAATGTAACGCTATTAATGTTTTGTAGTATGTTTACTGATATTAGACATTTTATATCGATAAAAAGTTAAAAACTTTAAAAATTTATGTTTCCAATTTTTATTTTTCCGATTTGCGGAAAATTTTCCGCAATTCGGAAAATTTTCGGGAAACCTTTCTGGAAAATTTTCCGCATTTTATTTTTCCGGAAAATTAACATCCCTAATTTTAATCAATGAATGGGAAAGAATGGACCTGTCCGTTGGCCTCCTAGATCCCCGGAATTATCAGTTCTGGATTTTTTCTTGTGGGGCTTCATTAAAGACCACGTTTACCGTACGCCTGTGGCCACCGTTCAAGAGTTACGAGGCAATTGTAAAAGCATGTCGTCTTGTCACTCGTGAAATGATCAAAGACTCTTTTCGAAATCTTTTTCACCGTGTATCGCAGCTGACTTTGGTATAATTGAAACATATTTGTAAGCTAATTTTGTTTTTGGAAATTCAAAGTGGTTTATTCCAACATAAAAATTGTTTTGCCAATTTTCGATTAAAATAAGTGGAATAAAAAGCTATTGCCTCGTACTTCTACATTTCATAGGTTATGCGAAAAACGCTTGCATCGATCCATTTCGAACACCCTGTAGACTATAATGTTAATTATGCTTTAGAGATAAACCGGGAGTCTAAGATAATAGGATTCCCGAATGCAATAAGCGTTTTTCAACTGTTAACAGTCAAAAGTATAATTGATAAATATTATAATAACCATATATACAACCCTATTTTAAATTATGTCGGTTTTAGCAGACAGTATAGTAGCAGAAGACACTCCCACAAAAACCTCGGGTCATGCTTGTGTTCCTTTGTATTTTAATTGTCACTTAATTGTTAATAACACACATAAATTGTTAAAATACGTCTGGTTACTAGAATCCAAATGTTTCCTATCAGCCTCTCTTTTATCAAAGAAGTAACACCAGTTTCACCATTAATTCCTGATAAATACTGCTGGAGGGGGCTTATTTTTAAGTGGCCAGCTTTATTGAATGTGTCTATAGCCCTTGGGTGAAGTTTTTTTTTCAATTCAGTTTTGGTTTATTTATTTTTGTTTACATTTGGTGGTTGAGGGCCAAGTCGATAGCTACTTATAGCCCTCAATAGCCTTATAGCCTTAACATGACGGTATTTGTGTTCCATGTTAGTCTCTTTTTCTTATAATTACTTATAAAGTCAAATAATAATAAGGTCTTATCACCTTCTTCGGCATCATGGATGATAGTTTAAAAAGGGTGCTCACTGTATTGTCTAAACAATCATATTTCTCTTGTTGATCTTGAAGATTTTTTTGTACGAAGATTTCCACATTTTTAGGTGCTATTGTAGGTTAGTCAATTCGATGTATATCACAACATATATTTGTAGCTACCGCTGTACCTGCATCAGTACGCAATGATTTAGTTGGTATTAATGAAATAGTAGCACTCTCATTGTTAGCGTTCCTCTTCCTAGATTGGTTTGATATCAAATAATATGGATATTTGTAAATACTGTTGGTACTGCAGTTGGTTCAGATCTTCGCTGTTTAAGACCTTTACGATAATCTGAGTTATATGAGTGTAAACTGCACAAAACTTGATCAAGATCTGTCATTTATTTTTTAATTGTCACGAGATGTTTTTCAGCCATTTCTTAGTATTTTTAAACACTATGGTTTATTGTTGCGCTTTAATTGCAAATCAGGGAACGCAATAGTTTACCTCGTTTTCATATTCAAAATAAATATGGACTACAAAAATAAAGCGTAAAAATATCACCATGTAACAAAGCCTACGTGTGTCTGTCAGTGGCATTTCGAATGAGTGTTTAGAATTAGGTGGTTATCGTGAAATTTTTGCATCAATTGGTTATTTAGGAAACATAAATTCAAGATTAAAAGTAAATGAGATGCCAACAATTTTTTGTGTCAAGTGCAATGCAAATTAGACTGAAAGTACTACAGGAGCTGAGTAACTTATTACCATATTGGTTTTTGGTAAGGATACAAATGACACTGAAATTTTTTATGATTATCCTCAAGATGAACGAAAGTTCGTGGTGTTTGAATATTTCCTGTTATCGTTATTCGCAAGCTACTTCTTTTGTTTGGCTACATCAATTGCAACAATAGACCATTCTATAAAATACTACTTATATGGTTATGTGGTTATGTGGTTATTTACTTTTGTGTATAGAGAGGCTGAAGGTTTGGTCCGATTTTTCGTGAACCAGGGAGGCTAAAAAAAGGATTTTCTGGCAAACCTGCCCACTTAGTTTTCTGGATAAATAGTGGATTTTTGATCAACATCCTACTCATTTAACGGATATAGTTTTATACAAACCAGTATAATTAATTAATTAATAGTTCAGTGATGGACTTACTATATTTTGAAATATACTATCTTCACGTAGGCTTCCTTAGCTATATTTTGAAAATAGACTTTATGGGTGACGCTTCAGAAAGTAACAATCTAATATAGGAATGAGCTTAAGCAGAAATTTTGAAAACAAAGAATAAATAAATTTACAAATCCTACTGAAGTAGCGCTATGTTGTCTTTGTGAAAATATTTGCCGTATTTAGCTAGAAATTTATCGAAAGATCTATTAATATTCTAAAAGCACAATTGCTACACTGATAAGTGATAACTGTAGAAGTTGAATACGTGAATCATCATGTGATAACTTGATGAAGCCAGCCGTTAATGGCATTCAACAGAAAATAGGCGAAATTCGAAATTTCCTCCGACGATTTACCAGAAATTCGTCCTAGTATCTTTCCGCCAAATGTACCAGATATTTTGACTTTCTTAACCTGCAACTGGGTATAGTCAAAAATTTTACTATGAAAAAATCTTACCTGGCACTATTACCAAAGCCTAGACCATCTTTGTACGTTTATGGATGTAGTACGTCCCAATAAGGATTCCTAATATAATGCATTCTTAATATATTAATTGATGATAAAATGAAATGAAATGTTTAATGTGCATATCAACAGTACAGACCTACCTTCAAGGACATACACAGGGCAATTGTAAAATATTCAAAAATAAATATAATTGTAGTGTAATGAAGTAAAATTTTCTAACGCAATTTAATTAAAAGGTCTGAAAGAGATGTCTAAAAAACTGGCGAACAATGAAGTTTACTTAAAGTGTTGGTTGCACGAAAATATTGCTATGGATATTTATTGATTCATTAAAAAGAGCAAACATTTTATAGTAAGTACAAAAAATTTCATCAAAATCGGTTAAGCGGTCTTGAAATTGTTATAAAAAGAAGTCAAAATGGTGGAATCGAGTTTTTCGGCGAATTTCCAGACTTCTAAAATTATTTTCGGCACCTGTGACGTCAGAAAATGCGAAGCGTATCATTGGCTAATTGTCTGTAATACATTTCTTTATATCTAGGATTAAAATCAGGTTGATTTAACAACCAGGAAAAAATCCCATATAGTAGAAAAATGATATGAAACTGAAGGTTCCTAGCTCATAAAATCGTCGTGTCGCACGCGTCGCGAAGCGCGCGTAAAAATAATTTTTTTTTATTTCGATAATAAGCTTCTACAAGAAAACAGAATCCCTCCAATTCAGTTCCTTCTACTTGAGGAATAAAACTACAGCTTCGATTTGCTCGTGCTATGGAGGATAAAAATTCGCGCCAAATTTCTGGATCTTGGGGAGCGAAAAAGGTCAGTTTCGGACCCAAAATGAGTACACTTAGGCTTGGAAATTTGTTTCGACAATGACACTTTTGGAAAGTGAATTTCCAGGGCTTCAAAACAAGCCCCCTTTCGTTTGATTTTATTACTATCGACGTTTCGTGCAACCAACACTTTAAGAACGTTTGTGACTGACAGACACTTACAAGTTCACAAAATTATGAGAGAGAGTTTCCCCGATGTAGAGCAGCAGTTTGATGCCCGGGAAATAGTTCAAAGTAACTTTGAATATTAATTGACGTCAAGGACGTATTTAAAGAAGATTTTTAGGGGCACGAAATGGATTAAGAAACAACTATTGGACATTTTTTCTTGGTGTAAACGGATGGGTACAAATTTTTTATAATTAAATATTATTGTACTTAATGATCTTAAAAATACCTCACTTTTGCATTGTCCAGATGGCGCTACAGATATATATTTAGGGTGTTTCCATTTTGAGATGTGTGACATCAGGGGTAAGATTTTGTCATACATAGCCCTTAGTTACTTCCATGCATTCTTGACCAACATACAGATCACAAATTCCTCTCGTGTTTAAAATAAATTTTATTACTTTTTGTTGATTAGTTAAAGAGATATAAAGTCATATCTTTAAGCGGTTAGTTACGTGCGAGAAATATCCTAATGTAATTTCTATGGTACTTTAGTTTTTACCTTGGTTTGAAGTAAAAGAAGACGGTACATTAACTGGAATAAATTCTCATATGATTAAAGATCTCTCATCAAGCCTAAATTTTGAGTACGTTTAATCAGATTAAATTTCGAAATAAGCCGTTAAAGGGAGAATGAACTTATTCTGAGTACAGGCGTAGCAGAAGCTAGGGGTGATTAGCGCTAGTTGCGTTAAAAACCAGCGTAGGGCATGTGGGCAGACGGTTTTTAGCCTCACCCATCTAGTTATAGAGGGATTGATTCTGTTGTTTTCACTCTTGACGTTATCGGTGGTTGTGGTGATGGTGATGGTGGTGGCGATTATGGTGATGGTGAATACACCGCGGCGCTATCCCTGAAAGGGACTCCGCGAAACGTCAATTACTCATCAATGGCATTCGATAAAAATTTTATTGACATGTCGTTCGATTGGTATTAGTTCTAACGATACCAGTGCCGAACCTTTGTTTTTGATCGAAGGGGTATTTTCGCCCCCGAATAACTGATTTACGCAAAAGTCCCCGCGAAACAGTCAATTTATTCGTCAGCGACTACTGAGGCGACAAATTTGAACGAAACGTCCATGAATGGGGTATGAAAAACTATCTCAGGTGCGATACCCGTTTGGGCCCTTGGGAGCTCGTATCCTTGAGCCCTTGATTTCTCAGTGAACACTGAGGCCACAATTACGATAAAAAAAGGGAATGGGTTGGTGATGCTGCTATTACGGCCTGTGCCATCTTGTTCGAATAAGTTCATACTCCCTTTAAATATTTTCAAGAAACAAATCCGACATAATTTTGTTTCAAAAGTTACGAATTGTTAATGTCCCCGGATGGCAGTTGGGGTCAAAGACACCCAGATGGAAACTGGACAGGGATCATGGGCATGATTCAAAGACAAGTCAGTGGTGGTCATTTTGGGTGGTGTTTGAACTAAGCTAAACTAAATTATCGAAGCAGGAATCTGACATGTTTGCTATCCCAGTGGCGGCGAACATCCTTCGCCAGGAAGTAATTAGGTACAGTGGGTTACCCTACTTCACCGGACACCTGACTATACTGTCCGGAGTTAACCGGAATGTCGAGGATAACCTTTTCGGACTGTTGGTCACTTTCGACATGGAGGTTAGGGTTATATTTTTCTTAATAACTCTGTAACAGCCTGACCAAAAACCTGATCATCTATTAACTGAACCAGGTGTGGGCTGTTATCGCGCTGTCCATGTTCATCCTGGTCACAACCAGCGTCCTAGTAGACAGAGTAAACCAACAGGGAGCACATGTGACCGACACGATGGGCGTACACTTTTGGAATATTTTGGCGACCTTTTTCTCGGAGGGTAAAAGTGCATTTTTGTCATCAAAAACCAAAAAATAATCGAGTTGATGGTATTATATTTCAAATAGGAACTCCAAAAACGCCGCAGAAGAATCTGAATAAATTTTTGATTGTAATCTGGTCTTTATCTGTCCTGACATTAATGACCGCTTTCACGGGTAATTTCCTTATGTTCCTCGTAACATTATAATCAAGATATTTCCACAAGTATGACACTTAGGATTGTACTTATATTTTTCTTCGATTTTGTATTGATAATTGTAAATTTAACCTAACGATTCCATGTTTCAACAAGAGAGCCGAAAGTATTTCATTCTCGGACGTAGTGTTCAAGAAGTCGCTCCCGGTTGGCGCTATTTGCAATTGATTGCCTTAGGTATTAGCCTATCTGATTATTATTATTATTATTTTTAATTTTTGCGTATCACTGCGAAGAAATCATATAGTTATAAATTTATGTGGGCGAGGGAACAGAAGTGACAACAAAGGCCCGTGAAGCCGGGTGAACTATTGGCCCCTTGCACTTCTTTTTACCTGAAACCATACAGTTATATCTAGTAATAACAGCACTCACCGTGCCCGGAATAGTTTTCCCGAAGCCCAGGCCGACTATTGACTGCCCCTCAAGTGTCAAACTTATGGTTCCTGTGTTACTTATAATTTTTATTATTATTATGCTGGATCTAAAAAGCGCTCCATTAAGAGCATATAACTGATAGATTTGAATGTTTAGGTCACTTCAAAAGCACTCTAACCGTTCGCAAAGAGCCGAAACAAATTGACAACATCGAAGATTTGGGAAATGCTAAAAACGTCAAACCGTTGGTCTGGAAAGGGTCGTCTTACGAAACCCTCGTTCGGGTAAGCAAAAGCCCAAAAACCAACTTGCACCAAATAATTATTCTCATTTAGAATTCGGACCTAGAATCCATGAAGAAAGTGGCCAAAATGATCATTCAACAAAATGGATTCGTCCCAATTAACGAAATGTACACCCGCTCCAACTACGAATTGACGGTCAAGGGTCAAGTGGCTTTGGTGACCGAAACCACCACTTTGAAATCCTACCTTAGCCACATGTGTGCCGGAGGGAAGGGTGGAAATGTCCATTTGGCCAAGGAATCGATCCTTCCAGTTACTCTCTACGTGGGGTTGGGGAAGCACCTACCTGAAAGTTTCAAGATGAGAGTGGATGATAGGTATAGCGTAATATATGGTCATGGCTTTGCACCAGTGATTTTTAAAGATATGTTTCCTTTTTGACGTAGAATTTATCGGTACACCGAATCGGGGCTAATATGGAAATGGATGAACGATATGTACCGGGACAGTGGCAAATGCGTTGCTAGAGAGAATGGTCAACCGGAAGAAAAGACTTTGGAATTAAAGGATATGCGGGCAATGTTCCTTCTGTGGTTCATCTCGCTAGTTCTTTCTCTTCTCGGATATTTATACGAATTTACTGAAACCATTGTTTGTAGGAGAAGGGTAGAAATCCGTGCTTTGCCGAAAGAAGAAATTTACTGATCTTTCTCTCTGGCTGACGCTGCTACCCCCTTCTTGTCTTGCCCCAACTTTATCTCTTGCTGACATAAAAACTCATCATTTTGGAAAATAAAAGCTCCTGAACTCCCAATTTTCAGTAACCAAGACTAAAAGCCAATAACTTGTGGAGGTCTCTCACATGACTATCGAAAAATGCAGCTACCTCAACCTCTACGCAACCACTTGTTTTGATATATATATGGATTTAAATGTAGTGCAAATTAAGTTACATAATTCATCTAACAGACCGGAAGCGCGTTATATGACACGGTATTTTAAGGAAAGCTATTAGCTGTAATGAGCCATTCCACAATTACATTCCAATTGGGTATCCCGGGTTTTTTTCCAAACATAGATGTTTTAGTTTCATCTTAAAAAATGTATAAACCAAATAAATAAGTTTTTTTGCACACAGTCCCATAGGTATCTGTGCTTACTATTCTCACATATTTCTGATCATAACGAATAAGAGTTTTCATTACCATTATTACGAACCGATGATCAATGCCCAACGCTTACTTCCAAGGCAACATCGAAAACTTCTCAAACTACCAAGGCAAGATCATATACTCCTCAAACTGCCAAGCCAACATCGGTTTCTCCTCAAACTGCCAAGGTAACATAAGATACAGCGCAAACCGCCAAGTTGTGATCGGATACTTATCAAACTGCCAAGGCGATATCGGATATAACGCAAACTGCCAAAGTGACATCGGTTTCTCCTCAAACTGCCAAGGTAACATAAAATACAGCGCAAACCGCCAAGTTGTGATCGGATACTCATCGAACTGCCAAGGTGATATCGGATATAACGCAAACTGCCAAGGCGACATCGGATATTTCTTAACCTATAACAAGGATAGATAAAATACTCCTCAAATTACTAAGGCCACATTGGATACAACTTAAGTTTGTGTACAGGGATATAGTTAATTCGTTTTAAATTTAACTTTAATATGCCAGAAAATAAAATAGATTAAATACCGATTCAGGTAGGGACATTTTCCATACTGATACGATCCATTTTGGCCAAACCAGACATTTAATTGTTGTCTTTTAAAATAATCTTTAATTGCCCAAAAGATTTAGTATCAAAAGCCTTCATTCTAAAATAAATACATTTTCTTTATTTTACACTATCAAAAATGCCATACAATTGCTTCTGAAATACCAGAACAAAACACCCAACAATCTCCTATTTCTAAAAGAGCTTCTTGAACAATGTGAAAATTGACATCTATAATTTCTGAATTAAGATCAAAAACATGTTTTGTTGTTGCAGTTTTAAACAGGTTCCACGTTGCTACAGTTCCGTTGGTTGAAAATATAAGTCTCACAGGTGAGCAATTAGTTTGAAAAAGAATTAAAAATGTAATAGGAAAAATGTAAAAGGATTAGTTTGGTGGGAAGTTTGGAACTTTTAGTCTTGATCACATTTATAGTTTGTATAGTTGGTCCAGAGATATCGCTCTTGCCCGAAAGTTTCGGCGCGTTTCTTTGTTTGAATATTTCAACGAGCAATTATTTTGAAAAATAATTAAAAATGTAATAGGATTAGTTTGGCGGTTAGTTTTGGTGGGAAGTTTGGAACTTTTAGTCTTGAACACATTTAAAGTTTGTATATTTGGTTGAGACATGTCGCTCTTGCCTCAAAGTTTCGGCGCTTTTTTTGTTTGAACATCGAGCAGTTATATTGGCGGGAAGTTTGAATTAAACCCGGGTCTCCTGAGGGTGGGCGGGCTGGTCTCATTCGATAGAACTCTTTTTTCCGCCCCCTCACGTGTTCCACTAATTTCCGCCCCATCCGACCAACCCCCTTAAAGGGAAAGTGACCGAAAAAACTAGCTGTTCTCAATCGATAGAACAATAAAAGTAAAATATTGGAATTGTCTACGCTCGCGTCTACGTGAAAGAGTGAAACCAAAAAATCCAAAGCAGTCGAACTTAGGGCCTGTTTCAAAAGTCTGCTTTGCTAGAATCGCAAATGTTAAATTCAATGGGCTAGTACTTTGGCTAGGGCTTTTGCAACAGGCCCTTAAGCTGCAAAGTATGCGACCATAGGATGGTAAATTATATATCAAACGATAGGAAATCACATGGCCTCAACAGCTTCTGTATTTCTTTGCCCACCCACGTATCCTGAGTGTGTTTGGCGCCCAAGTTTTAATCTTTCAACTTAGGGTAGAATTTTATATATCTAACGATAGGAAATCACATGTCCTCAACAGCTTTTGTATTGGTTTGCCCACCCGCGTATCCTGAGGGTGGGCGGTGCCCACTCTTTAACTTAGGATGGCAATTTATATATCAAACGATAAGAAATCACGTAGCCTCAACTGCTTTTGTACTAGTTTGCCTACTTGGGTCTACTAAGGGTGTATGGGTTTGTCCACTCGAATACACTGATGTGGAACTAATATTACGGCCTGGGCCAACTTGTTATTTCTGTTTGAAAAATGATATATACGGTTTTTGATAGGTTGAGCTCCAATGCATTATTGACTAGTAACTTATTAATTTTACTTATCGAATTAATTTTTTTCGATAAAATATCTAAGTTAAAATCGTTATCTAGTAACAGAGAATCATCAGCGTACAATGCAAGAAAATCGTTGGCATCTGTATTAAAGAGGTCGTTTACGTAGAGACTAAATAGTGTGGGTGACAGTATCGACCCCTATGGGACTCCACATTTAATCAAATTAGAGCTTGATATTGTAACGTCGCCCAAACCAATACAAACGTCCCCCAAAGAAACACAGCTCAATCATCCAGATCTGCGAGGTCCCCGCTCTGGATAGAAATAGAGGGGCTGCGCCAGTCTCAGACGTAGTCGCGTCGCTCACGGAGCCGCCCTACGTCAACGTCCAGAACTTTCCGCCGCAGATCAATCAGTCTTGCCGCCAGCCTGTCGCCCGCCGATCAAGCAGTCCTACCGCCCGCCGATCAAGCAGTCCTGCCGCCCACTGATCAAGCAGTCCTGCCACCCGCCGATCAATCAGTCTTGCCGCCAGCCTGTCGCCCGCCGATCAAGCAGTCCTACCGCCCGCCGATCAAGCAGTCCTGCCGCCCACTGATCAAGCAGTCCTGCCACCCGCCGATCAAGCAGTCCTGCCGCCCGCCGGTCAAACAGTCCTGCCGCCCGCCGATCAAGCATTCCTGCCTCCCATCGATCAAGCAGTCCTGCCGCCCGCCGATCAAGTATTCCTGCCGCCCGTTGATCAAGCAGTCCTACCGTGCGTCGATCAAGCAGTCCTGCCGTGCGTCGATCAAGCAGTCCTGCCGCCCACTGATCAAGCAGTCCTGCCACTCGCCGACCAAGCAGTCCTGCCACCCCCCGATCAAGCAGTCCTGCCACCCGCCGACCAAGCAGTCCTGCCGCCCCCCAATCAAGCAGTCCTGCCACCCGCCGATCAAGCAGTCCTGCCGCCCACTGATCATGCAGTCCTGCCACTCGCCGATCAAGCAGTCCTGCCGCCCACCGATCAAGCAGTCCTGCCGCCCCCCGATCAAGCAGTCCTGCCGCCCGCCGATCAAGCATTCCTGCCTCCCATCGATCAAGCAGTCCTGCCACTCGCCGATCAAGCAGTCCTGCCGCCCCCGGTCAAGAAGTCCTGCCACCCGCCGATCAAGCAGTCCTGCCGCCCACTGGTCAAACAGTCCTGCCACCCGCCGATCAAGCATTCCTGCCTCCCATCGATAAATCAGTCCTGCCACCCGCCGATCAAGCAGTCCTGCCACCTACCGATCAAGCAGTCCTGCCGCCCGTCGATCAACCAGTCCTGCCGCCCGCCGATCAAGTATTCCTGCCGCCCGTCGATCAAGCAGTCCTACCGTGCGTCGATCAAGCAGTCCTGCCGTGCGTCGATCAAGCAGTCCTGCCGCCCACTGATCAAGCAGTCCTGCCACTCGCCGACCAAGCAGTCCTGCCGCCCCCCGATCAAGCAGTCCTGCCACCCGCCGACCAAGCAGTCCTGCCGCCCCCCGATCAAGCAGTCCTGCCACCCGCCGATCAAGCAGTCCTGCCGCCCACTGATCATGCAGTCCTGCCACTCGCCGATCAAGCAGTCCTGCCACCTACCGATCAAGCAGTCCTGCCGCCCGTCGATCAAGCAGTCCTGCCGCCCGCCGATCAAGCAGTCCTGCCGCCCACTGATCAAGCAGTCCTGCCACTCGCCGATCAAGCAGTCCTGCCGCCCACCGACCAAGCAGTCCTTCCGCCCCCCCGATCAAGCAGTCCTGCCACCCGCCGATCAAGCAGTCCTGCCGCCCACTGATCAAGCAGCCCTGCCGCCCACTGATCAAGCAGCCCTGCCACTCGCCGATCAAGCAGTCCTGCCGCCCGCCGACTAAGCAGTCCTGCCACCCCCCGATCAAGCAGTCCTGCCACCCGCCGATCAAGCAGTCCTGCCGCCCGCCGATCAAGCAGTCCTGCCACCCGTCGATCAAGCAGTCCTGCCGCCAGCCGATCAAGCAGTCCTGCTTTCCGACGATCAAGCAGCTGACAAGCCGCCGCCGACAGCGCCGTTACTTGAACCGCCGTAGAGTCGCGCCTAACTATTCCCGTGTACATATTGAATTGTAAATATATAACTTGTAAACTAAATCCAACGTCACAATACAATATTTTCGAATTTTATTTTGTTGTTACGCAATTGTAAGTAAGAGCTCAAATAGTCATGCGCACGTACACGAATTCCTATGATATAAAATTTTTAATAATATTCCACGATTCAAACGTTTTTCGAAGATCGTCCTGTAGACTGAAGACTTCGATTTGAGCTATATTGTCGGCAGTGCCATTTCGTACAAACCATAACTTTTATTATTGATTATAAGTAAGTAGTATATTTTCTTTGTATCTATAGTTAGAGCAACAAAAATACAATACAATTTAGTATCCAAAAAGTTAGCCAGAAAATCCATTTATTGTATCTAGTTAGGGTGACCTACGTGAAGAAAGTAATTTTTTAAATACTACAATATTATAATTGAAATGTTAACGAAACTTTGAGATACCGTTATTTCATCGATTACAACCTTTCGTATTCAAGAGGTAGAAAGCACTCTGGAAAAAGCCCGTAAGAACGAGGGAAGAATTTTCAAAAATCGCCAACTACAATAATATTTAGGTGAGCGATAATGGCAGAAGAGCGACCGCCGTCCACGTTTATAGGTAAATAATAAAAACTATTTAGATAAAGGTATTTTGGGTACGTTCAGAAACAGTCACCGGCAAAAAACCCGATGGATTTATATTATTCAGCAATGAGCTTTTTCGTCATAGTGACGTCGTAAGTTGCTGAATGCTTTTAATCAGTCATCGGTGTTTTTTAAAATGGCATTGAATTTATAGTAGTTTTACGTCAGTAATGACGTCAGTCATCGAAAAAAAATGGCTCTTGAAGCCGTTGACTTCGGTGAGCAACCGATGACCATCGTGGCGTCAAAACTGGAAACGCGAAAAAGCGTACAGTAGGAAACCGATGTCACCGATTAGTAATCGGTGAGTCCGATGAGCGCTGCTGAACGCACCCTTTATATTTCAGGCAAAAGCCACTTTTATAAAAGTAAACGTAACGTTTACTTTCTGATCTAATATGGAATAATAAAAAAGATTATAAATTATATTAAAATAATTAATATTTATTTTTCAAAGGGCCGCAGAATCATTCGAAAAATTCTGCCGAAATTTTATGTACCATTCCGTCTCACTACTCATAATAGAACATTTTCACGCTCTATTTCCCAAATTCAAAAGATTTTTTGTGCCTTTAAATTCGGTTAAATATGAGCCTGGTTCCGGCCCTCGCTTGGCTGCACGGGTGCCGGTAATTAGAAACGGAATCCCTTATTTATCATCTCAACTTCTTCGAGCTGGCCTTTCTCGAGACGTCTGCTTTAAGGACTTGCTAGTTCTTTGATTTATTATTTACAACAAATGGACATTCTCACGAACGTCGTAGAGAACAAAAATAACTCTCGTGTTTAAAATAAACTTGATGACTTTTACTTGATTAGTTAAAGAGATATAAAGTCATATCTCAAAGCGCATTTCGCGATTAGCTACGTGCGAGGAATACCCTAATGTAATTTCTATGGTTCTTTGGTATTTGCCTTGTTGTAACGTAAATGGAAAAAATTATCATATGATCAAAAATTTGTCATCAAGCTTCAATTTCGAGTACGTTTAATTCGATTAAATTTCGAAGCTAAGGATGATAAGCGCTAGTTACGTTAAAAACAAGGCGTAGCGCGAGGGGTAGGCGGATTTTTGAAAAAGTTCATTCTCCCTTTAAATATTTAAGGTAAACTAATGCGATATAGTTTTATTTCAAAAGTTACGAATTGTTAATGTACCCGAATGGGAGCTGGGGTCGAAGTCACCCATAAGGAAACTGAACAGGGATCATGGGCATGATTCAAAGACAAGTCAGTAGTGATCAATTTGTGTAGTGTTTGAACCAAACCAAACCTAAATATCGAAGCAGGAAGCCGAAATGTATGCCATCCCGGCAGAAGTTATCAGGTACAGTGGCGTCCCCTTGTACACCGGACAACTGACCGTATTGTCCGGTATTAACCGGAATGTCGAGGATAAACTTTTTTGGGTTTCGACTTGGAGGTTAGGGTTATGTATTTCTAAATACCCGCTCATCAGACTAACCAAAATCCTGACCATCTCTTTACAGAACTAGGTGTGGGCTGTTCATGCGTTGTCCATTTACCTTCTGGTCACAAACAGCGTCGTAGTAGACATGCTTGGGTGGAACAGATAAACAAAGATATAGAGCTTAGACCATGGCAGAAAAGATTAGTGGAACATTTAATTATCTCAGACCGAAAAATAATATTTGTAATAGGAAAAGATGGAAATGAATTAAAATCGGGGAAGTTAAATTACTTTAAATCCCGTAAGCCCAATTTTACACATCGTCCGCAAGTGACAGTTTCAGGGCGTGAAATGTTTTTTCAATTGAAAAAGGTTTGCTCTGGTGTGAACCACTTTTTGTTTAACACCTTGATAAGTACAAAAATATGCGACGAACACTTGGCAGTATTTGAAAGTTTAAAAGATGGTGAAATTGTTAGAACCAAATTTATTTGTTTGAGTATAAATACTAGCACCCCAAATGTAGTTTGTGTATTTGGAAATTATACGCCTGAATGTTCCGGTTTAAGTTCTGATAGAATTGTACGATTTTATATAAAAAAGTTATTATTTATGTAAATATTTATTATGAAATATGTATAGTAGAAATGTTAATATAAAATTTGCATAATTTAGGACGTTAGAATATAACAAGTTGGCAAGCCAAAATATACCTCTCCTCGGAAGAATTGTCCCTAGTTGTATTAATTTATCGAGATGACCTTTAAAGATATATCTCCGCAATTCAGAGTTATTTACTGAAAACGTAATCCTGGTTCGATCCCACCCGGTATAAAATTTTAATTGTAATAAAACTAATTGAGATGAAACAACCGAAATTAATTTATTCAGAATATTATAAACTAAGTAGTTACAACAGTGAGTTAGACGTACTAAAACAATGCACAATTGAATTTAACCCTCTTAACAGTACGAGTTTATCAATTAATACGAAGCCAATTTCAATGAAAGAAATATCTACAGAGAGTATTTGTTATTAGTTTTCTCACTTACGCAATACTTGACGCATCTTTAACGCTCATTTTATTTCAACACTCGCCCATGATGAAGATAACCTGGGTAAAAGCGATACTCTTTCTTAGTTCTTCTTTAGATAAAACCTCGTCTCCTGCCATCTAATGTTAAAAATTTGCTAACTCTTATTTTAAAAGCACTACACCAAATTCAATAAAACAAACCTTGTGGCATAAAACAATTCCTCAATAACAACATAAAAACCTACTTTAAACCATTTCACACAAAGAACAATAATTTAATGCTAACAATACCACCCAAAAGATCAACACAATCAACAAATTAAAATACAAAAGCCCAAATGACCAAATTTCGGAGGCAAAATTACCGATAGAAAAATATATAATAACCACCCAATCAATCAGGCTTCAGAGCAACAATAAGTAATAGAAAAATATATAATAACCACCCAATCAATCAGGCTTCAGAGCAAAAATAAGTAATAGAAAAATAAATAATAATAACCCAATCAGACTTCAGAGCAAAAATAATTCATAGAAAAATTTATAATAATAACCCAATCAATCAAACTTCAGACCAAAAATAATGAATATAAATATAAAGAATAATAACCCAATCAGACTTCAGAGCAAAAATAATTCATAGAAAAATTTATAGTAATAACCCAATCAATCAGACTTGAGAGCAAAAATAATTCATAGAAAAATTTATAGTAATAACCCAATCAATCTGACTTGAGAGCAAAAATAATTCATAGAAATATTTATAATAATAACCCAATCAATCAGACTTCAGAGCAAAAATAACAAATAGAAAAATATAATATAACTCAATTGATCAGGGTGCAGAGCAAAAATAACCTATAAAAATATTTAATAATAACCCAATCGATCAGCCTTCAAAACAAAAATACTTAATAGAAAATATATAATATTAACTCCATCGATCAGGCTTCAAAGAAAAAATAACCGGAAGAAAAATATAACGCAATCAAGCAACAAATTCCTTCAAAAATTTAGAAACCAAACAATAGAAAATTTAATTACAGCAAGAAGTGCGACACCTTACCATTAACAAACAGGAATTTTCGACGTTATTATTATGAAACCGGATAAGCTAAAGAACACGACGTACACACTGTTACGGTTCCTCAAAGACTGGACTTTTTCGTGGAAAAAAAACAAGATTAAGTCTTTATAATTTCATTCTATTTGTAAAAAACTACATTAGGCCTTCATAATTTCATTCTATTCGTAAAAAACTACATTAGGCCTTCATAATTTCATTCGTAAAAAAAACCAGATTAGGCCTTCATAATTTAATTCGTAAGAAAACCAGATTAGGCCTTCATAATTTCATTCGTAAAAAACCAGAGTAGGCCTTCATAATTTCATTCGTAACAAACCAGATTAGGCCTTCATAATTTAATTCGTAAGAAAACCAGATTAGGCCTTCATAATTTCATTCGTAAAAAAACAGATTAGGCCTTCATAATTTAATTCGTAAGAAAACCAGATAAGGCCTTCATAATTTCATTCGTAAAAAAAACCAGATTAGGCCTTCATAATTTCATTCGTAAAAAAAAAACAGATTCGGCATTCATAATTTCATTCGTTAAAAAACCAGATTAGGCCTTCATAATTTAATTCGTAAGAAAACCAGATTAGGCCTTCATAATTTAATTCGTAAGAAAACCAGATTAGGTCTTCATAATTTCATTCGTAAAAAACCAGATTAGGCCTTCATAATTTCATTCGTAAACAAAACCAGATTAGGCCTTCATAATTTAATTCGTAAGAAAACCGGATTAGACATTCATAATTTAATTCGTAAAAAAACCGGATTAGGCCTTCATAATTTAATTCGTAAGAAAACCGGATTAGGCCTTCATAATTTTATTCGTAAAAAACCAGATTAGACCTTCATAATTTAATTCGTAAAAAAACCAGATTAGGCCTTCATAATTTAATTCGTAAGAAAACCAGATTATTTCTTCATAATTTCATTCGTAAAAAAAACCAGATTAGGCCTTCATAATTTAATTCGTAAGAAAACCAGATAAGGCCTTCATAATTTAATTCGTAAGAAAACCAGATTAGGCCTTCATAATTTCATTCATAAAAAAACCAGATTAGGCCTTCATAATTTCATTCGAAAACAAAACCAGATTAGGCCTTCATAATTTCATTCGTAAGAAAACCAGATTAGGCCTTCATAATTTAATTCGTAAGAAAACCGGATTAGGCCTTCATAATTTAATTCGTAAAAAAACCAGATTAGGCCTTCATAATTTCATTCGAAAAAAACCAGATTAGGCCTTCATAATTTCATTCGTAAAAAAACAGATTAGGCCTTCATAATTTCATTCGTAAAAAAACCAGATTAGGCCTTCATAATTTCATTCGTAAAAAAACCAGATTAGGCCTTCATAATTTAATTCGTAAGAAAACCAGATTAGGCCTTCATAATTTAATTCGTAAGAAAACCAGATTAGGCCTTCATAATTTCATTCATAAAAAAACCAGATTAGGCCTTCATAATTTCATTCGAAAACAAAACCAGATTAGGCCTTCATAATTTCATTCGTAAGAAAACCAGATTAGGCCTTCATAATTTAATTCGTAAGAAAACCGGATTAGGCCTTCATAATTTAATTCGTAAAAAAACCAGATAAGGCCTTCATAATTTCATTCATAAAAAAACCAGATTAGGCCTTCATAATTTCATTCGTAAGAAAACCGGATTAGGCCTTCATAATTTCATTCGAAAACAAAACCAGATTAGGCCTTCATAATTTCATTCGTAAGAAAACCAGATTAGGCCTTCATAATTTAATTCGTAAGAAAACCGGATTAGGCCTTCATAATTTAATTCGTAAAAAAACCAGATTAGGCCTTCATAATTTCATTCATAAAAAAACCAGATTAGGCCTTCATAATTTCATTCGAAAACAAAACCAGATTAGGCCTTCATAATTTCATTCGTAAGAAAACCAGATTAGGCCTTCATAATTTAATTCGTAAGAAAACCGGATTAGGCCTTCATAATTTAATTCGTAAAAAAACCAGATAAGGCCTTCATAATTTCATTCGTAAGAAAACCAGATTAGGCCTTCATAATTTAATTCGTAAGAAAACCGGATTAGGCATTCATAATTTTATTCGTAAAAAACCAGATTAGGCCTTCATAATTTCATTCGAAAACAAAACCAGATTAGGCCTTCATAATTTCATTCGAAAACAAAACCAGATTAGGCCTTCATAATTTCATTCGTAAGAAAACCAGATTAGGCCTTCATAATTTAATTCGTAAGAAAACCGGATTAGGCCTTCATAATTTAATTCGTAACAAAACCAGATTAAGCCTTCATAATTTAATTCGTAAGAAAACCAGATTAGGCCTTCATAATTTCATTCGTAAAAAAACCAGATTAGGCCTTCATAATTTCATTCGAAAACAAAACCAGATTAGGCCTTCATAATTTCATTCGTAAGAAAACCAGATTAGGCCTTCATAATTTAATTCGTAAGAAAACCGGATTAGGCCTTCATAATTTAATTCTAAGAAAACCAGATAAGGCCTTCATAATTTCATTTGTAAACAAAACCAGATTATTCTTTCATAATTTCATTCGTAAAAAAACCAGATTAGGCCTTCATAATTTCATTCGTAAAAAAAACCAGATTAGGCCTTCATAATTTCATTCGAAAAAAAAACCAGATTAGGCCTTCATAATTTAATTCGTAAGAAAACCAGATTAGGTCTTCATAATTTCATTCGTAAAAAAACCAGACTAGGCCTTCATAATTTCATTCGTAACAAAACCAGATTAGGCCTTCATAATTTAATTCGTAAGAAAACCAGATTATTCCTTCATAATTTCATTCGTAAAAAAACCAGATTAGGCCTTCATAATTTCATTCGTAAAAAAACCAGATCAGGCCTTCATAATTTCATTCGAAAAAAAACCAGATTAGGCCTTCATAATTTCATTCGTAAAAAACAGATTAGGCCTTCATAATTTCATTCGTAAAAAAACCAGATTAGGCCTTCATAATTTCATTCGTAAAAAAACCAGATTAGGCCTTCATAATTTAATTCGTAAGAAAACCAGATTAGGCCTTCATAATTTAATTCGTAAGAAAACCAGATTAGGCCTTCATAATTTCATTCATAAAAAAACCAGATTAGGCCTTCATAATTTCATTCGAAAACAAAACCAGATTAGGCCTTCATAATTTCATTCGTAAGAAAACCAGATTAGGCCTTCATAATTTAATTCGTAAGAAAACCGGATTAGGCCTTCATAATTTAATTCGTAAAAAAAACAGATAAGGCCTTCATAATTTCATTCGTAAGAAAACCAGATTAGGCCTTCATAATTTAATTCGTAAGAAAACCGGATTAGGCCTTCATAATTTCATTCGTAAAAAAACCAGATTAGGCCTTCTAATTTAATTCGTAAGAAAACCAGATTAGGCCTTCATAATTTAATTCGTAAGAAAACCAGATTAGGCCTTCATAATTTCATTCATAAAAAAACCAGATTAGGCCTTCATAATTTCATTCGAAAACAAAACCAGATTAGGCCTTCATAATTTCATTCGTAAGAAAACCAGATTAGGCCTTCATAATTTAATTCGTAAGAAAACCGGATTAGGCCTTCATAATTTAATTCGTAAAAAAACCAGATAAGGCCTTCATAATTTCATTCGTAAGAAAACCAGATTAGGCCTTCATAATTTAATTCGTAAGAAAACCGGATTAGGCATTCATAATTTAATTCGTAAAAAAACCAGATAAGGCCTTCATAATTTAATTCGTAAAAAAACCGGATTAGGCCTTCATAATTTAATTCGTAAGAAAACCGGATTAGGCCTTCATAATTTAATTCGTAAGAAAACCAGATTAGGCCTTCATAATTTCATTCGTAAAAAACCAGATTAGACCTTCATAATTTCATTCTTAAAAAAAAAAACAGATTAGGCCTTCATAATTTAATTCGTAAGAAAACCAGATTAGGCCTTCATAATTTCATTCGAAAAAAACCAGAGTAGGCCTTCATAATTTCATTCGTAACAAAACCAGATTAGGCCTTCATAATTTAATTCGTAAGAAAACCAGATTATTCCTTCATAATTTCATTCGTAAAAAAACCAGATTAGGCCTTCATAATTTCATTCGTAAAAAAAACCAGATTAGGCCTTCATAATTTCATTCGAAAAAAAACCAGATTAGGCCTTCATAATTTCATTTGTAAAAAAACAGATTAGGCCTTCATAATTTCATTCGTAAAAAAACCAGATTAGGCCTTCATAATTTCATTCGTAAAAAAACCAGATTAGGCCTTCATAATTTAATTCGTAAGAAAACCAGATTAGGCCTTCATAATTTAATTCGTAAGAAAACCAGATTAGGCCTTCATAATTTCATTCATAAAAAAACCAGATTAGGCCTTCATAATTTCATTCGAAAACAAAACCAGATTAGGCCTTCATAATTTCATTCGTAAGAAAACCAGATTAGGCCTTCATAATTTAATTCGTAAGAAAACCGGATTAGGCCTTCATAATTTAATTCGTAAAAAAACCAGATAAGGCCTTCATAATTTCATTCGTAAGAAAACCAGATTAGGCCTTCATAATTTAATTCGTAAGAAAACCGGATTAGGCCTTCATAATTTCATTCGTAAAAAAACCAGATTAGGCCTTCATAATTTAATTCGTAAGAAAACCAGATTAGGCCTTCATAATTTAATTCGTAAGAAAACCAGATTAGGCCTTCATAATTTCATTCATAAAAAAACCAGATTAGGCCTTCATAATTTCATTCGAAAACAAAACCAGATTAGGCCTTCATAATTTCATTCGTAAGAAAACCAGATTAGGCCTTCATAATTTAATTCGTAAGAAAACCGGATTAGGCCTTCATAATTTAATTCGTAAAAAAACCAGATAAGGCCTTCATAATTTCATTCGTAAGAAAACCAGATTAGGCCTTCATAATTTAATTCGTAAGAAAACCGGATTAGGCATTCATAATTTAATTCGTAAAAAAACCAGATAAGGCCTTCATAATTTAATTCGTAAAAAAACCGGATTAGGCCTTCATAATTTAATTCGTAAGAAAACCGGATTAGGCCTTCATAATTTAATTCGTAAGAAAACCAGATTAGGCCTTCATAATTTCATTCGTAAAAAACCAGATTAGACCTTCATAATTTCATTCTTAAAAAAAAAACAGATTAGGCCTTCATAATTTAATTCGTAAGAAAACCAGATTAGGCCTTCATAATTTCATTTTTAAAAAAAAACAGATTAGGCCTTCATAATTTAATTTTTAAGAAAACCAGATTAGGCCTTCATAATTTCATTCGAAAAAAACCAGAGTAGGCCTTCATAATTTCATTCGTAACAAAACCAGATTAGGCCTTCATAATTTAATTCGTAAGAAAACCAGATTAGGCCTTCATAATTTCATTTGTAAACAAAACCAGATTAGGCCTTCATAATTTCATTCGTAAAAAAACCAGATTAGGCCTTCATAATTTCATTCGTAAAAAAAACCAGATTAGGCCTTCATAATTTCATTCGTAAAAAAACCAGATTAGGCCTTCATAATTTCATTCGTAAAAAAACAGATTAGGCCTTAATTTCATTCGTAAAAAAAAACCAGATAAGGCCTTCATAATTTCATTCGTAAAAAAACCAGATTAGGCCTTCATAATTTAATTCGTAAGAAAACCAGATTAGGCCTTCATAATTTAATTCGTAAGAAAACCAGATTAGGCCTTCATAATTTCATTCGTAAAAAAACCAGATTAGGCCTTCATAATTTCATTCGTAAACAAAACTAGATTAGGCCTTCATAATTTCATTCGTAAGAAAACCAGGTTAGGCCTTCATAATTTAATTCGTAAGAAAACCGGATTAGACCTACATAATTTCATTCGTAAAAAAACAGATTAGGCCTTCATAATTTCATTCGTAAGAAAACCAGATTAGGCCTTCATAATTTAATTCGTAAGAAAACCGGATTAGGCCTTCATAATTTAATTCGTAAAAAAACCAGATTAGGCCTTCATAATTTCATTCGTAAAAAAAAAACAGATTAGGCCTTCATAATTTAATTCGTAAGAAAACCGGATTAGGCCTTCATAATTTAATTCGTAAATAAACCAGATTAGGCATTCATAATTTAATTCGTAAGAAAACCAGATTAGGTCTTCATAATTTCATTCGTAAAAAAACCAGACTAGGCCTTCATAATTTCATTCGTAACAAAACCAGATTAGGCCTTCATAATTTAATTCGTAAGAAAACCAGATTATTCCTTCATAATTTCATTCGTAAAAAAACCAGATTAGGCCTTCATAATTTCATTCGTAAAAAAAACCAGATTAGGCCTTCATAATTTCATTCGAAAAAAAACCAGATTAGGCCTTCATAATTTCATTCGTAAAAAAACAGATTAGGCCTTCATAATTTCATTCGAAAAAAAACCAGATTAGGCCTTCATAATTTCATTCGTAAAAAAACCAGATTAGGCCTTCATAATTTAATTCGTAAGAAAACCAGATTAGGCCTTCATAATTTAATTCGTAAGAAAACCAGATTAGGCCTTCATAATTTCATTCATAAAAAAACCAGATTAGGCCTTCATAATTTCATTCGAAAACAAAACCAGATTAGGCCTTCATAATTTCATTCGTAAGAAAACCAGATTAGGCCTTCATAATTTAATTCGTAAGAAAACCGGATTAGGCCTTCATAATTTAATTCGTAAAAAAACCAGATAAGGCCTTCATAATTTCATTCGTAAGAAAACCAGATTAGGCCTTCATAATTTAATTCGTAAGAAAACCGGATTAGGCCTTCATAATTTCATTCGTAAAAAAACCAGATTAGGCCTTCATAATTTAATTCGTAAGAAAACCAGATTAGGCCTTCATAATTTAATTCGTAAGAAAACCAGATTAGGCCTTCATAATTTCATTCATAAAAAAACCAGATTAGGCCTTCATAATTTCATTCGAAAACAAAACCAGATTAGGCCTTCATAATTTCATTCGTAAGAAAACCAGATTAGGCCTTCATAATTTAATTCGTAAGAAAACCGGATTAGGCCTTCATAATTTAATTCGTAAAAAAACCGGATAAGGCCTTCATAATTTCATTCGTAAGAAAACCAGATTAGGCCTTCATAATTTAATTCGTAAGAAAACCGGATTAGGCATTCATAATTTAATTCGTAAAAAAACCAGATAAGGCCTTCATAATTTAATTCGTAAAAAAACCGGATTAGGCCTTCATAATTTAATTCGTAAGAAAACCGGATTAGGCCTTCATAATTTAATTCGTAAGAAAACCAGATTAGGCCTTCATAATTTCATTCGTAAAAAACCAGATTAGACCTTCATAATTTCATTCTTAAAAAAAAAACAGATTAGGCCTTCATAATTTAATTCGTAAGAAAACCAGATTAGGCCTTCATAATTTCATTTTTTAAAAAAAACAGATTAGGCCTTCATAATTTAATTTTTAAGAAAACCAGATTAGGCCTTCATAATTTCATTCGAAAAAAACCAGAGTAGGCCTTCATAATTTCATTCGTAACAAAACCAGATTAGGCCTTCATAATTTAATTCGTAAGAAAACCAGATTAGGCCTTCATAATTTCATTTGTAAACAAAACCAGATTAGGCCTTCATAATTTCATTCCTAAAAAAACCAGATTAGGCCTTCATAATTTCATTCGTAAAAAAAACCAGATTAGGTCTTCATAATTTCATTCGTAAAAAAACCAGATTAGGCCTTCATAATTTCATTCGTAAAAAAACAGATTAGGCCTTAATTTCATTCGTAAAAAAAAACCAGATTAGGCCTTCATAATTTCATTCGTAAAAAAACCAGATTAGGCCTTCATAATTTAATTCGTAAGAAAACCAGATTAGGCCTTCATAATTTAATTCGTAAGAAAACCAGATTAGGCCTTCATAATTTCATTCGTAAAAAAACCAGATTAGGCCTTCATAATTTCATTCGTAAACAAAACTAGATTAGGCCTTCATAATTTCATTCGTAAGAAAACCAGGTTAGGCCTTCATAATTTAATTCGTAAGAAAACCGGATTAGACCTACATAATTTCATTCGTAAAAAAACAGATTAGGCCTTCATAATTTCATTCGTAAGAAAACCAGATTAGGCCTTCATAGTTTAATTCGTAAGAAAACCGGATTAGGCCTTCATAATTTAATTCGTAAAAAAACCAGATTAGGCCTTCATAATTTCATTCGTAAAAAAAAAACAGATTAGGCCTTCATAATTTAATTCGTAAGAAAACCGGATTAGGCCTTCATAATTTAATTCGTAAATAAACCAGATTAGGCATTCATAATTTAATTCGTAAGAAAACCAGATTAGGTCTTCATAATTTCATTCGTAAAAAAACCAGACTAGGCCTTCATAATTTCATTCGTAACAAAACCAGATTAGGCCTTCATAATTTAATTCGTAAGAAAACCAGATTATTCCTTCATAATTTCATTCGTAGAAAAACCAGATTAGGCCTTCATAATTTCATTCGTAAAAAAAACCAGATTAGGCCTTCATAATTTCATTCGAAAAAAACCAGATTAGGCCTTCATAATTTCATTCGTAAAAAAACAGATTAGGCCTTCATAATTTCATTCGTAAAAAAACCAGATTAGGCCTTCATAATTTCATTCGTAAAAAAACCAGATTAGGCCTTCATAATTTAATTCGTAAGAAAACTAGATTAGGCCTTCATAATTTAATTCGTAAGAAAACCAGATTAGGCCTTCATAATTTCATTCATAAAAAAACCAGATTAGGCCTTCATAATTTCATTCGAAAACAAAACCAGATTAGGCCTTCATAATTTCATTCGTAAGAAAACCAGATTAGGCCTTCATAATTTAATTCGTAAGAAAACCGGATTAGGCCTTCATAATTTAATTCGTAAAAAAACCAGATAAGGCCTTCATAATTTCATTCGTAAGAAAATCAGATTAGGCCTTCATAATTTAATTCGTAAGAAAACCGGATTAGGCCTTCATAATTTCATTCGTAAAAAAACCAGATTAGGCCTTCATAATTTAATTCGTAAGAAAACCAGATTAGGCCTTCATAATTTAATTCGTAAGAAAACCAGATTAGGCCTTCATAATTTCATTCATAAAAAAACCAGATTAGGCCTTCATAATTTCATTCGAAAACAAAACCAGATTAGGCCTTCATAATTTCATTCGTAAGAAAACCAGATTAGGCCTTCATAATTTAATTCGTAAGAAAACCGGATTAGGCCTTCATAATTTAATTCGTAAAAAAACCGGATAAGGCCTTCATAATTTCATTCGTAAGAAAACCAGATTAGGCCTTCATAATTTAATTCGTAAGAAAACCGGATTAGGCATTCATAATTTAATTCGTAAAAAAACCAGATAAGGCCTTCATAATTTAATTCGTAAAAAAACCGGATTAGGCCTTCATAATTTAATTCGTAAGAAAACCGGATTAGGCATTCATAATTTAATTCGTAAAAAAACCAGATAAGGCCTTCATAATTTAATTCGTAAAAAAACCGGATTAGGCCTTCATAATTTAATTCGTAAGAAAACCAGATTAGGCCTTCATAATTTAATTCGTAAGAAAACCAGATTAGGCCTTCATAATTTAATTCGTAAGAAAACCAGATTAGGCCTTCATAATTTCATTCATAAAAAAACCAGATTAGGCCTTCATAATTTCATTCGAAAACAAAACCAGATTAGGCCTTCATAATTTCATTCGTAAGAAAACCAGATTAGGCCTTCATAATTTAATTCGTAAGAAAACCGGATTAGGCCTTCATAATTTAATTCGTAAGAAAACCGGATTAGGCCTTCATAATTTCATTCGTAAAAAAACCAGATTAGGCCTTCATAATTTCATTCGTAAAAAAACAGATTAGGCCTTCATAATTTCATTCGAAAAAAAACCAGATTAGGCCTTCATAATTTCATTCGTAAAAAAACCAGATTAGGCCTTCATAATTTAATTCGTAAGAAAACCAGATTAGGCCTTCATAATTTAATTCGTAAGAAAACCAGATTAGGCCTTCATAATTTCATTCATAAAAAAACCAGATTAGGCCTTCATAATTTCATTCGAAAACAAAACCAGATTAGGCCTTCATAATTTCATTCGTAAGAAAACCAGATTAGGCCTTCATAATTTAATTCGTAAGAAAACCGGATTAGGCCTTCATAATTTAATTCGTAAAAAAACCAGATAAGGCCTTCATAATTTCATTCGTAAGAAAACCAGATTAGGCCTTCATAATTTAATTCGTAAGAAAACCGGATTAGGCCTTCATAATTTCATTCGTAAAAAAACCAGATTAGGCCTTCATAATTTAATTCGTAAGAAAACCAGATTAGGCCTTCATAATTTAATTCGTAAGAAAACCAGATTAGGCCTTCATAATTTCATTCATAAAAAAACCAGATTAGGCCTTCATAATTTCATTCGAAAACAAAACCAGATTAGGCCTTCATAATTTCATTCGTAAGAAAACCAGATTAGGCCTTCATAATTTAATTCGTAAGAAAACCGGATTAGGCCTTCATAATTTAATTCGTAAAAAAACCGGATAAGGCCTTCATAATTTCATTCGTAAGAAAACCAGATTAGGCCTTCATAATTTAATTCGTAAGAAAACCGGATTAGGCATTCATAATTTAATTCGTAAAAAAACCAGATAAGGCCTTCATAATTTAATTCGTAAAAAAACCGGATTAGGCCTTCATAATTTAATTCGTAAGAAAACCGGATTAGGCCTTCATAATTTAATTCGTAAGAAAACCAGATTAGGCCTTCATAATTTCATTCGTAAAAAACCAGATTAGACCTTCATAATTTCATTCTTAAAAAAAAAACAGATTAGGCCTTCATAATTTAATTCGTAAGAAAACCAGATTAGGCCTTCATAATTTCATTTTTTAAAAAAAACAGATTAGGCCTTCATAATTTAATTTTTAAGAAAACCAGATTAGGCCTTCATAATTTCATTCGAAAAAAACCAGAGTAGGCCTTCATAATTTCATTCGTAACAAAACCAGATTAGGCCTTCATAATTTAATTCGTAAGAAAACCAGATTAGGCCTTCATAATTTCATTTGTAAACAAAACCAGATTAGGCCTTCATAATTTCATTCCTAAAAAAACCAGATTAGGCCTTCATAATTTCATTCGTAAAAAAAACCAGATTAGGCCTTCATAATTTCATTCGTAAAAAAACCAGATTAGGCCTTCATAATTTCATTCGTAAAAAAACAGATTAGGCCTTAATTTCATTCGTAAAAAAAACCAGATTAGGCCTTCATAATTTCATTCGTAAAAAAACCAGATTAGGCCTTCATAATTTAATTCGTAAGAAAACCAGATTAGGCCTTCATAATTTAATTCGTAAGAAAACCAGATTAGGCCTTCATAATTTCATTCGTAAAAAAACGAGATTAGGCCTTCATAATTTCATTCGTAAACAAAACTAGATTAGGCCTTCATAATTTCATTCGTAAGAAAACCAGGTTAGGCCTTCATAATTTAATTCGTAAGAAAACCGGATTAGACCTACATAATTTCATTCGTAAAAAAACAGATTAGGCCTTCATAATTTCATTCGTAAGAAAACCAGATTAGGCCTTCATAGTTTAATTCGTAAGAAAACCGGATTAGGCCTTCATAATTTAATTCGTAAAAAAACCAGATTAGGCCTTCATAATTTCATTCGTAAAAAAAAACAGATTAGGCCTTCATAATTTAATTCGTAAGAAAACCGGATTAGGCCTTCATAATTTAATTCGTAAATAAACCAGATTAGGCATTCATAATTTAATTCGTAAGAAAACCAGATTAGGTCTTCATAATTTCATTCGTAAAAAAACCAGACTAGGCCTTCATAATTTCATTCGTAACAAAACCAGATTAGGCCTTCATAATTTAATTCGTAAGAAAACCAGATTATTCCTTCATAATTTCATTCGTAAAAAAACCAGATTAGGCCTTCATAATTTCATTCGTAAAAAAAACCAGATTAGGCCTTCATAATTTCATTCGAAAAAAAAACCAGATTAGGCCTTCATAATTTCATTCGTAAAAAAACAGATTAGGCCTTCATAATTTCATTCGTAAAAAAACCAGATTAGGCCTTCATAATTTCATTCGTAAAAAAACCAGATTAGGCCTTCATAATTTAATTCGTAAGAAAACCAGATTAGGCCTTCATAATTTATTTCGTAAGAAAACCAGATTAGGCCTTCATAATTTCATTCATAAAAAAACCAGATTAGGCCTTCATAATTTCATTCGAAAACAAAACCAGATTAGGCCTTCATAATTTCATTCGTAAGAAAACCAGATTAGGCCTTCATAATTTAATTCGTAAGAAAACCGGATTAGGCCTTCATAATTTAATTCGTAAAAAAACCAGATAAGGCCTTCATAATTTCATTCGTAAGAAAACCAGATTAGGCCTTCATAATTTAATTCGTAAGAAAACCGGATTAGGCCTTCATAATTTCATTCGTAAAAAAACCAGATTAGGCCTTCATAATTTAATTCGTAAGAAAACCAGATTAGGCCTTCATAATTTAATTCGTAAGAAAACCAGATTAGGCCTTCATAATTTCATTCATAAAAAAACCAGATTAGGCCTTCATAATTTCATTCGAAAACAAAACCAGATTAGGCCTTCATAATTTCATTCGTAAGAAAACCAGATTAGGCCTTCATAATTTAATTCGTAAGAAAACCGGATTAGGCCTTCATAATTTAATTCGTAAAAAAACCGGATAAGGCCTTCATAATTTCATTCGTAAGAAAACCAGATTAGGCCTTCATAATTTAATTCGTAAGAAAACCGGATTAGGCATTCATAATTTAATTCGTAAAAAAACCAGATAAGGCCTTCATAATTTAATTCGTAAAAAAACCGGATTAGGCCTTCATAATTTAATTCGTAAGAAAACCGGATTAGGCATTCATAATTTAATTCGTAAAAAAACCAGATAAGGCCTTCATAATTTAATTCGTAAAAAAACCGGATTAGGCCTTCATAATTTAATTCGTAAGAAAACCAGATTAGGCCTTCATAATTTAATTCGTAAGAAAACCAGATTAGGCCTTCATAATTTAATTCGTAAGAAAACCAGATTAGGCCTTCATAATTTCATTCATAAAAAAACCAGATTAGGCCTTCATAATTTCATTCGAAAACAAAACCAGATTAGGCCTTCATAATTTCATTCGTAAGAAAACCAGATTAGGCCTTCATAATTTAATTCGTAAGAAAACCGGATTAGGCCTTCATAATTTAATTCGTAAGAAAACCGGATTAGGCCTTCATAATTTCATTCGTAAAAAAACCAGATTAGGCCTTCATAATTTAATTCGTAAGAAAACCAGATTAGGCCTTCATAATTTCATTCGTAAGAAAACCAGATTAGGCCTTCATAATTTAATTCGTAAGAAAACCGGATTAGGCCTTCATAATTTAATTCGTAAAAAAAACAGATAAGGCCTTCATAATTTCATTCGTAAGAAAACCAGATTAGGCCTTCATAATTTAATTCGTAAGAAAACCGGATTAGGCCTTCATAATTTCATTCGTAAAAAAACCAGATTAGGCCTTCTAATTTAATTCGTAAGAAAACCAGATTAGGCCTTCATAATTTAATTCGTAAGAAAACCAGATTAGGCCTTCAAAATTTCATTCGTAAGAAAACCAGATTAGGCCTTCATAATTTAATTCGTAAGAAAACCGGATTAGGCCTTCATAATTTAATTCGTAAAAAAACCGGATAAGGCCTTCATAATTTCATTCGTAAGAAAACCAGATTAGGCCTTCATAATTTAATTCGTAAGAAAACCGGATTAGGCATTCATAATTTAATTCGTAAAAAAACCAGATAAGGCCTTCATAATTTAATTCGTAAAAAAACCGGATTAGGCCTTCATAATTTAATTCGTAAGAAAACCGGATTAGGCCTTCATAATTTAATTCGTAAGAAAACCAGATTAGGCCTTCATAATTTCATTCGTAAAAAACCAGATTAGACCTTCATAATTTCATTCTTAAAAAAAAACAGATTAGGCCTTCATAATTTAATTCGTAAGAAAACCAGATTAGGCCTTCATAATTTCATTTTTTAAAAAAAACAGATTAGGCCTTCATAATTTAATTTTTAAGAAAACCAGATTAGGCCTTCATAATTTCATTCGAAAAAAACCAGAGTAGGCCTTCATAATTTCATTCGTAACAAAACCAGATTAGGCCTTCATAATTTAATTCGTAAGAAAACCAGATTATTCCTTCATAATTTCATTCGTAAAAAAACCAGATTAGGCCTTCATAATTTCATTCGTAAAAAAAACCAGATTAGGCCTTCATAATTTCATTCGAAAAAAAACCAGATTAGGCCTTCATAATTTCATTCGTAAAAAAACAGATTAGGCCTTCATAATTTCATTCGTAAAAAAACCTGATTAGGCCTTCATAATTTCATTCGTAAAAAAACCAGATTAGGCCTTCATAATTTAATTCGTAAGAAAACCAGATTAGGCCTTCATAATTTAATTCGTAAGAAAACCAGATTAGGCCTTCATAATTTCATTCATAAAAAAACCAGATTAGGCCTTCATAATTTCATTCGAAAACAAAACCAGATTAGGCCTTCATAATTTCATTCGTAAGAAAACCAGATTAGGCCTTCATAATTTAATTCGTAAGAAAACCGGATTAGGCCTTCATAATTTAATTCGTAAGAAAACCGGATTAGGCCTTCATAATTTCATTCGTAAAAAAACCAGATTACGCCTTCATAATTTAATTCGTAAGAAAACCAGATTAGGCCTTCATAATTTAATTCGTAAGAAAACCAGATTAGGCCTTCATAATTTCATTCATAAAAAAACCAGATTAGGCCTTCATAATTTCATTCGAAAACAAAACCAGATTAGGCCTTCATAATTTCATTCGTAAGAAAACCAGATTAGGCCTTCATAATTTAATTCGTAAGAAAACCGGATTAGGCCTTCATAATTTAATTCGTAAAAAAACCGGATAAGGCCTTCATTCGTAAGAAAACCAGATTAGGCCTTCATAATTTAATTCGTAAGAAAACCGGATTAGGCATTCATAATTTAATTCGTAAAAAAACCAGATAAGGCCTTCATAATTTAATTCGTAAAAAAACCGGATTAGGCCTTCATAATTTAATTCGTAAGAAAACCGGATTAGGCCTTCATAATTTAATTCGTAAGAAAACCAGATTAGGCCTTCATAATTTCATTCGTAAAAAACCAGATTAGACCTTCATAATTTCATTCTTAAAAAAAAACAGATTAGGCCTTCATAATTTAATTCGTAAGAAAACCAGATTAGGCCTTCATAATTTCATTTTTAAAAAAAAACAGATTAGGCCTTCATAATTTAATTTTTAAGAAAACCAGATTAGGCCTTCATAATTTCATTCGAAAAAAACCAGAGTAGGCCTTCATAATTTAATTCGTAACAAAACCAGATTAGGCCTTCATAATTTAATTCGTAAGAAAACCAGATTATTCCTTCATAATTTCATTCGTAAAAAAACCAGATTAGGCCTTCATAATTTCATTCGTAAAAAAAACCAGATTAGGCCTTCATAATTTCATTCGAAAAAAAACCAGATTAGGCCTTCATAATTTCATTCGTAAAAAAACAGATTAGGCCTTCATAATTTCATTCGTAAAAAAACCAGATTAGGCCTTCATAATTTCATTCGTAAAAAAACCAGATTAGGCCTTCATAATTTAATTCGTAAGAAAACCAGATTAGGCCTTCATAATTTAATTCGTAAGAAAACCAGATTAGGCCTTCATAATTTCATTCATAAAAAAACCAGATTAGGCCTTCATAATTTCATTCGAAAACAAAACCAGATTAGGCCTTCATAATTTCATTCGTAAGAAAACCAGATTAGGCCTTCATAATTTAATTCGTAAGAAAACCGGATTAGGCCTTCATAATTTAATTCGTAAAAAAACCAGATAAGGCCTTCATAATTTAATTCGTAAGAAAACCGGATTAGGCCTTCATAATTTCATTCATAAAAAAACCAGATTAGGCCTTCATAATTTCATTCGAAAACAAAACCAGATTAGGCCTTCATAATTTCATTCGTAAGAAAACCAGATTAGGCCTTCATAATTTAATTCGTAAGAAAACCGGATTAGGCCTTCATAATTTAATTCGTAAGAAAACCGGATTAGGCCTTCATAATTTCATTCGTAAAAAAACCAGATTAGGCCTTCATAATTTCATTCGTAAAAAAACAGATTAGGCCTTCATAATTTCATTCGAAAAAAAACCAGATTAGGCCTTCATAATTTCATTCGTAAAAAAACCAGATTAGGCCTTCATAATTTAATTCGTAAGAAAACCAGATTAGGCCTTCATAATTTAATTCGTAAGAAAACCAGATTAGGCCTTCATAATTTCATTCATAAAAAAACCAGATTAGGCCTTCATAATTTCATTCGAAAACAAAACCAGATTAGGCCTTCATAATTTCATTCGTAAGAAAACCAGATTAGGCCTTCATAATTTAATTCGTAAGAAAACCGGATTAGGCCTTCATAATTTAATTCGTAAAAAAACCAGATAAGGCCTTCATAATTTCATTCGTAAGAAAACCAGATTAGGCCTTCATAATTTAATTCGTAAGAAAACCGGATTAGGCCTTCATAATTTCATTCGTAAAAAAACCAGATTAGGCCTTCATAATTTAATTCGTAAGAAAACCAGATTAGGCCTTCATAATTTAATTCGTAAGAAAACCAGATTAGGCCTTCATAATTTCATTCATAAAAAAACCAGATTAGGCCTTCATAATTTCATTCGAAAACAAAACCAGATTAGGCCTTCATAATTTCATTCGTAAGAAAACCAGATTAGGCCTTCATAATTTAATTCGTAAGAAAACCGGATTAGGCCTTCATAATTTAATTCGTAAAAAAACCGGATAAGGCCTTCATAATTTCATTCGTAAGAAAACCAGATTAGGCCTTCATAATTTAATTCGTAAGAAAACCGGATTAGGCATTCATAATTTAATTCGTAAAAAAACCAGATAAGGCCTTCATAATTTAATTCGTAAAAAAACCGGATTAGGCCTTCATAATTTAATTCGTAAGAAAACCGGATTAGGCCTTCATAATTTAATTCGTAAGAAAACCAGATTAGGCCTTCATAATTTCATTCGTAAAAAACCAGATTAGACCTTCATAATTTCATTCTTAAAAAAAAAACAGATTAGGCCTTCATAATTTAATTCGTAAGAAAACCAGATTAGGCCTTCATAATTTCATTTTTTAAAAAAAACAGATTAGGCCTTCATAATTTAATTTTTAAGAAAACCAGATTAGGCCTTCATAATTTCATTCGAAAAAAACCAGAGTAGGCCTTCATAATTTCATTCGTAACAAAACCAGATTAGGCCTTCATAATTTAATTCGTAAGAAAACCAGATTAGGCCTTCATAATTTCATTTGTAAACAAAACCAGATTAGGCCTTCATAATTTCATTCCTAAAAAAACCAGATTAGGCCTTCATAATTTCATTCGTAAAAAAAACCAGATTAGGCCTTCATAATTTCATTCGTAAAAAAACCAGATTAGGCCTTCATAATTTCATTCGTAAAAAAACAGATTAGGCCTTAATTTCATTCGTAAAAAAAACCAGATTAGGCCTTCATAATTTCATTCGTAAAAAAACCAGATTAGGCCTTCATAATTTAATTCGTAAGAAAACCAGATTAGGCCTTCATAATTTAATTCGTAAGAAAACCAGATTAGGCCTTCATAATTTCATTCGTAAAAAAACGAGATTAGGCCTTCATAATTTCATTCGTAAACAAAACTAGATTAGGCCTTCATAATTTCATTCGTAAGAAAACCAGGTTAGGCCTTCATAATTTAATTCGTAAGAAAACCGGATTAGACCTACATAATTTCATTCGTAAAAAAACAGATTAGGCCTTCATAATTTCATTCGTAAGAAAACCAGATTAGGCCTTCATAGTTTAATTCGTAAGAAAACCGGATTAGGCCTTCATAATTTAATTCGTAAAAAAACCAGATTAGGCCTTCATAATTTCATTCGTAAAAAAAAAACAGATTAGGCCTTCATAATTTAATTCGTAAGAAAACCGGATTAGGCCTTCATAATTTAATTCGTAAATAAACCAGATTAGGCATTCATAATTTAATTCGTAAGAAAACCAGATTAGGTCTTCATAATTTCATTCGTAAAAAAACCAGACTAGGCCTTCATAATTTCATTCGTAACAAAACCAGATTAGGCCTTCATAATTTAATTCGTAAGAAAACCAGATTATTCCTTCATAATTTCATTCGTAAAAAAACCAGATTAGGCCTTCATAATTTCATTCGTAAAAAAAACCAGATTAGGCCTTCATAATTTCATTCGAAAAAAAAACCAGATTAGGCCTTCATAATTTCATTCGTAAAAAAACAGATTAGGCCTTCATAATTTCATTCGTAAAAAAACCAGATTAGGCCTTCATAATTTCATTCGTAAAAAAACCAGATTAGGCCTTCATAATTTAATTCGTAAGAAAACCAGATTAGGCCTTCATAATTTATTTCGTAAGAAAACCAGATTAGGCCTTCATAATTTCATTCATAAAAAAACCAGATTAGGCCTTCATAATTTCATTCGAAAACAAAACCAGATTAGGCCTTCATAATTTCATTCGTAAGAAAACCAGATTAGGCCTTCATAATTTAATTCGTAAGAAAACCGGATTAGGCCTTCATAATTTAATTCGTAAAAAAACCAGATAAGGCCTTCATAATTTCATTCGTAAGAAAACCAGATTAGGCCTTCATAATTTAATTCGTAAGAAAACCGGATTAGGCCTTCATAATTTCATTCGTAAAAAAACCAGATTAGGCCTTCATAATTTAATTCGTAAGAAAACCAGATTAGGCCTTCATAATTTAATTCGTAAGAAAACCAGATTAGGCCTTCATAATTTCATTCATAAAAAAACCAGATTAGGCCTTCATAATTTCATTCGAAAACAAAACCAGATTAGGCCTTCATAATTTCATTCGTAAGAAAACCAGATTAGGCCTTCATAATTTAATTCGTAAGAAAACCGGATTAGGCCTTCATAATTTAATTCGTAAAAAAACCGGATAAGGCCTTCATAATTTCATTCGTAAGAAAACCAGATTAGGCCTTCATAATTTAATTCGTAAGAAAACCGGATTAGGCATTCATAATTTAATTCGTAAAAAAACCAGATAAGGCCTTCATAATTTAATTCGTAAAAAAACCGGATTAGGCCTTCATAATTTAATTCGTAAGAAAACCGGATTAGGCATTCATAATTTAATTCGTAAAAAAACCAGATAAGGCCTTCATAATTTAATTCGTAAAAAAACCGGATTAGGCCTTCATAATTTAATTCGTAAGAAAACCAGATTAGGCCTTCATAATTTAATTCGTAAGAAAACCAGATTAGGCCTTCATAATTTAATTCGTAAGAAAACCAGATTAGGCCTTCATAATTTCATTCATAAAAAAACCAGATTAGGCCTTCATAATTTCATTCGAAAACAAAACCAGATTAGGCCTTCATAATTTCATTCGTAAGAAAACCAGATTAGGCCTTCATAATTTAATTCGTAAGAAAACCGGATTAGGCCTTCATAATTTAATTCGTAAGAAAACCGGATTAGGCCTTCATAATTTCATTCGTAAAAAAACCAGATTAGGCCTTCATAATTTAATTCGTAAGAAAACCAGATTAGGCCTTCATAATTTCATTCGTAAGAAAACCAGATTAGGCCTTCATAATTTAATTCGTAAGAAAACCGGATTAGGCCTTCATAATTTAATTCGTAAAAAAAACAGATAAGGCCTTCATAATTTCATTCGTAAGAAAACCAGATTAGGCCTTCATAATTTAATTCGTAAGAAAACCGGATTAGGCCTTCATAATTTCATTCGTAAAAAAACCAGATTAGGCCTTCTAATTTAATTCGTAAGAAAACCAGATTAGGCCTTCATAATTTAATTCGTAAGAAAACCAGATTAGGCCTTCAAAATTTCATTCGTAAGAAAACCAGATTAGGCCTTCATAATTTAATTCGTAAGAAAACCGGATTAGGCCTTCATAATTTAATTCGTAAAAAAACCGGATAAGGCCTTCATAATTTCATTCGTAAGAAAACCAGATTAGGCCTTCATAATTTAATTCGTAAGAAAACCGGATTAGGCATTCATAATTTAATTCGTAAAAAAACCAGATAAGGCCTTCATAATTTAATTCGTAAAAAAACCGGATTAGGCCTTCATAATTTCATTCGTAAGAAAACCGGATTAGGCCTTCATAATTTAATTCGTAAGAAAACCAGATTAGGCCTTCATAATTTCATTCGTAAAAAACCAGATTAGACCTTCATAATTTCATTCTTAAAAAAAAACAGATTAGGCCTTCATAATTTAATTCGTAAGAAAACCAGATTAGGCCTTCATAATTTCATTTTTTAAAAAAAACAGATTAGGCCTTCATAATTTAATTTTTAAGAAAACCAGATTAGGCCTTCATAATTTCATTCGAAAAAAACCAGAGTAGGCCTTCATAATTTCATTCGTAACAAAACCAGATTAGGCCTTCATAATTTAATTCGTAAGAAAACCAGATTATTCCTTCATAATTTCATTCGTAAAAAAACCAGATTAGGCCTTCATAATTTCATTCGTAAAAAAAACCAGATTAGGCCTTCATAATTTCATTCGAAAAAAAACCAGATTAGGCCTTCATAATTTCATTCGTAAAAAAACAGATTAGGCCTTCATAATTTCATTCGTAAAAAAACCTGATTAGGCCTTCATAATTTCATTCGTAAAAAAACCAGATTAGGCCTTCATAATTTAATTCGTAAGAAAACCAGATTAGGCCTTCATAATTTAATTCGTAAGAAAACCAGATTAGGCCTTCATAATTTCATTCATAAAAAAACCAGATTAGGCCTTCATAATTTCATTCGAAAACAAAACCAGATTAGGCCTTCATAATTTCATTCGTAAGAAAACCAGATTAGGCCTTCATAATTTAATTCGTAAGAAAACCGGATTAGGCCTTCATAATTTAATTCGTAAGAAAACCGGATTAGGCCTTCATAATTTCATTCGTAAAAAAACCAGATTACGCCTTCATAATTTAATTCGTAAGAAAACCAGATTAGGCCTTCATAATTTAATTCGTAAGAAAACCAGATTAGGCCTTCATAATTTCATTCATAAAAAAACCAGATTAGGCCTTCATAATTTCATTCGAAAACAAAACCAGATTAGGCCTTCATAATTTCATTCGTAAGAAAACCAGATTAGGCCTTCATAATTTAATTCGTAAGAAAACCGGATTAGGCCTTCATAATTTAATTCGTAAAAAAACCGGATAAGGCCTTCATTCGTAAGAAAACCAGATTAGGCCTTCATAATTTAATTCGTAAGAAAACCGGATTAGGCATTCATAATTTAATTCGTAAAAAAACCAGATAAGGCCTTCATAATTTAATTCGTAAAAAAACCGGATTAGGCCTTCATAATTTAATTCGTAAGAAAACCGGATTAGGCCTTCATAATTTAATTCGTAAGAAAACCAGATTAGGCCTTCATAATTTCATTCGTAAAAAACCAGATTAGACCTTCATAATTTCATTCTTAAAAAAAAACAGATTAGGCCTTCATAATTTAATTCGTAAGAAAACCAGATTAGGCCTTCATAATTTCATTTTTAAAAAAAAACAGATTAGGCCTTCATAATTTAATTTTTAAGAAAACCAGATTAGGCCTTCATAATTTCATTCGAAAAAAACCAGAGTAGGCCTTCATAATTTAATTCGTAACAAAACCAGATTAGGCCTTCATAATTTAATTCGTAAGAAAACCAGATTATTCCTTCATAATTTCATTCGTAAAAAAACCAGATTAGGCCTTCATAATTTCATTCGTAAAAAAAACCAGATTAGGCCTTCATAATTTCATTCGAAAAAAAACCAGATTAGGCCTTCATAATTTCATTCGTAAAAAAACAGATTAGGCCTTCATAATTTCATTCGTAAAAAAACCAGATTAGGCCTTCATAATTTCATTCGTAAAAAAACCAGATTAGGCCTTCATAATTTAATTCGTAAGAAAACCAGATTAGGCCTTCATAATTTAATTCGTAAGAAAACCAGATTAGGCCTTCATAATTTCATTCATAAAAAAACCAGATTAGGCCTTCATAATTTCATTCGAAAACAAAACCAGATTAGGCCTTCATAATTTCATTCGTAAGAAAACCAGATTAGGCCTTCATAATTTAATTCGTAAGAAAACCGGATTAGGCCTTCATAATTTAATTCGTAAAAAAACCAGATAAGGCCTTCATAATTTAATTCGTAAGAAAACCGGATTAGGCCTTCATAATTTCATTCGTAAAAAAACCAGATTAGGCCTTCATAATTTAATTCGTAAGAAAACCAGATTAGGCCTTCATAATTTAATTCGTAAGAAAACCAGATTAGGCCTTCATAATTTCATTCATAAAAAAACCAGATTAGGCCTTCATAATTTCATTCGAAAACAAATCCAGATTAGGCCTTCATAATTTCATTCGTAAGAAAACCAGATTAGGCCTTCATAATTTAATTCGTAAGAAAACCGGATTAGGCCTTCATAATTTAATTCGTAAAAAACCCAGATAAGGCCTTCATAATTTCATTCGTAAGAAAACCAGATTAGGCCTTCATAATTTAATTCGTAAGAAAACCGGATTAGGCATTCATAATTTAATTCGTAAAAAAACCAGATAAGGCCTTCATAATTTAATTCGTAAAAAAACCGGATTAGGCCTTCATAATTTAATTCGTAAGAAAACCGGATTAGGTCTTCATAATTTCATTCGTAAAAAAACCAGACTAGGCCTTCATAATTTCATTCGTAACAAAACCAGATTAGGCCTTCATAATTTAATTCGTAAGAAAACCAGATTAGGCCTTCATAATTTAATTCGTAAGAAAACCAGATTAGGCCTTCATAATTTCATTCATAAAAAAACCAGATTAGGCCTTCATAATTTCATTCGAAAACAAAACCAGATTAGGCCTTCATAATTTCATTCGTAAGAAAACCAGATTAGGCCTTCATAATTTAATTCGTAAGAAAACCGGATTAGGCCTTCATAATTTAATTCGTAAAAAAACCAGATAAGGCCTTCATAATTTAATTCGTAAGAAAACCGGATTAGGCCTTCATAATTTCATTCGTAAAAAAACCAGATTAGGCCTTCATAATTTAATTCGTAAGAAAACCAGATTAGGCCTTCATAATTTAATTCGTAAGAAAACCAGATTAGGCCTTCATAATTTCATTCATAAAAAAACCAGATTAGGCCTTCATAATTTCATTCGAAAACAAATCCAGATTAGGCCTTCATAATTTCATTCGTAAGAAAACCAGATTAGGCCTTCATAATTTAATTCGTAAGAAAACCGGATTAGGCCTTCATAATTTAATTCGTAAAAAACCCAGATAAGGCCTTCATAATTTCATTCGTAAGAAAACCAGATTAGGCCTTCATAATTTAATTCGTAAGAAAACCGGATTAGGCATTCATAATTTAATTCGTAAAAAAACCAGATAAGGCCTTCATAATTCAATTCGTAAAAAAACCGGATTAGGCCTTCATAATTTAATTCGTAAGAAAACCGGATTAGGCCTTCATAATTTAATTCGTAAGAAAACCAGATTAGGCCTTCATAATTTCATTCGTAAAAAACCAGATTAGACCTTCATAATTTCATTCTTAAAAAAAAAACAGATTAGGCCTTCATAATTTAATTCGTAAGAAAACCAGATTAGGCCTTCATAATTTCATTTTTTAAAAAAAACAGATTAGGCCTTCATAATTTAATTTTTAAGAAAACCAGATTAGGCCTTCATAATTTCATTCGAAAAAAACCAGAGTAGGCCTTCATAATTTCATTCGTAACAAAACCAGATTAGGCCTTCATAATTTAATTCGTAAGAAAACCAGATTAGGCCTTCATAATTTCATTTGTAAACAAAACCAGATTAGGCCTTCATAATTTCATTCGTAAAAAAACCAGATTAGGCCTTCATAATTTCATTCGTAAAAAAAACCAGATTAGGCCTTCATAATTTCATTCGTAAAAAAAACAGATTAGGCCTTCATAATTTCATTCGTAAAAAAACAGATTAGGCCTTAATTTCATTCGTAAAAAAAAACCAGATTAGGCCTTCATAATTTCATTCGTAAAAAAACCAGATTAGGCCTTCATAATTTAATTCGTAAGAAAACCAGATTAGGCCTTCATAATTTAATTCGTAAGAAAACCAGATTAGGCCTTCATAATTTCATTCGTAAAAAAACCAGATTAGGCCTTCATAATTTCATTCGTAAACAAAACTAGATTAGGCCTTCATAATTTCATTCGTAAGAAAACCAGGTTAGGCCTTCATAATTTAATTCGTAAGAAAACCGGATTAGACCTACATAATTTCATTCGTAAAAAAACAGATTAGGCCTTCATAATTTCATTCGTAAGAAAACCAGATTAGGCCTTCATAATTTAATTCGTAAGAAAACCGGATTAGGCCTTCATAATTTAATTCGTAAAAAAACCAGATTAGGCCTTCATAATTTCATTCGTAAAAAAAAACAGATTAGGCCTTCATAATTTAATTCGTAAGAAAACCGGATTAGGCCTTCATAATTTAATTCGTAAATAAACCAGATTAGGCATTCATAATTTAATTCGTAAATAAACCAGATTAGGCCTTCATAATTTCATTCGTAAGAAAACCAGATTAGGCCTTCATAATTTAATTCGTAAAAAAACCAGATTAGGCCTTCATAATTTCATTCGTAAGAAAACCAGATTAGGCCTTCATAATTTCATTCGTAAAAAAACAGATTAGGCCTTCATAATTTCATTCGTAAGAAAACCAGATTAGGCCTTCATAATTTAATTCGTAAGAAAACCGGATTAGGCCTTCATAATTTAATTCGTAAAAAAACCAGATAAGGCCTTCATAATTTCATTCGTAAGAAAACCAGATTAGGCCTTCATAATTTAATTCGTAAGAAAACCGGATTAGGCATTCATAATTTAATTCGTAAAAAACCAGATAAGGCCTTCATAATTTAATTCGTAAAAAAACCGGATTAGGGCTTCATAATTTAATTCGTAAGAAAACCGGATTAGGCCTTCATAATTTAATTCGTAAGAAAACCGGATTAGACCTACATAATTTCATTCGTAAAAAAACAGATTAGGCCTTCATAATTTCATTCGTAAGAAAACCAGATTAGGCCTTCATAATTTAATTCGTAAGAAAACCGGATTAGGCCTTCATAATTTAATTCGTAAAAAAACCAGATTAGGCCTTCATAATTTCATTCGTAAAAAAAAACAGATTAGGCCTTCATAATTTAATTCGTAAGAAAACCGGATTAGGCCTTCATAATTTAATTCGTAAATAAACCAGATTAGGCATTCATAATTTAATTCGTAAATAAACCAGATTAGGCCTTCATAATTTCATTCGTAAGAAAACCAGATTAGGCCTTCATAATTTAATTCGTAAAAAAACCAGATTAGGCCTTCATAATTTCATTCGTAAGAAAACCAGATTAGGCCTTCATAATTTCATTCGTAAAAAAACAGATTAGGCCTTCATAATTTCATTCGTAAAAAAAACAGATTAGGCCTTCATAATTTCATGCGTAAAAAAATTCAAGACTTTATTAACTATTATGCTTACGATGAGTGTCTTATTTGCATTATAGCTAAGGAGTTATCGTTGGTTCTGTGGTAGAGCGCTCAACTGCCTAACTGAACGGCCCGGGTTCAAAACCTGGGTGGCGCATTTGTTTTTAAATCAATAGAGAAATCGCTAAATTAGAATTTCTTCGATGCAATAATTTAAATCTTACACGAAATCTTGTTCTCTATCACTTAAACCAAAATATCATACTCTATTAAATACGCTTCCGATAGCGCTGAAGGTCTAATTTTCGATGTGGTAGAACGTCGGCCTATCAAACAGGCGGTCTCGGGTTCGGAACTCGCCCGCAAATTGTTACTAAGACGAATACCGTGAACAATTAGTGGAAACCCTGCCATTGGAGTTAATAGAAGGAAAGTGAGGGCGAGAAGCCACTCCCGGGATCGGGATCATCGGGATCCGGGATTTAAGGGGTGAAATGGGGGTAAAATCGTCAAAAAGTTAAAGTATTTATGATATTTCTCGCGACGATTTGTTTTTTCGTATATCAACATATTGTGTTCAGGCCAGCTTGTTCATTTATATAACTATATTTACATATTGTAAATAAAATCCTTTTAAAGTACTTGGAAGGACTCTTTATACGTTTTGAACTTTTATAGTATTTTTCTATGTATTTATTACTATAAATATCCCAATATTAAATGGGAACCATGTATGCGTAACAATTTCAATATGTAAATATAGGTATAAAAATATGATAATCGAATTTAAAACTTACGTGCTAATAATATTAAAATGAAGTTTAAAAATATTTCCATTCTACGTCATTTTAACAACGAATATTCCATGACGTCAAAACACTCAAATCCGTGTTTTAAATTCCAATTAACCGCGCACGCGTGCTCCGCGCCTCCCGGGTAATCCACGCACGTGCGCGTTATCTCTCACCCAGTGAAATACTCGTGAGATAGGTTCAAGTGCCAAGCGTACTACAATGATATTAAAATGAAGTTAAAAAATTTTACATTCTACTTTAACAACGAATATTCCATGACGTCAAACACTCTTAAATTCAAATTAACCGCGTCCCCCGGGTAATCCGCGCGCGCGCCGCCTAGGTTATCAATTTTTACATCATTTCATCTTATTACGTACGATAAAACTTGATAATATATACGTTCAAGTGTCACTCGCGATAAGCAGAGATAAATGAACAAGCTGGCCTGAACACAATATGTTGATATACGAAAAAACAAATCGTCGCGAGAAATATCATAAATACTTTAACTTTTTGACGATTTTACCCCCATTTCACCCCTTAAATCCCGGATCCCGACGATCCCGACGATCCCGATCCCGGGAGTGGCGTCTCGCCCTCACTTTCCTTCTACTATAGAAAATATAATATCAAGAAGCGCAACACCTTACCATTCACAAATAGGATTTTTAACGTTATTATAATGAAACCGAATAAGCTTTTGGGGATGACTTACGCTATTAAAGGTTCCTCTAAAGCTGGTTTCACACTAAACAGAAAATTAGCAGCGTAAAATTGAACGTTAGCGGTATATCGAATAGGAATCAATTTTCCGCTCGGCGTTTATTATCGTCTTTCCGCCATATTTTCCGTCGAGTGTGAAACCAGCTTAAGACTGGACGATTTTGGGGGGAAAAGGAAATAAACTTAAAAAATAGTAGATACAAATATAAGACAGAAAAAACCAACAATACCAAAGATTAGACAAAAAAGACCGTAATCTGGATCAGTTAAAAAACACAACAAAAAAGCGTATCCAAAAAAATAAACCTACTGACAATTAAAGAGTTTAACAACGTCATTGAATAATATATTACAGATTTATAACACAACGTAAAAGGAAACAATAACACAGCGGCAACGAATCAATTTTATTAATATTTAATAAAATATAAGATTAATATAATTTATAAATATTTCATTAAATATAACATTAATATAATTAGTACCTAACGCTATAACTTTGTAAATGACATTCGCCAAAGCTGTTTTTTAGAAAAACACCGTAACTTAACAAGCGTTGGTGGCTGAGTGGTTAGAGTAAATCTCTTGCACGAGGCAGACCCGGGTTCGTTTCCCGGCCGGCACCAGTAAATCGCAAATTGATACTAAGGCGAATACCGCGAACAGTAGAAGGAAAGTGAGGGTGTGGCATCGATCCCGGGTTCGGGTTTGGGTTCGGGATCGAAATCCGGGATTTAAGGGATGAAATGGGGGTAAAATCGTCAAAAAGTCAATGTATTTAGGGTATTTCTCGCGACGATTTGTTTTCCCGTATATCAACATATTGTGTCCAGGCCAACTTGTTCATTTATCTACGCTTATCTCGAAAGATACTTGAACGTATATCTTATCAAGTTTTATCGTACGGAATAAGTTGAAATGATGTAAAAATTGATAACCTAGGCGCAGATTACCCCGGGGGACGCGATTAATTTGAATTTAAGAGTTTTTTGACGTCATGGAATATGGGACGCGGTTAACGTGCGCGGATTGGGGCGCGGTTAATTTGAATTTAAAACATAGATTTGAGTGTTTTGACGTCATGGAATATTCGTTGTTAAAATGACGTAGAATGGAAATATTTTTAAACTTAATTTTAATATCATTGTAGTACTTAAATATGCTTGACACTTGAACCTTTCTCACGAGTATTTCAAACGAATATCTAAAGTTTAAGTATGAGAAACGTATCGTTCTCAAGTATTGTAATTGTACACGTGATTCCGTATGAGGACCGGGTAAATTCCTATATACGTAACGCGATACACTTCAAAATGCGTATACGTAGAATGGAATTAATTTTAAACTCCATTTTAAAAAATAAGATATCGAAGATAAATAATTTCAGAGTATAAAAAGGGAAAACCGTATAATAGTAAGACCATATTTAGAAAGTTCACCATCTGAATTGTATTGGAAGTGACTTCGAGGAACCTTAAAATGTAAGTAGGAATACTCAGTGATAATTCTTAACTTTGTCTTAATGTATTTATTTTATAGGAATTGTTCATTTCCTGTGTCTGCTGACAAAGGGTTAATCGTTTATGCAGATGAAACCATCTACTGCGGTCTATTAGATTTAACAAAGGGTATCAAACTAACAGAAGCGGAACTGCAAGAGCTATGGACAAAGAAAGATGCCATTGAAGCTTATTTCAATAACGAAGCTGAAACTTCGTGGGTTTTCACAGGTTCTGAAACTAAACGGTTTTCGGTTCATAGATTTGCCGAACAAAAGGTTTTAGATGTTAGACAAATGTACCATGGTTATGGAGTAAACTATGGAAAACTGTTACCGACTAAAGAGGGGGTAGCTTTCGCTCAATCTTCTTGGTTGAATTTCCTCGACCAGTACAAGTCTATTCAGAAGTGTTTAAAGAAAATCAAGGAAATAAAGGAGGCGATGACTAACGTTGTAATTAAACAATTACACGAAGCTCTTAAGAAAGCGTGCAATGGCTGTCAAATTGATCATCCATCTCAACTCCAGCATGATTGTATCATGACGGATTATTCTAAGCGCGTAGATTTGCATTTTTATGAAATAATTATGTCGGTAGATTGTGAAAATATTATTGAAATGTTTACTATTCGCTGTGAATTGTCGAAAGAAATTTTAAATAATATAATGTCACTAATAATATGCAATGCTAAAAACTTGTTAAAAAGTTAATAAAATTGATTGCACTAATGTTCCGATTCTCATTTACCATTATGGATTTAAGCTTACAACATCCAATGAATGGGCTTGTAGCCGGGTCCACCCAATGCGGAAAGTCATTCCTGGTGGGACGGTTGATTCAATATAAGAAGACCTGTATATCCCCTCCTCCGGAGAGGATAATATGGTGTTATACCGAGTATCAGCCGAAACTATTTCAATCAATATTAGAACACACACCTTCAGTCGAGTTTCACGAAGGGTTACTCGATGTTAATATATTAAACCCGCAAATTAGGAATTTAGTTATTTTAGACGATTTGTTATGCGAGATATCTAATAATAAAGATGTAACTAATTTATTTATTCGTGGATCTCATCACAGAAACACCTCCGTACTAATTTTAATGCAAAACCTTTATTACCCCGGAAAAGAAATAAGAACTTTAAATTTAAATGCTCATTATCTATTTATTTTTAAATCACCACGAGATAAATCAACAATTTATCATCTCGCGAGGCAGATATCTCCAACCAATAGCAAATACGTTATTGATGCGTTTCAACAAGCTACGTCACGGAAATTTGGGTATTTATTAGTTGACTTGAAACCTCACACCCCAGATCAGTATTTACTACGAACAGGTTTAATACCGGGTGAAGAATCGGCTGTCTTTATTCCAAAATGAAGTGTATTATAGAAGGGAATTTTTTTAGGGTTAATCGAGAGTGGATTATTAAAGAATTAGCTTACGTAGTATTAGAAACTGAAGAATCGGAAGTGTTTACTTTCAAATCTCCATGCCCTTTCAAAGAGCTTTCAAACGAAAATAAAAGACAATGCAGATGGATATCTCATAACATTTGTCATCTTCGATGGGATGACGGCGAACGTCCTTACAGAACGAGACGTGACATTTGCAATCAGATAGCGGAAAAAGCTACTTCGTTTTTCACCAAAGGTTTAGAAAAAGCTGCAGTATTATCGACACTCCTCGGTGTTCCAGTAACTAACATCGAAGATACCGGTTGTCCTAAATTATCAGAACTAGAAGACGTTGAATTAAACTGCCCTTTTCATTCCGAAACTGTTCATTGCGCTTTAAGAAAGGCTAAGAAAATCTCTAAATGGATGTCTCAAAACGAGTAAAGGAAAACCTAGACTTTCTACGTTTCCTGACATCCTGTAATCTAAATCAAAGAAAGACAGCTATTAAATACGCTAGCAAGGAAGCTATACTGGCTCTCGTTGAATGTTGTATAAATGTATTACACGGAACAATTGAACTGTCAGAACGTCATCGTAAGCGGTTAAAGAAACATAGCGCGGTTATACGAAACGTGTCGAAGAAGAATCCTATATCAAAACGACGAAAGATACTGGTACAAAAAGGTGGTTTTCTTCCATTTTTATTAGCGCCACTGCTATCTATCGTTAGCTCAGTCGCCGGAAGTGCAATAAGCCGAGCTATAAACCGATGATGGCTCGAAAAATGCTTCTAGTACCTGAAGATGTAATGGAGAGATTAAAAAACACTCCACCTTCCAAAACAGAAGAAACACCTGAACTTCAAAAAGAGAAGACACTCGATGATGAAATGAAATCTATTCTAGATAATCCAGATTTAAACGAATCAGAGAAATTAGCATTATACAATCAAACTCTCCAACGACGGTTAACTTACGTACGTAAAGAGCAAATCTCTCCCGTTATTGAAAACTCTGAACGGCCTAAAACCTGGTTCGCGCAAATATCTTATTCTCTACCTGCAACTTATGTTAGTGATGCGATTTCATTATACCGAGCGACTACGGAAGATCCGAGATATATTAGATGGACTAACTCAGGAGAGCTTTCTATTCGAGGACAAGTGATTGGAGGATCTAATATAATCGATCTTTTGTATGACGCTGTGAGAAAAACGCCTGGAACAGCGATTGATCCTATAGGAGTTACAGAGTTTTACGAGGGCATTCATAAGTCAAATATTTCAAAACGTTTAATTAAAAATCCTGTAAGATTGACACTGTTAAAAACATTCGCTGTATTTCATACACCACCAAGTAGTTCAATGTTATCATCATCTTCACCTAGTCCTCTAAGATCTTGGATACATACTAAATAAAATATATTAACCTGATAATTTTGTTCTCATTTCATAGTATAAGCCTACAATGGAAGGTTGTACAGAAACGGTCTCTTTAGGACTTTTAGCCTATTTATCACAATCATTTTCAAAATCACCGAAAATTATCACAGCTGTATTAATTATCATAGTTATTATAATATTAGAATTATTTAATTTCCTTTTTTGGCGTTACATGCCATTACATCAAAATATTACCCAATATGGAGAAAGAACTTGAGCAGATCTATACTAACCCCGCAGACCCAGGGTCATTCGCTGGAGTTCAAGCGCTCTATAATTCAGCTCGACATAAAGGTTTAAAGGTTTCATTGGAAAAAGTAAAACAATTTCTAATAAAGCAGGATACATATACGCTGCATAAACCTGCTAGAAGACGATTCAAACGAAATCGAACTATTGTTTATGGAATTGACGAACAGTGGCAAGCGGACTTGGCAGATTTTCAGAAGCTGTCTAAATATAATTCAGGATCTCGCTACGTATTATGTATTATCGACATATTTAGCAAATACGCTATGGCTGTAGCGGTTAAAAATAAGAAAGGTGTAACAATTTTAGAAGCGTTACGTAACGTTTTTGAAAAAGGCCGTCAACCGAAAAGAATTCAAAGTGATCATGGAAACGAATTTGTCTGTCAAGAAGTGCAGAGTGAATTAGAAAGAAGGAACATTAAATTTTTCGCTACCCGATCGGAAATGAAAGCGTCCATTATTGAAAGATTCATTAGAAGTTTTAAATCTCGTTTATATCGCTATTTCACGCAGAATAACACCCTTAAATATATCGACGTTTTAGATGATATTATAAACGCTTATAACAATAGTTATCATAGATCAATTAAATGTAAACCCGCGGAAGTTACTCTAGATAACTCTGCTAAAATATGGAAAAATCTTTACGGTTCGGTAAATTTTTCTCCTCCGTTAACATACGCGTTTGAAATTGGAGATATTTGTAGAATAAGTAGAAATTTATCAATTTTCGATAAGAAATATAACCCGAATTTTACTACAGAATTGTTTAAAATAGCTGAGAGACTACCACGTGACCCACCTGTATATAAGCTGATGGATTTAAATTCTAACCCCATTTTAGGAGTATTCTATCGAGAGGAGGTTCAGATTGTTGGTCGAGATTTAAAAGACTGTTACTTCATAATCGAAAAAGTAATAAAAAAGAGGAAAAAATCGGACGGTCGCGTAGAACTGTATGTCAAGTGGCAAGATTACGACCCTACATTTAATTCTTGGATACAAGAAGTGGATTTAAAATGAGTTTTTACGTAACGCTACCTTCAGATTCCTCGTCATTATATTACCAAGATAATAGCGTTGGTAAATTTCGAACGTATTTAGCTGAACCGTTAAGATTTGAGGAACAGTACGAAGTTGGGTTAGCGGAAATAAGCTATCCTCGGACATGGCATAACGTTCGAAAACCTAATCTATTGGTTATTAAAGACCCTCTCGAATATGATAAAATGACTGATAACCCTCTAGTTAAAGACCCTCTCGAATATGATAAAATAATTGAAGTTCCCGCGGGTTTTTATAAAACTCCGGAAGAACTATTACATGTTATGAACGTCCACAACCAAGAAGAAGAACAAGTTACATTCGCTTATTTAAATTATTCTAATCGAATTAAAGTTAAATTGCAACCGAAAATCAGAGCTGTAATTGGCCCCGATCTATCGATTTTACTAGGTTTTAAGGATAGAAGAGATAATGATTTCACCATTTTAAATTCAATGATAACCCCCTACCCAGTTGATATGAACGCTGGGTTACATTCCTTATTCGTTTATTCCGATCTGGTTGAAAATAGCGTTGTTGGGGATAGTTTAGCACCTCTATTAAGAATCATAAGCGTCGAAGAGAAAGCCGAGTCTAATGGGAAAACAACTACAAAAATATTTTCACAACCTCATTACCTACCAGTCGTGTGTAATAATATTAAGACTATAGAGATTAATATAACAGATGATTTAGGTGAGCCAATACAGTTTCATAGTGGAAAAGCTCACGTTGTATTACATTTTAAACCCCGTAAAATGTGGACTTCACTATAAACCTTTAATCATTCAGGACACACCTTCATTCTAGCTTAAGAGAGCGAACAGTTAACATCATGAGGTCTGAATATTCACCTTCAAGAACTGATTATGAAAGTTACTATTTAAACCAGGTTGGTTTCGGTGGAATACCTGTATATAGAGGTTTAGCCGTGCAAAGAGGACATGGACTAGGAAATATATTATCTTCAGCGTTTAGATTCGCGGTACCTTTACTGAAGAAAGGCGCTACTTACTTGGGAAAAAAACTTTTAAGTACCGGAGCGAAAGTAGCGACCGATGTTGTTAGCGGAGTCCCAATTAAAACAGCGCTTAAATCGCATTCTATTAACGCTGGAAGGGAAACTTTAGCTTCAGCAGCTGATGAAGCCATGAGACTAACATCTTCAGCTACGGATCATATTAAAAGAATGACGGGTTCCGGAAATAAAAGGAAACGAACTCAATCGAAAAGCGCCATTTCAACAGCAGGCAGGATAGCGAAAGGACGGTTCCCTAAACGTTCTGATATATTCTCATAATGTCCCTTTTACACCCGCACTCAGTTGAGTGTATAAATTCCGAGCTAGATTTGTTTCAAGTACCTATGACACAATCTTCGATTATTGGTGGAGAATGGGTTGAGTATAATCCAATATCAAATATAGTTGATAACGCATCAATTACATTTTCTATCAACGGTAACTCTGAAACGTATATAGACCTTTCACAAACTTTGCTGCACGTTCGAGTTAAGGTAACTAAAGATAATGGTCAACTACCGCAACCCGCGGTTCCAGGTGTTGCGGGTGGGGCCGCCGGAACTCCAGCCGACAATATCGCCCCCGAGAATTTGTTTCTTCATTCGCTTTTTAGCGACGTCCACGTATTTCTTAATGAAAGATCAGTAACACCTTCCAGTCAAAATTACGCTTATAAAAGTATGATACAAACTTTATTAACGTTCGGAGATTCTGCGAAAAAAAGTTATTTAACGAGTTCACTTTTCTATCGGGATACGCCTGGAAAGTTCGATTCATTTTTCGATAACGATGGTTTCTCTAAACGAGCGAGTTTAGCGCAAAAAGGGGCGATTGACTTGTTAGGCGTAGTCCATACTGATTTATGTCAACAACCACGCTTTTTATTAAATATGGTTGATTTGAAATTTAAATTCGATAAAAATAGAGCAGCTTTTTGCGTTCATTCCGACGTAAAATGTAAAGTGGAGATTTTATCAGCTTCCCTTTATCTGAGGAAAGTTAAAGTGATACCGGAACTATCGCTCGCTCAAGCCAAGGCGTTACAATATGGAACCGCTAAATATCCTGTAACTCGTTCGGAGTGCACCTCATTTTCTATACCCGCTGGACTTATGGCTAGTGTGCAAGATCATTTATTTACCGGACAAGCACCTAAGAAAGTTGTTATCGGGTTTGTGGAACAAAAAGCGTTTCTAGGAGATTTGAAAAAATCCCCGTACAACTTTCAACATTTCGATTTATCAAGCATTGGATTGTACATTGACGGTAGCAGCGTCCCTCATAAGGCGTTATCTCTAAACTTTGAGGAAAATCTATATATTCAAGCGTATTGCAATCTTTTCATTCAAACTAATCAGTGGAACGTAGATGAAGGGAATCAGATAAGTCGGGAAGATTACCCTAACGGAAATTGTTTATTCGCGTACAATTTAACCTCGGATCTTAATAACAACGCTAATCACTTGCATCTTGTAAAAAACAGTAACCTGAGATTAGAATTAAAATTTGCAAAACCGTTACCGGAGACGATTTCCATTCTAATTTACGCCGAGTTTCAAAATTTGATTGAAATTGATAAAAATCGAACCGTGATTTTCGATTACAGTAATTAATGGATTCGCTACAGATAACTAAAATACTTGAAAAAGATTTAAGTACTAAAAGTATATTTCAAGGCGTGTTCGCGGCTGACAAGCTACCTAAATACGTAAAAATATTCCCTTCTCTATTTATTGTAAATACCGATACGAGTGCTGAACCTGGAGAACACTGGGTTCTAATATATTTTTCTAAACATAAAAATTGTGAATTCATGGATTCCTTTGGAAACCCGCCAGATTATTTTAAATTTAATGACTTTATTGAACGAAACAGTAAAACTGTAACTTTTAATTCTAATCAATTACAGAGTAATTCTAGTAATACGTGTGGAGCATTCTGTATCTATTTTGCTATAAACAGGTGTAAAGGAATAGAAATGTATAACATTGTGTCTAGGTTTAAGAAAGATAAATATGTAAACGATAAAATGATTAAAGAGTTTATGTGCAAAATGTATTCAATAAAATAATTTTTTACAATTTATAGCAATAGCAGTTTTTTTTTTATATATACATAAATACAAGCATTCATTATAATTTTTCAATATCTTTATGACCGTGCGCTAATGTACGAACCCCGCAGGGTAGAATGTATCTCTTATCATCATTTGGTGATAAACAAAGTTTTCTAGTATTTATAGTAAATAGTTCATGCTTGAAACTAGCTATACGCATCATCTCGGCTGACATGGTTTCTTGATTAAAAAGACAACGTTCATAGTCTTCGTGGCGGATGACGTTTCTAATAACGTTCATGGCAACGCCCTTACAAACCTTTTTATGGTTTAAAATTGACTCTAAAGATTTCCCCAATCGCAACTCCTTTTCTATCTCTTCAGCGGTCTTAGACTCCCCGTACAATTTAATAGAATAAAGCTTTGGACGAAGTCCTACAAAGCTTTGAATTAACTGCGAATTTGTCTCGTCTTTAAAATAACCGAGAGCTTTTTTATTCTGATTAGAATGAAGGAAATGCGAAGGTGGATAATCAGAGAAGTCAAAGCGGTTTTTATGAACTTCAAAGTCTTTATAAACATCATCCGTCTTAATGTTGTACGTTAAACTGTCTGTAAATATTTTATATATTAGTACTATTTAAATAAAAAATGCATATTAAATTAAATTACCAGTGTCTGTAAATAATAGTGATGCTTTGTCCCCGTACGTATTTTTTATGAATCCATAATGGAACCGATACATGAGCTCCTTGGATAAATCTAGAATGGTGAATCCGGTAAATATAGGCCGGTTAAGAACAATTTTAGCTCTCTTCTTATGAGCGCCGGCTAACTCTTCATTAAAGATGGTAAAGTGTTCAAACTGCGGGGAACTTGTAACTTTTAACATTCTTTCTGGTTTATGAATCAACTCGAAATTTATATGCTTCCGTAAATTTTCCATTGTTTTTCTAAAGAATTAAATGAAGTAAGGGAAAAAACAGCAATAAATTATTTAAATTGATTTACCCGAAAACAGAGTTAACCATTAGTTTCCAGAAATTCTTTTCAAATGAACTCTTGGATAATTTCCTCTGTTCAGTGTTGAATCTAACATATTTTTCTAACCATTTTCCTTGAGTGAAGGTTAGAGCTCGATGAACCTTGGTTATTTTCAAACCTAATTCTACATAATATTTTAAATTGCGGTAATGTACTATGTATTTCTCTTTATTATTTAAATTAGGAAGAAGTTTTGGTAGACTTTGATTCTCCTTAATATTTAATTTTCCTAAGAGATCTTTGGAGTATGGAGATAGCATATCATGTGTAATAACTTTAGATTCCGCCGCTACTGGGAGATCGTTATGTAAGTCATGCAACTCTGGAGGATATTCAAGATCCACCTGCAAAGGAAACAATTCTTTAAAAATATAATTCAATAATTATAACACTTGTTATTTACCTCTAAAATGTATCCGTTTTCAACGTTATTGGGAATACTCAGAATATTTTCACTGAGTGTTTGCAAATCATCCTCCTGAACCCACTGGAAGTCGCCTAGCGGTAGTGGTTCACACATAACAGCACCGTACAAATTATTAGCATCTTCAATTAAGTTAAATTAAGTTAATTAATATAATTAAAATTAAAATAATAAAAATAAAAAAATAAAAATAAAAAAAATTATTTATTTTTTTAAAAATGTAAATTACCTAAATAGCATATATAACTGCTCTCTTTAGACGAATCATATGTGTCGGCCATATATTTGTTATTCGCTTCAGAATAACGAGTTGAGATCATTGAAACACCGCCTCGAATCCCTAAAAATTCAATGTAAATACAATAATATTTAAAATATCACAAAAGCGTTACCCTTTTCAATAAATAAGTGTTGATCTATATCAAGTATGAGATCGAGGCGAACATCGGTCATCTTCAAAGCTGCTTGCCAGGCTAAACCTGGTGCGGTGTAAGCGTGAGCGGGATCTAATTTATAATGGGTTATAGATAATGTTCTAAAATTTTCAAAAACGTCGGCTAAGAGCAACGCATCGCTTTTCACATAGAAGTCGGTGTATTCCCCTACGAAAACCGAGGTTAAGAGATTTGAAATATTTATACTATAGTAATTTTACCTAATGTTTGAATATTAAACGCTGTCCAAACATTTTGGGCGTGTAAATAATCAGATTCTAAAATATTTTGATTTTTCAATGAACTGAAAAACGCTTCTCTAGGTGGCAGCATCGTCTCGTCAAATTTCTTTTCATCGTCCATATACTCGTATGGGTAGACCCCCTTCCGCAAAAGCAGTTGAACTTTCTCACTTTCAAAATATTTCTTAACAATCTGGAATTTACTGGCTCCTTCCAAAACGAGATTAGATACTAGAGCATCGAGGCTATCACTTAGAAATCGATAAGAGTCTAAAAACCGAAATCTCCCTAAAAAACAATAAAATTAATGTTAAGGTTAAATTCATAATTAAATATATTTTACCTAGTTTCAGCGAAATATAATTTTCGCTAGTGGAAGGAATACAGTCAAGTGTCTGTTCCTTAAAATGACCAATCTCCTGACATATAAGATGTAAATCGTATCTATGAAGATTTATTATTATTAGGTTTATTTCCTGGTTAATTAACTTAATAAATTCACCTGCTAAGGTTATGAAGGAAAATAGGGATAAATTCTGGAACTTTCTTTTGAAGATTACAGACGTTATGCGCTGGCCCCCTATATTTGCCGCTGAAATGGCAATGATCTCGAACAGCGGGCATATTTCCCTGATTTAGCTGCTTCTGACAAATGTAGCAATGCGTAGCAGCTTGAAACTGTTCCTCCTCCTCCGGGGTAATAATCATTGGTACATTTGTCTCAATGAGTTCCATCAACTCCTTCTCTAATTCCAGAATAGACTCCAGAAATCTTCGAGTTGCATCTTGTCCTCGATAGCAATCGGTTCGAACAGGTACACCTATAAGTATCCTATTGTAATATATCTAAAAGGGAATTTTGTCAAATAACTTACCGTCAGGTCCAACAAACACCCACGAATACGCGCAGCTGATGTGCATGTTTACTTTGCTGGTATTTATATCGGGATCTAGATCACATCCTTGAACTCTCGGTAGGATTGCTTCAAAATCGGCGTAAAATACATACTGCACCTAATAATTTCATTTCATTAAGAGTTAAATTAAATAATTTTTATTTTTACCTTTTCTGTCCACTCATATTTATCAAAATAAACCGTCTTCTTCTTAGTAGGGAAAACTGTTTTTTGGACGCCGTGAGTGGCGCATTCTTCGATATGCGCATCACGTCGCTGTTCAGCGTTGCTTCCACTGAATCGGTGAAGACACATTCTAATACAGAAAATAATTAGTATATTTCAAACTAATATATTGGAAACTAAATTACCTGCAATAATAACTTGTATTTCTGTGTTTTGTTAGATGCTGTAGCAGTTTTCCTAGGTCTCGTATAAGACAGTAATGTCTATTCCCATCGTCAATATCTTTAGTTTCGTCGGTGATGTATAGCAAATCAACCTCCCTTTCCTTACAACACTTGTTAGCGCTTACGTAAAGGGGGAATATGTCTCCCGAAAAGCCGAACACAGATATTGATAAATTATTCATTAATTCAAATTTTTTAAGTTCCGTAGCGTTTAATTTGAAAGGAAAAGATATATCACTGGTATCAAGTTCATTTTCATAAGGTGTATATTTGGAAACACGATTAGCGTTTTGAGTCCGAGGAACTGGGTGAAGTTTAGCGAGAATTGACCAGAGAAAACATTTCTCGTCATTTTCGTTTCTAATATTAAGAATCGCGTGACGTCGAGATAGTTTTTCAGGTAGTTCCATATACGATGACCCTCGCAACGGTTGGTAAGATGCTACATTTAATTCTACATACAGAACACGGTCAATTACCCAACCCGATCCTATCAAAAATATAATGTTTTAGTTCAAAATATAACTTATAAATTTTAGTACATACCTGTCGCTTCAAAGTTTTCCGCTGCTGACTGTATTGTTTCAAGACATTCATTCTGCTGGCTTTCAATGACATCGGGCGTTAATGTTGTTTGCATAGTGCTCCGGAAATAGGGTCGTACTTCCGCTCTTTGTTCCTCACCCCCTAAAGGTCTCATATAAACAGATCTTACGAGTAGGAACCATTTAATTCCACGTTTACTGGTGAGTCTTTCCATTAGAAATTTACTGAAAGCGGCTCGGTAACGTCCGATAAACATCCCCGCATCAATATCATAGTCTTCAGCATTGTAACGGATAGATGCTAACGTATCATTCAAGGCCTGGACCATACTTGGAGATGCTGGTGGTGTTTCATCAAGTATTGATGAGGCGGGAACAGGTGATGGCGTTGGGTTGTTGGGTAAATCCGCTGTAGATGGTTGGATAGATTCCAGTTGAATTTCTTGAAGCAGACTAGGTGAAGGTGGACGGTATGGCGATGGTGGACGGAAAGATGCTAGCGAACGTTGCATTGGTGACGGTGTGCGAGACAGGTCCATGGGTTCGGAAGGGCCGGGTGCGTTCAAGTCATGAGTTCGTTGATGGCTCTTGAAATGTTCCAATCTAGCAACATTCTTACCACATACTTCACAGACAAACGTATGTCTATCACCGTGTACTTCTCTAACATGCCGATTTAAGGAGGACTTGGTAGTGAAACTTTTCGCGCACGTAGGGCAAATATGTTGGGCTTTAGGCATCTTGAATATAGCTACCGCAGTTAACCGTGGAATGACCTCCTACAACGCTATACAACCTCTTTTATAGTATATTCAAGTATCATTTGAGAACAATACGTTTCTCATACTTAAAATATTCGTTTGAAATACTCGTGAGATAGGTTCAAGTGTTAAGCATATTTAAGTACTACTTACGCGTTAATGCTATTAAAATGAAGTTTAAAAATATTTCCATTCTACTTTAACAACAAATATTCCATGACGTCAAAACACTTCAATTCAAATTAACCGCGCCTCCCGGGGAATCTGCGCACGCGCCGCCTAGGTTATCAATTTTTACATCATTTCAACTTATTCCGTACGATAAAACTTGATAAGATATACGTTCAAGTATCTTTCGAGATAAGCGTAGATAAATGAACAAGTTGGCCTGGACACAATATGTTGATATACGGGAAAACAAATCGTCGCGAGAAATACCCTAAATACATTGACTTTTCGATGATTTTACCCCCATTTCATCCCTTAAATCCCGGATTTCGATCCCGAACCCAAACCCGAACCCGGGATCGATGCCACACCCTCACTTTCCTTCTACTGCGAACAATTGGTGGAAACCCTGCCATTGGACGTTGAGAGGTTGCATAACACTCAGCATTCAATCCGCCCCAAAGTCATTGAGTAGAAATGCAGAGAAAACGCCCGTACAAACACCACAGACTTAACATCCACAACCATCATAATACAAACACCACAAACTGAACACCCACAACTGTCATAACACGAACTCAACATGCACAACCATCAAAACACAAACACAACAAACTTAACACTCACAACCGTCATAACACGAACTCAACATTCCCAACCTACGCTTAAACATTACAAAAACGAAATACACAATCAAACTGAGTTAAAACCGTCGGTGATCGTTAACGAAACCAAACCAAATAATAATCATATAGAAGAAGTAAGAACTTAAGATAAACTAGGCATAGCGGATGGCACATTAGGTAAAATTAGGCCTAGTGTGAAACATATGAGAAAAAAATTATTAAAACTACTATAATTAATGCAGAACACTACCATATTTTAGTTTAGTAACTTTAGTTAGTCATAGGCTTACTGTATTGAGATCGCTTGGTTTTCTAGAGAAATGACGCCAAACAATGGGTTTTTTTCCATTTTAGATATTCAAGTGGATTAATTATATGACGTCAAACCAAGTTGGGGCCTCCTTTAGATATTTAACTTTTGATATGACGTCAGTGTAGTCGCTAACCAATGGGAATCAACCTTTACTTGCAGTTTTTATCACGAGACGGTTTAATGTTAAGTGCGCAGAACTGTTATCTCAAAGAAACAACCAATACAATTTGAGGGTTAGTTGTCGTTTTGATCACGTGATGGATTAATCTCAACCAATAGGTAACAACCTTCAGCTGCTGTTTAAGACTAGTTAAATATATTCGACAAGTGATAATTATTAGTTTAGGAAACATCTTGTTAGGGCGACCATGATAAAGCACAATGGGTTTTTTCCACACGATTATTAGTTTGAAAAAATTACGTTAGGGGTCATCCTGATATAGCGTCTATGGGTTTTTTCCAGACTGGTACTTAAGAAATGACGTCAGTGTAGTCATCAACCAATGAGAAGCGAGTTTCAGTTTCGGTTTCAGTTGCAGTTTCGATATCTCAAGAGCCTTATCTACACGTTATATAGCGTTCTTTCGGTCCTAGGGAATTATCGTGGGAAGTCCAGTAGCTTTTTGCTCCGCTTTTAGCCGTTCGTCGACTCTATTTTACGGCATAGGCTTAAGGATTTCCGACCGTAAAAGAGAAAAAGTAAGTTTCTATTTTCATACATTATTTTACTATATTTAAAATGAAATTATTTAGACGTTCTTTAATATATTGAAAATGTATTTTAACGTATTAGCCATAGAAAATTAGGCAAAAATTAGGTCCTGTAGGGCTAAGATTAGCGTAGAAATTTAGGCCTAACCAGCTAAAACCATATTGAGAAAATTAGGCCAAAATTAGGTCCTGTAGGGCTAAGATTAGCGTAGAAATTTAGGCCTAACCAGCTAAAACCATATTGAGAAAATTAGGCAAAAATTAGGTCCTGTAGGGCTAAGATTAGCGTAGAAATTTAGGCCTAACCAGCTAAAACCATATTGAGAAAATTAGGCCAAAATTAGGTCCTGTAGGGCTAAGATTAGCGTAGAAATTTAGGCCTAACCAGCTAAAACCATATTGAGAAAATTAGGCCAAAATTAGGTCCTGTAGGGCTAAGATTAGCGTAGAAATTTAGGCCTAACCAGCTAAAACCATATTGAGAAAATTAGGCCAAAATTAGGTCCTGTAGGGCTAAGATTAGCGTAGAAATTTAGGCCTAACCAGCTAAAACCATATTGAGAAAATTAGGCCAAAATTAGGTCCTGTAGGGCTAAGATTAGCGTAGAAATTTAGGCCTAACCAGCTAAAACCATATTGAGAAAATTAGGCAAAAATTAGGTCCTGTAGGGCTAAGATTAGCGTAGAAATTTAGGCCTAACCAGCTAAAACCATATTGAGAAAATTAGGCCAAAATTAGGTCCTGTAGGGCTAAGATTAGCGTAGAAATTTAGGCCTAACCAGCTAAAACCATATTGAGAAAATTAGGCCAAAATTAGGTCCTGTAGGGCTAAGATTAGCGTAGAAATTTAGGCCTAACCAGCTAAAACCATATTGAGAAAATTAGGCCAAAATTAGGTCCTGTAGGGCTAAGATTAGCGTAGAAATTTAGGCCTAACCAGCTAAAACCATATTGATAAAATTAGGCCAAAATTAGGTCCTGTAGGGCTAAGATTAGCGTAGAAATTTAGGCCTAACCAGCTAAAACCATATTGAGAAAATTAGGCCAAAATTAGGTCTTGTAGGGCTAAGATTAGCGTAGAAATTTAGGCCTAACCAGCTAAAACCATATTGAGAAAATTAGGCCAAAATTAGGTCCTGTAGGGCTAAGATTAGCGTAGAAATTTAGGCCTAACCAGCTAAAACCATATTGAGAAAATTAGGCCAAAATTAGGTCCTGTAGGGCTAAGATTAGCGTAGAAATTTAGGCCTAACCAGCTAAAACCATGTTGAGAAAATTAGGCCAAAATTAGGTCCTGTAGGGCTAAGATTAGCGTAGAAATTTAGGCCTAACCAGCTAAAACCATATTGAGAAAATTAGGCCAAAATTAGGTCCTGTAGGGCTAAGATTAGCGTAGAAATTTAGGCCTAACCAGCTAAAACCATATTGAGAAAATTAGGCCAAAATTAGGTCCTGTAGGGCTAAGATTAGCGTAGAAATTTAGGCCTAACCAGCTAAAACCATATTGAGAAAATTAGGCCAAAATTAGGTCCTGTAGGGCTAAGATTAGCGTAGAAATTTAGGCCTAACCAGCTAAAACCATATTGAGAAAATTAGGCCAAAATTAGGTCCTGTAGGGCTAAGATTAGCGTAGAAATTTAGGCCTAACCAGCTAAAACCATATTGAGAAAATTAGGCCAAAATTAGGTCCTGTAGGGCTAAGATTAGTGTAGAAATTTAGGCCTAACCAGCTAAAACCATATTGAGAAAATTAGGCCAAAATTAGGTCCTGTAGGGCTAAGATTAGCGTAGAAATTTAGGCCTAACCAGCTAAAACCATATTGAGAAAATTAGGCCAAAATTAGGTCCTGTAGGGCTAAGATTAGCGTAGAAATTTAGGCCTAACCAGCTAAAACCATATTGAGAAAATTAGGCCAAAATTAGGTCATGTAGGGCTAAGATTAGCGTAGAAATTTAGGCCTAACCAGCTAAAACCATATTGAGAAAATTGGGCCAAAATTAGGTCCTGTAGGGCTAAGATTAGCGTAGAAATTTAGGCCTAACCAGCTAAAACCATATTGAGAAAATTAGGTCCTGTAGGGCTAAGATTAGCGTAGAAATTTAGGCCTAACCAGCTAAAACCATATTGAGAAAATTAGGCCAAAATTAGGTCCTGTAGGGCTAAGATTAGCGTAGAAATTTAAGCCTAACCAGCTAAAACCATATTGAGAAAATTAGGCCAAAATTAGGTCCTGTAGGGCTAAGATTAGCGTAGAAATTTAGGCCTAACCAGCTAAAACCATATTGAGAAAATTAGGCCAAAATTAGGTCCTGTAGGGCTAAGATTAGCGTAGAAATTTAGGCCTAACCAGCTAAAACCATATTGAGAAAATTAGGCCAAAATTAGGTCCTGTAGGGCTAAGATTAGCGTAGAAATTTAGGCCTAACCAGCTAAAACCATATTGAGAAAATTAGGCCAAAATTAGGTCCTGTAGGGCTAAGATTAGCGTAGAAATTTAGGCCTAACCAGCTAAAACCATATTGATAAAATTAGGCCAAAATTAGGTCCTGTAGGGCTAAGATTAGCGTAGAAATTTAGGCCTAACCAGCTAAAACCATATTGAGAAAATTAGGCCAAAATTAGGTCTTGTAGGGCTAAGATTAGCGTAGAAATTTAGGCCTAACCAGCTAAAACCATATTGAGAAAATTAGGCCAAAATTAGGTCCTGTAGGGCTAAGATTAGCGTAGAAATTTAGGCCTAACCAGCTAAAACCATATTGAGAAAATTAGGCCAAAATTAGGTCCTGTAGGGCTAAGATTAGCGTAGAAATTTAGGCCTAACCAGCTAAAACCATGTTGAGAAAATTAGGCCAAAATTAGGTCCTGTAGGGCTAAGATTAGCGTAGAAATTTAGGCCTAACCAGCTAAAACCATATTGAGAAAATTAGGCCAAAATTAGGTCCTGTAGGGCTAAGATTAGCGTAGAAATTTAGGCCTAACCAGCTAAAACCATATTGAGAAAATTAGGCCAAAATTAGGTCCTGTAGGGCTAAGATTAGCGTAGAAATTTAGGCCTAACCAGCTAAAACCATATTGAGAAAATTAGGCCAAAATTAGGTCCTGTAGGGCTAAGATTAGCGTAGAAATTTAGGCCTAACCAGCTAAAACCATATTGAGAAAATTAGGCCAAAATTAGGTCCTGTAGGGCTAAGATTAGCGTAGAAATTTAGGCCTAACCAGCTAAAACCATATTGAGAAAATTAGGCCAAAATTAGGTCCTGTAGGGCTAAGATTAGTGTAGAAATTTAGGCCTAACCAGCTAAAACCATATTGAGAAAATTAGGCCAAAATTAGGTCCTGTAGGGCTAAGATTAGCGTAGAAATTTAGGCCTAACCAGCTAAAACCATATTGAGAAAATTAGGCCAAAATTAGGTCCTGTAGGGCTAAGATTAGCGTAGAAATTTAGGCCTAACCAGCTAAAACCATATTGAGAAAATTAGGCCAAAATTAGGTCATGTAGGGCTAAGATTAGCGTAGAAATTTAGGCCTAACCAGCTAAAACCATATTGAGAAAATTGGGCCAAAATTAGGTCCTGTAGGGCTAAGATTAGCGTAGAAATTTAGGCCTAACCAGCTAAAACCATATTGAGAAAATTAGGTCCTGTAGGGCTAAGATTAGCGTAGAAATTTAGGCCTAACCAGCTAAAACCATATTGAGAAAATTAGGCCAAAATTAGGTCCTGTAGGGCTAAGATTAGCGTAGAAATTTAAGCCTAACCAGCTAAAACCATATTGAGAAAATTAGGCCAAAATTAGGTCCTGTAGGGCTAAGATTAGCGTAGAAATTTAGGCCTAACCAGCTAAAACCATATTGAGAAAATTAGGCCAAAATTAGGTCCTGTAGGGCTAAGATTAGCGTAGAAATTTAGGCCTAACCAGCTAAAACCATATTGAGAAAATTAGGCCAAAATTAGGTCCTGTAGGGCTAAGATTAGCGTAGAAATTTAGGCCTAACCAGCTAAAACCATATTGAGAAAATTAGGCCAAAATTAGGTCATGTAGGGCTAAGATTAGCGTAGAAATTTAGGCCTAACCAGCTAAAACCATATTGAGAAAATTAGGCCAAAATTAGGTCCTGTAGGGCTAAGATTAGCGTAGAAATTTAGGTCTAACCAGCTAAAACCATATTGAGAAAATTAGGCAAAAATTAGGTCCTGTAGGGCTAAGATTAGGGTAGAAATTTAGGCCTAACCAGCTAAAACCATATTGAGAAAATTAGGCCAAAATTAGGTCCTGTAGGGCTAAGATTAGCGTAGAAATTTAGGCCTAACCAGCTAAAACCATATTGAGAAAATTAGGCCAAAATTAGGTCCTGTAGGGCTAAGATTAGCGTAGAAATTTAGGCCTAACCAGCTAAAACCATATTGAGAAAATTAGGCCAAAATTAGGTCCTGTAGGGCTAAGATTAGCGTAGAAATTTAGGCCTAACCAGCTAAAACCATATTGAGAAAATTAGGCCAAAATTAGGTCCTGTAGGGCTAAGATTAGCGTAGAAATTTAGGCCTAACCAGCTAAAACCATATTGAGAAAATTAGGCCAAAATTAGGTCCTGTAGGGCTAAGATTAGCGTAGAAATTTAGGCCTAACCAGCTAAAACCATATTGAGAAAATTAGGCCAAAATTAGGTCCTGTAGGGCTAAGATTAGCGTAGAAATTTAGGCCTAACCAGCTAAAACCATATTGAGAAAATTAGGCCAAAATTAGGTCCTGTAGGGCTAAGATTAGCGTAGAAATTTAGGCCTAACCAGCTAAAACCATATTGAGAAAATTAGGCCAAAATTAGGTCCTGTAGGGCTAAGATTAGCGTAGAAATTTAGGCCTAACCAGCTAAAACCATATTGAGAAAATTAGGCCAAAATTAGGTCCTGTAGGGCTAAGATTAGCGTAGAAATTTAGGCCTAACCAGCTAAAACCATATTGAGAAAATTAGGCCAAAATTAGGTCCTGTAGGGCTAAGATTAGCGTAGAAATTTAGGCCTAACCAGCTAAAACCATATTGAGAAAATTAGGCAAAAATTAGGTCCTGTAGGGCTAAGATTAGCGTAGAAATTTAGGCCTAACCAGCTAAAACCATATTGAGAAAATTAGGCAAAAATTAGGTCCTGTAGGGCTAAGATTAGCGTAGAAATTTAGGCCTAACCAGCTAAAACCATATTGAGAAAATTAAGCCAAAATTAGGTCCTGTAGGGCTAAGATTAGCGTAGAAATTTAGGCCTAACCAGCTAAAACCATATTGAGAAAATTAGGCCAAAATTAGGTCATGTAGGGCTAAGATTAGCGTAGAAATTTAGGCCTAACCAGCTAAAACCATATTGAGAAAATTAGGCCAAAATTAGGTCCTGTAGGGCTAAGATTAGCGTAGAAATTTAGGCCTAACCAGCTAAAACCATATTGAGAAAATTAGGCCAAAATTAGGTCCTGTAGGGCTAAGATTAGCGTAGAAATTTAGGCCTAACCAGCTAAAACCATATTGAGAAAATTAGGCCAAAATTAGGTCCTGTAGGGCTAAGATTAGCGTAGAAATTTAGGCCTAACCAGCTAAAACCATATTGAGAAAATTAGGCCAAAATTAGGTCCTGTAGGGCTAAGATTAGCGTAGAAATTTAGGCCTAACCAGCTAAAACCATATTGAGAAAATTAGGCCAAAATTAGGTCCTGTAGGGCTAAGATTAGCGTAGAAATTTAGGCCTAACCAGCTAAAACCATATTGAGAAAATTAGGCCAAAATTAGGTCCTGTAGGGCTAAGATTAGCGTAGAAATTTAGGCCTAACCAGCTAAAACCATATTGAGAAAATTAGGCCAAAATTAGGTCCTGTAGGGCTAAGATTAGCGTAGAAATTTAGGCCTAACCAGCTAAAACCATATTGAGAAAATTAGGCCAAAATTAGGTCCTGTAGGGCTAAGATTAGCGTAGAAATTTAGGCCTAACCAGCTAAAACCATATTGAGAAAATTAGGCTTAGCATGTTGGATTAGAGAATGTTTCATTTGAAACTATAGAAAATATTTTGTCTAGAACAGCTTTGGATATCGAAGCGTATCGACTTGAAAAGTTTCGTCACTGGAAAAACCCACAAGTCGCCAAAGAGAAACTAGCTAATGCAGGATTCTACTATATTCAACGATGTTAAAAGTGCCACGGAATCTTAGAACACTGGGAAACAGGAGACGTACCCGAATGGTAACACGCCAGATTCTTTCCATACTATCGGTCGAGGGATAATTCACCCTCGGAAAAAAAGTACATCTCACAAGAATGGGACATTCCAACTACGCCAAGAGCAACTACTGTCGTCGACAAATGCATCTCGCTTGTATCTGAAGAAGACTACGTTTGTGACCGTCCCTCATATGTCAGACGAAACTGCTGTTAGACGCTACAAATACGTAAGGTAGAACTTTTAATTAAATTATTTATACAAGTTGCGCTTGCAGAAGGTAGTTTCAACCCTTTAAATGAAATTGTTTATATCCCTTACGAAGATTGAATTAATTACAATAGATAAATTACGATTTAAACGGGTTAAATGTCGGACTAGTCGTAGAACCAATTTTACGTAATTATGTAAACAAAGTTCTAAAATAAGCAAATTAAATGTAAATAAATTGTTTTTAATGATCATATTATAGAGATTAAAGGGGCTCGGAAGCGATAAAAGAAAATATAGCGATAAATTTATTTAGTTTGGGCCTGGGGACGGGTGGAAAAATTACGGCTCTTCGTTTTTCCAACTGCTTGTCTGATGTACCCAAAATTAACCAAAATGGACCAAAAGTACCATAAAAGCGACCAAAGTCACCATTACTGGCCCCCTGTAACCTATTTCGGACCAAAGTGCCCTCAACTGAACCTATTAGCAGAGAGTGTAAAGATTATGAGAGGCGTCTCTCTTTCAAAAAAGCGTACTAACTTTTTTTTCCCCAAAAATGTCCACTACTACCGTAAGAGCGATGGCGCCACCAGTGGCGCCGTTCTCACAGCGCGTGCGTTTCGATGTTAGGTTTAAAAGAGACGCAAAAACTTTCCAGATTTTTAATGCTAGTTTTACAAGGTTTTAAAATAATTTAGTATGTCTGGGGTATATTGTTCCGTTTTAAATTGTAAAATATCGAAAACAAGAAATTCTTGTTTATCTTTTTTTAAGTTTCCAAAGGAAAAAGCCTGGTAAATTCGCATTTTCATTAGATAGGCTTATTGGCATATTAACTTAATATAAATTTTAGTTCTATTTTGTGAAAATTGTAAATAATGATGGGCTTACAAATAAAACTACGGAATATTTACACGTTAACCATAGAATTTGCGCGAATCATTTCATTGATGCCAGTTTCATGAATATTAGAACTAAAAATAGGCTCACACCATCCGCTGTGCCAACAATTTTCAGTCTTAATGACTCTACACCATTGGAAATTTTAGAAAATGGTAATTTCAATTCAAGCCTTGCTACTCCTCTGGGAAGATCTAAATGATAATTTTGGTTTTAAGTTTTTATTAACGGACAGGATTAGCCAAGATTTTGTAGATAATTTTCTTGGATCTATAAGACAGAAAGGAGGCAACCGTGATCATCCCAATAGACAACAATTTCGAGCTGCATACAGGGCTGCCTCTGTAATAATCTCTTGAAACCACCGGATTCTAATTGCATTGATGATTTGGATGAGTTCATTTTAAACATTGACACTTTTAAAACTGCAACTCCAGGACCGGATGAAGATTTCTCCAATTTTGAAAATCTTGTAGTCTCGCAAAGCCAGGGGCAATGTTCCGATGAAGACTTAGAATTTTTTAAATCTATTGAAAGTCCAAACCTGCTAAAACAAAATGTTCTTAGTTACATTTCAGAATATCTAATTCACCGCTGCTACTCAAACCTTCAATGCTCTTATTGCATAAGTCAACTCAAAAAATACAATCCAATTGTTGACCCAACAAATCTGCTCTTTTACTTTAAGCTTTCAAACCAGCAAAGAATTCTTCTATCAGCTGTTCAGCAGCCTCATCGTACCAACTGATAGTTTCTTAAAATTTGTAACGGAGACAAATGAAGTATTTGACACCAGTTTTAAGCTTTTATCGCACATGACAAATATTAAAGGACGTTTGGAGAGATTCATCATTCAAAGAATTGACAAGAAATATTTTAAAGCTAATGGAGATTAGCTTACCAAAACACGATATCTTTTTTCATAGAATTCTGCATACATAGTTCCCTTAAAAAACAAGATCTCAACCATGAATACATGAAAACCCAGAAAAGATAAGTTAGGAAACTGTTAAAAATACAATATTAATCACATTTTACCAACTTCAATGTTTCCTCGTATTTTTTAACTTATACCGCTCTGTTCTCGTTAAGCCTCGGCAATTTCATAAAATTTCCAATGAATTTCCTTGGTTAATCAAACAAATTAATTCTTTTAGTATCAAAATATTATAAATAGTCCGCTTTCTTGTACTTACGTTTCTTTATTTTTCATGGAATTGAATTTTATTAATTTTAAATTAGCATAATTCAACTATGTTTAACAGCCATGACTGATGAAAAATACTTTCCGGATGTTTACAAAATTTAAAAAATTTCCAGTAGCGACATCGTGTGTCGGATAGTATCGTAACCTCTCCTATGGGCGCGTGCTCTCAAAATCTTGTACGAAATTTTAACGTTACGGGAATAGGAAGAGACGCCTCTCATAATCTTTACACTCTCTGCTATTAGCTTTATTGTAATGTTAAACTCCTATAGAGATTCCCCTAAAAATAAAAAAACTTGCGGTCTAATTTTGGGTACACAGAAAATATAGAGATTGGCTAGTGATAGGGAAAACAAATTCTGGCAAACTGCTGCGATTTATAGCGAATGGGGGAAAACCGATTTCTAGCGATTGGGTAAGCGGCGGGGAAAGCAGCGAATAAATTGGGGGAAAGCAGAGAGATAATCTACTGCTTGCGGTCTGGGGATTGAGAAATAACAATTATCGAGTTTAGGGAGGGGGGAAATTCTAGAGAATGAAAATTATGTGGAATGAAAACGATAACAAATTCTGGAGAATGGGGAAAGCGGAGGGTTTAAATCCATCCTCCAGAAATCTGCACGAGGAAAACTAATTCGGGAGAATGGGGGAAAGCAGGGGGATGGATGGGGGAAAGCAGAAAGAGATTTTAGGGATTGCCTTCTGTAGGACGAGATTAAATATCAGACTGATAATCTCGTCCTCCAAAAATCAGCGCGAGGAGAACTAATTCTGGAGAATGGGGAAAGCAGGGGGGAGGTAAAATTAATCCTCCAAAAATCTGCGCGAGGAAAACAAATTCTGGAGAATGGAGAGGGGGGAGGGATGGGGTGAAAGCAGAGAGAGAGATTCTAGGGATTGACTTCTGGAGGACGAATTTAGATTCTGGAGAATGAGGAAAGCAGAGAGAGATTCTAGCTAGGATTGCCTTCTGGAGGACGAAATTAGATTAGATTCTGGAGAATGGGGATGGGGGGAAAGCAGAGAGGGAATCCACTGATTGTGATCTGGAGGACGAGATAAGATATCAGACTGGCTATCTCGTCCTCCAGGTCATAATCCTTCTCTCTTACGCTAGAAACGTGACACCGTTGGTCTAGAAGGGATCGTTTTACGAAACTTTCGTTCGGGTAAACAAAAGTCCAAAAACCTCGCCAAAAACCACCTTGTACTAATTATTGATTGTGTCTCATTTATAATTCGTACCTAGAAGCCATTAAAAAAGTGGCCAAAATGGTCATTCAACAAAACGGATTCATCAAAATTAACGAAATGTACACCAGTTCCAACTACCAAATGACGGTCAAGGGTCAAGTGGAGTGGCTGACGGAAGACACTACCTTGAAATTCTACCTGGGCCACATGTGTGCCGGAGGGCAGGGTGGCACTGTCCATTTGGCCAAGGAATCGGTCATTCCAAGCACGTAGATATAGAAAGTCTAAGGGGGAGCGCGAAATTTTTCGTTAGCAATAACGCATATTTAAAGTACTGGCTAGACTCGGGACGAGTGACAATGACATTTCCGCACGTGTAAGAAACGAAGTTTTTTAATACATTTATTGTTGCGCTCCTTTCGTAAGAAAGGAATCGAGTCCTAAGGGGGGGTTTAAACCCCCTAACCCCCCCCCCTTATATACGTGCTTGGGTCATTCCAGTTACTCTCTACGTGGGCTTGGGGAAGCACCTACCCGACAGTTTCAGGAAGAGAGTGGACGATTGGTATAACCATAAGTTTATAATTATTGTTGCAGGGTTTTTTTCCAAATGTTAAATGTTTACCGAGAGCCCTTGTTGAAATTATCAGGCACGTTTGGTAGACTTTAGACTAGGTAGGTCTAATATGTAGCCTTTGCGTCGTCGTCATACAGAAGCTGTGCCAAGACGCGAACTAGTGCGTTATAATTTGTTTAAAAAGGGCTATTTTTCCCGATAGAGGCGTTAATATGACACGCACTTCCGTATTATATGTTGCTCGTGGATCTTGTCTGTTTTCGTTACGACGAGTCAATGATATCAAAGCGCCTATGATAGTAAAGTGATTATTTGAGTCGAGATATGCTACCTATAATAATGGGCTGTCTTAAGGCGTTGCTTAGCCGCGACCGGGAATCCATACCTCTACTTGGAATGCTTATCGCGGCAGATTTTCGTCTCGATGTGACTGACGGTTTTATTAACGTAACTTTGTTATTTTCAGAAACAACTACGTGAGAGGGGAGCGCGCGCAGAGATGATTGTTTCTCTCGTAGGTGGGGCCAAAGCCGTCAGAGTGATCTTACCATACGCAATACGGCAGGATAAACACTCCAAGTAGAGGTATGGATTCCTGCCGCGACGTATAACGACGATGCAAGTACCGAAGACAAAATGTATTCGCAACGAATATTTAAAGTCAATTGCTTCTTCTATTGGACGTAGAATTTATCGGTACACCGAATCAGGTCTATTATGGAAATGGATGAACGATATCTACAGGTACCACTTTAAATGCTTGGTTACGGAGAATGGTCAACCGGAAGAAAAGACTTTGGAATTCAAGGATATATAAGCCATTTTCCTTCTGCGGTTCATCTCGCTATTTCTTCCTCGGATTAATTTTCTTTGTATGCATAGCGTAGCGGTCCCGGCTATTCCGAAAGTTTTACAGGCGGACAAAGATATTAACCGATCTTTCTTTCTGGCTGGTGATGCTACCCCCTCGCTGTCTTGCCGACAACGAAATTACCTAACCTGGATTTCTGTCCGCCACACCTACCGCCTCGTTGCATTTCCCCAATTACAGTCCCGGCTATCATGAGATTTTTACGGGCGGACATAAAAATTTATTTTAAATTAATTATTTCAATTGATTTTGCATTTAAAATTATTTGGAAATTACCTGAAATTTGGAACATCGAATGTTCGAAATGTCCGGAATTCATCGGTGGCTTTTAAAGGTCCCTACGTTGAGTAGTCTTCGCTAAATCACTCGGAGCGATATAGTTTAACGCTTGCTATTTTCCAATCTAGAGATCATATATATTAACTCTGCCCGATAAGCCAGAGTTATAATGCTTAAGCTATTTACGATGCTCTATTCAGAAAATTTCATTTATCTCGAATTAAACTGCCGATAAATTTGTACATATATAAATGTAAGTATTTAAAAAATGGTTTAATCTTCCTTTACTCTCAAAAACGGCATGTTTTCTCCGCTCCAGTCATTTCATTAAGTTGTGCCCAAATTTCCAATTTGAAGACCGCAGAATGAAACAAGAGCTACTTCAGGTAAATAAAATAAGGAGTGTGATAGACTTTCCTTTATGTCAATCAAAAGATATTATAGCCGACACTAAAATCTTAGCATGACTACAGATAATTTGATGTCACAAACTTAGTAGCGGTTCCGGATTTAGCTTAGTTAGTTTCCCCTAGCGTAATAACGAAATATTAGCTAATATATTCGACTATCTCTCTCTAGCTGCACAAACAACACAAACACACAAGTTACAACTTTAATGAGATTGGTTGAATTAAAAATTGATGATGCAAGAGCACTAGTCAAAAAGTGTTGTTTGGGACACTTTTGTCGTTTCATAGCCGCTGTTCAACCTTATATTTGGCTCGCATCGTCTTGTCCCACTTTCTAATTGGCTGTCGCTGTTCAACCTTAATAATCTCTGGCTACCCCTACCCCGTATTATCGTCTTGCCCACACTTTCTCATTGGCTGCTGCTGTTCAACCTTAATTATCTCTCGCTGGCACTACTCCGTATTATCGTCTTTCCCCCATTTTCTCATTGGCAACCACTGTTAAACCTTAATTATCTCTGGCTGGCACTACTCCGTATTATCGTCTTTCCCCCATTTCCTCATTGGCTGCCACTGATCAACCTTAAATCTGGCTGGCACTGCTCCCCACCATCGTCCTGCTTAAACCACCTAATTGATTTCGAACTATTTCATTTCATAACGTATGAATTCATAAAAATGCGCACGTTTAGTTTATAAATAAGCAAGTATTGCGTCCCAGCAAACACAAATCATGACTACACTTTTAAAATGTAATTGAAAAATAGTGCAAAAATAGCTAGAGGATTCTTAACAAGATCGAAAATGAATTTTCCGGCTATGAATAGAGTAGTGGTTATTCGTTGAGAGTCCTTGAGCCAGATATCCAAAAGTGGACTTGGACTACCATTTGGGATAACTTAAGGCCAAATTTTATCACAAACATGTGTTCTTGAGATATAGGATTAAAATGGGGTATGGTTCTATTGTTCAGCGGTTCAAGATAACGGCCGTTATAATAGGGGGCCGATGTAGTTATTTAAATTGTGTATATCGTCACCGCTACGCGATGGATTTTCTTGTCGGTTACCCCATATTAAACAGAATATTCCACCCTTTAGTTAATGTTCTATGGCCTATTTTTTGATTTGGCGTTATTTTGAAAAATTAAATTTGTCCAATAATAAGTAAAACAATATAAAATAATATTTTTACGCGATAATAATCGAATAGATTTGGGTTTCAAATATCGTTCTAGGTACAAAAGAGCCTCCTAGCGGCGGTGTTACCCTTTTCTCTTCCTTACATCATACACGTCATATAAAACGATTGATAGTCAATTTCAATTTCAATATATTAATTTAACAGTGTATACATGACAGTGGATTTCGACGTTGTTATACAGGTAAGGGGGCCAAATCATCATGCAACTTTTTGGCACCTCGTAAAACAATGATATATAATGTGTAAACAAATAAACACATTAGTCTAAAAAGTAAACAAGTTGGCAAGCCAAAATATACCTCTCCTCGGGAGAGTTTGCCATTGGGCGTATTAACACGGCACGCAACAATATCCCGCCATATTCAGAGCATCCGCCTAAGAACGTAGTCCAGTTCCTATCCCTACCAGTAGTATTTTTTTTATTATTATAATTATATTAATATTACAAATGTTATTGCCTTAAACAAATTTCAAATATCTATAGAAAAAAAGCAACAAAAATGAGAAATAGAAAATTAAGAATAAACAATTATTAGAACGCTCACGAACGTAAATAATATAGTTGCGAGGAACAATATTAAAGACAATAAAGGCTCCTCCCAAAAGTGTCTATTTTGCGGGAAAAGCAGATGCGGTTAAAAAAATAAAAGATAAAAATATCCGACCAATTAAATTTTTTTTAAATAAATGCTGATCTAAATAAAAAACTGATATTACAAGGAAGTGAAATTTATATACGCTTTCGATTCAACTGAGTTCCTAATTTTCTATAATGCGTAATAAGTGTCAGTGGTTCTGCGGTAGAAAGCTCGCCGGCATGTAGGAGAGCTTGGGTTCGAATTCCGACAGATACGCGATGATTACACTTTGCTCCGAAAATGCGAACGCGTTCGCAGCCCAGACAGACGGACACCTACCCACACACACACACACCCGCCCACACACCCCCCGACTGACACGTTGATTGTAAAACCCCTCCTAGGTAAAAAACTCCAAAATGTGTTTATTTTTTGCAAACTTTATACAATTAATAAACTGAGCAGTGTAAACAAAAAGTCACAAAACAAGTAGAATTAGTAGTAACTTTTAACCTATTCGTGGGAGTACTGATATCAATATTCGAAAAAGCAAATAGCTTTATGAAAAGAGTAAAAGTTCTGTGGAAATTCTGTCTTTAAGCTGCGGCATAAGTTCCATCTCGAAACGGGGAAAAAAGCGTGTGAGTGCCGTCTTTGCGACCAAGAAATTGATTTTGAAATCCCCGATAACAACCGTGGGTATACGGGAAACATATTTCGCCAACAATAACGTTTCTAAATCGTCAAGAAGTATTCGCAAACTAGCATCTAGGGACTTGTAAAGAAATACCAGCGCTATTTTGGTTCCATGAAATTCACATTCCACCCAAACACGTTCGACGTGGGCAATTGACGAGATTGCTCCCGTAGGAAGAAGCGGCCAAATAATCCGCCCTTCGGGAGGCACATGTGAGACTGACGCTTTTATATAAACAGAGGAACCAAAAGCCACCCTCTGTGCAACATCTTCTGGCAAATATATTCCACCAATATCAGTAAATCCAGGCAAAGAGATTCCGATCACTCTGCTTTGACCATGTTTCAGCAAAGCAAATGATCTCGGAGCACATCATAAAGCTATCGCTCTTCACATCATCGACGTGCGCCCGTAGCGACTGAACGTTATGGAAGTAAATGACAGGTTGTAAAGTCAACATTGGCAATTCCAATCTCGCTTCTAGCCGGAGCCTCATCAACTCTGTCTCCACTTTGTCATTTTCTTTGGCAGGATTTGGTGGTTTAAATTCGCCGACGATGTATAGCCCACCCGCTGACTTTGCCCAGCTACAAGCAACGTATAATTTCGATCGAGACATTCGGCGTTTCTCATTGAGATAAACAACAACTTGAGAATATGTATCCCCCCTGTGATTTATGTATTGTTATGGCTTCCGAGACTTTCGATGGAAATTGTTTTCTTGTTACCGAAATAGTTTTTTGCCCATGACGCCGCGTAAAAGATCTTTCAATTTTTTCAAGTGGAATCCACGAATTATTTAACCTGAACGCATGCATTATAGTTTGTGTCCTTCTCCGAATCTCGATACCCACTTTATGGTCGTCAAATTCTATCCAAGCTATCCTAGGAACTCTAGCGCCCTTTTGTCCATATTCAACCTTCCGAAGCCGACCCGTAGCACCATTAACAAGGCCATCTTCAATATCTATGATGTTAGTAACCATGTATCGGGCTCCGACTTCTCTTTGCAAACCATACGTCTCAGAAGCTTTAAGGCTGCGGGTTTTTTCCAAAATCTCTTTTTTGACGGCACTAGAGACATCACCGGCTGCTCTATCAAACGCAACACTGCCACATGTTTCGCCTGGCAACTGTGCTAACAGGTATTCGTTGAAAGCATCCACTTTTGCATTGGTTTCTAAAAGGTGTATGGTGTTGACAGGTGGACTCCCAGTTCGTGAGGTCTCTCGGGTTTCGAATAAAATTATATTGTCCTGCGTCATTGCGTCGACAGACATTCTATTTAATGCCGAGGCGAAAGGCTAGTCGTCTTTCTGGCACATAATTTCGGTTAATTCGAAGTACTTGAATTCTTCCCATAACGGACTCCCAATTAAAGCAGCATACGGGTTGTCGTTCTCTCTCTGGCACTCGAAAAGAAAATTACTAGTGACAGGTGGTAATTGGTGAAAGTCTCCAACGACAATAATAGAGGGACCACCGAATGATTTCTTAGAACCCTTTATTTCTTGGGACCTACCATGTACTTGATTAAAAATCTTAATGCTAGCCATAGATATTTCGTCAAGAACTAACAATTTCAAATCTTTATAAGCAACTTGCATTTTGTTCAGAGTCTCTGATTCAAGCCGCGCTAATCCTCCTCGTAATTTTATCACAGGGAAAGCTGCTTTTCCCGTTAATGCTGCCTTCAAAACTACCACAGCGGATCCATCAGCCCCGGGTATTTTATGAAAGTATTTCGAAACACCTTGATGTATGACATTGATCAATACACTCTTCCCGGAACCAGATCTAAAAGATAAGAAAACCCGTAATGCTTCATATGTATGGATTTTGAAATGCCCAATGACATAATTGAAAACTGCTCTTTGGCTAGCATTCAACGAACGAAGGAGCGATGTATATTCGTGAACTCCTAAACACGTAGCACTTCTGACTATAGTGTTATCAACTTGCATGTCCCCATCGAGTTCATGCGTTATGTCGCTATGCATTGTCTGGGTGGCTTCGACAGATGCATCGGGATCATCTAAAGTAAACACCCTGTCTCTGTCGTTCATATGTTCGAATATTGTTTGTGTAATGTTGATATCAACTGTGATTTTTTTGTCATGAAAGTTGGCAAGCGCTTGTTTAATCTCAACTTCTTCGGATTCGTGAACACACTCAGCGCATTTGACGGATATTGTCGCAAGGCCAAGGTGTGCGTCATACAGATCTTTCAAATCTGTTTCATTTATATCGACGATCTCGTTCCTCCACGGCAAATATAAGAGCAACTGCTCCCTGTAAAAATTCAGGCCATCTTTTTCGACTTAAAACTTTCTATACCTAAGAATTTTCGCTTGCCGTCTTTTGCGTATATAACCTTTGTGGTCTTTAAGAGGAATACAAACTGTGGTTTGACCATTAGCATATTTATTAGCACCTGACAGTTCATCCTCATTCAGGTCAGAAATATTTCCCCCTTCTTTTTTTTAATTCATAAAACGCAGAAAATTCAGATAGTGAAATGTGCTCCATATCATCAGTTCTTAATGGATATCTTTCTATTAAACCCTCGGCAAAGATATCAAGACTATCTTCAGGTAGTTGCTCCAGCTCTTTCGGATTTTTCAATATGTGCACTCTTTCTTCGGGCGCATTTGTGTTCACATAAATGGTTTCTCGGCTAGACTGGGATACTAGAAGCTGCAAGTATCCATATGCAGCTTTTTGTGCACTTACTTCTTGCGAATTAAGAAATTTGTTTGCAATAATTTTCATCCTCTATTTAATCGTGGAGCTTTGCCGCTTAGCCTCTTTAGAAGCTTCCATGAGCAGTTGAGACATTCCTCTATGGCTTTTCCCAATGTAGGAAACAATGTAAATTATGCACAAGCATCAAGTGCATATTGAATATCCATATTCGATTGCCACAACCGCAAAACTTGCCTGTTGTAAGCATTAATGCGAATTTCCTTTGGGGAGCGCTTAAGAAGCACACTTTTTTTCTTCAAACCAACTGTTACACAATCAATATAAACTTGCTCGGAAATACTAAGCTGGGCGATGAATTCGCGATGCAATCATTTGGAGCGCCCTCAACTGACAGAGCCAAGAGCCTGGATTGCTTCCTGAACTTTGACAGATTCTTTCTCTATAGTTTTCCCATACGCTTCTGACCATTTATTCGAATCGGGATCAAAGACAACAGTCTCGGGCATCGGTGGATATGGAATATTGAAACGACTCGCAGATTTTCCACTACGCTTAACCTTGCGTGTCCTGGAATGCTTATGAGTCTGCAGCTTAATTAAATCTGCCATTTCTTCATCTACAGAATCTGCACACGCAATAAACTGATCTATGAACGATGAGTTTGGGAGCTCCTCGAATCCATATCAAAGCATCCACATGTGGGCTACCCCTGTGTTGGAATTCGACTCTGGTGTAGTAGTCGGTCACCACGCCTATTGGCACGCACTTGCTGTTTAGTAACTGCAAAAGAGCCAGGAATCGGTGCTCGAAGTACCGAGCGCAGGTTACTGGGTCGTTCTGAATTAATTCAGCCTTCTCTTTCTATTCCATTTGTGCAACTTCTTCCACTGACCACGCAGGCTGACCAGAAATTACCAATAGCGCATTGATTAATTCCGGTCACCTCGTTTCAACAGCTGACACAGTATTTAAAGAAAAACGTTGGTACTCCGAGTTGTCTCACCATTGCCAAGATATCTTGCTGTCGAGCTTGCCAATAAGTAGGCGATGAGCGGATGGTTTCCAAAATATGAAAGCCATCATCCGTTGTAACTAAGCAATCTAAGCCGCCTTCTGACCTGACGAGGCCTGCAGTAATAGTGTTGAGGTTTTCGTTTTTCTTAAGCAAATCTGAATTGCTTCTGTGATCTTGAGGGTCTTTATTTTGTAAAAGGCATAAAAATCCTTTCCAACGTCTGACGCACACCTGCGATCTGCATTCATTAGTTCCCATTTGCTTTTGTCTTGATATGAAACTTTAACTTTAAATTCCATCTTTCGACCACCATAAATTGGAGGATGCGACTGTTCTACATCGAACATCATAGAAAGAGGACGCCTCCCCTCCCCGGTAGCAATTTTGCATGTGACATCCCCGGAAGCCAAGCAATCTTCGCCGCTAACCAGTAATGTATCATTGGATCCGAAGTTGACTGCATTTCCGTCTACTTCTTCGCACCATTCCTCGTCGCTATCTACGTTCGCTACACTGTCTTCCCCAGTAGTATTTGTTGATTTCTCTAAGGTTAGTTAGAAGGACCTGATCATTTACCTGAACGTGATCGCACGGAATGTGTCGTATAGCTTGAGTCACGTAATCGTCTTCAATGTTCTTCCTATCTGCCTCGTCCACAACGAAATCCATTGTTTCTTTCTCAAGGGGAAGTACATTTTCGGCTAAAATAATATCATTTTTAATGTAAAGTGGTGTAGCGATTAAATACCGTAGCGCCTCTATGATGAAACGGGGCCTGACAGTTTCAAAAATGTAAGCATTGTCAAATCGCATCAGCCGTACGAGTTTAACTTGAATCGTGTGTGTATTGTCCGGACGTCTAGGCAAGATGCTAACAGCAGTATCAATATTGATTGGGACATTACATCGCCCCTTTAAAGCATATGTGTTGCTCACAGCCAAGGCGCCTGATTTTCATGAATGGTATTCGAGGAGAGCACATGATTTGCTCCAAATTCGACCACCTGGTAACTTCGATTGGGACGTCCGGAAACTGGAAACCATTAAGAGGAGCGAATTTCGGTATTTTTCTTTTTAAAACAGCTTTATAATAAGTAGAGCAGAGAATCATGGAATCCGAATGCGAAATATTTTGCCGCTGAGATTGTACTACCTGTAAAAATCTCTGAGTTGAGAAAGCTCTATCAATGCTTTTAAATTTCAAGCAAGAACAGCCCACGCATTTGTGAATGGGAGCCTCTTGAATCTTCGATAAATATATTACCAGCCCAGCAACGGAAAACATCGTTCTCCTACGATAATACATTTTCCATCGTGCCAGGATATGAATTAATATTTAATTTGACCCCAGCCCCCCCTCCTCCTCCTCTCCTATTCTCGCTAACTACTCCCAACTGCCCTCCAGTTCAAACCGAGGGGTAAGACACTCAAGAACTCAGGTGTACATTTGCTATTGGAACTCTTATGAACTCCCCTGAACTCTAGATAACTCTCAAGAACTCCCGCGAACTCTCAAGAACTCTCCTCGAACTCCCGCGAACTCCCTCAAACTCTCGAGAACTCTCCCGAACTCTCGAGAACTCTCCCGAACTCTCGAGAACTCTTCCGAACTCTCGAGAACTCACCAATGAACTCTCTGGAACTCACCCTTGAACTCTCGAGAACTCTCGAGAACTCTCAGGAACTCTCCCGAACTCTCCCGAACTCTCGAGGACTATCCCGAACTCTCGAGAACTCTTCCGAACTCTCGAGAACTCACCAATGAACTCTCTGGAACTCACCAATGAACTCTCTGGAACTCACCCCTGAACTATCTGGAACTCACCCTTGAACTCTCAAGAACTCTCGAGTACTCTCAGGAGATCTCGTGAAGTCTCCCGAACTCTCGAGGACTCTCCCGAACTCTCGAGGACTCTCCCGAACTCTCGAGAACTCTTCCGAACTGTCGAGAACTCTTCCGAACTCTCGAGAACTCACCAATGAAATCTCTGGAACTCACCAATGAACTCTCTGGAACTCACCCTTGAACTCTCTGGAACTCACCCTTGATCTCTCAAGAACTCTCGAGAACTCTCAGGAACTCTCGTGAACTCTCCCGAACTCTCCCGAACTCTCGAGAACTCTCAGGAACTCTCGTGAACTCTCCCGAACTCTCCCGAACTCTCGAGAACTCACCAATGAACTCTCTGGAACTCACCCTTGAACTCTCGAGAACTCTCAAGAACTCTCAAGAACTCTCAAGAACTCTCCAGAACGCTCAAGAACTCTCGCGAACTCTCACGAACTCTCATGAACTCTCGTGAACTCTCGTGAACTCTCACGAACTCTCGTGAACTCGAGAGAACTCTGAAGAGTTCGAACTTCCGGTGTACACAAAAATCCTAAGTGTCTTACCTCTCAGTTCGAACCAGCTGGATTAAAATTCAATTTGACCTCACGCCCCCCTCCTCTCATATTCTCACAACCTACTCCCAACTGCCACCCCAGTTCTAACCAGCCCAGCAACGGCAAACATCGATCTCGTACGGTAATACATTTTACATTGTGCCAGGATATGGATTAATATTCAACATGATACCACGGCCCCCCTCCTCTCATATTCTCGCAACCTACTCCCAAAAGCCCCTCCCCCCAGTTCGAACCAGCCCAGCAACGGCAAACATCGTTCTCGTACGATAATACATTTTACATCGTGCCAGGGTAGGTATAAATATTCAATTTGACACCACACCCCTCCTACTCTCATATTCTCGCAACCTACTCCCAACTGCCCCCCCCCCTCAGTTCTAACCAGCCCAGCAACAGAAAACATTGTTCTCGTAAGATATTACATTTTACATTGTGCCAGGATATGGATTAATATTCAATTTGACAGAACGCTCCCCCCCACCTCTTCCTCCTCTCCTATTCTCGCAACCTACTCCCAACTGCCCCCCCCCCACCCCCTCAGTTCTAACCAGCCCAGCAACAGAAAACATCGTTCTCGTAAGATATTACATTTTACATTGTGCCAGGATATGGATTAATATTCAATTTGACAGAACGCTCCCCCCACCTCTTCCTCCTCTCCTATTCTCGCAACCTACTCCCAACTGCCCCCCCCCTCAGTTCTAACCAGCCCAGCAACAGAAAACATCGTTCTCGTAAGATATTACATTTACATTGTGCCAGGATATGGATGAATATTTAATATGAGAGAACGCTCCCCCCACCTCTTCCTCCTCTCCTATTCTCGCAACCTACTCCCAACTGCGCCCCCCCAGCCCAGCAACAGCAAACATCGTTCTCGAACGGTAATACATTTTACATCATGCCAGGATATGGATTATTATTCAACATAACCCCACGGCCCCCTCCTCTCATACCCTCGCAGACTACTCCCAACTGCCCTCCGCCCGTTCTAACCAGCCCAGCAATGGCAAACATCGTTTTCGTACGGTAATACATTTTACATCGTGCCAGGATATGGATTACATTTCAATTTGACCCCATGCCCCCCTCCTCTCATATTCTCGCAACCTACTCCCAACTGCCCCCCCCCCCCCTCAGTTCTAACCAGCCCAGCAACAGAAAACATCGTTCTCGTAAGATATTACATTTACATTGTGCCAGGATATGGATGAATATTTAATATGAGAGAACGCTCCCCCCACCTCTTCCTCCTCTCCTATTCTCGCAACCTACTCCCAACTGCGCCCCCCCAGCCCAGCAACAGCAAACATCGTTCTCGAACGGTAATACATTTTACATCATGCCAGGATATGGATTATTATTCAACATAACCCCACGGCCCCCTCCTCTCATACCCTCGCAGACTACTCCCAACTGCCCTCCGCCCGTTCTAACCAGCCCAGCAATGGCAAACATCGTTTTCGTACGGTAATACATTTTACATCGTGCCAGGATATGGATTACATTTCAATTTGACCCCATGCCCCCCTCCTCTCATATTCTCGCAACCTACTCCCAACTGCCCCCCCCCCCCCCTTCACAATGAGACATCCCGAGGTGTTAAACACCGATTTTGTTCAAACTCGGGGGATTGGTAGAACTTCATGTATTTTGAAAAATCCTAAAGGGAATTTATTCAATGGGCAACGGTTTTACTATGCTACGAAAAATGTTTTGACAACATAACATGCAAATTTTCCCATTGAAAATAACATGGGATTTGGACCGATTCCAAGGGTCCACCCTGTGAAAGATTTTAAAAAATTGAAAAATTTTAAAATACCAAAATTATAAAAAAATTATAAAAATTGACGGAATAAAATCAAAATTGATCACATTTTGATCAATTTGAACCAAATGGGTGAAAATGAACCGATATGGCTTAAATAGGAAAAATTTCAATTTTATGTTGTCAAAAACATTTTTCGTTGCCATGGCAAAACCGTTGCCCATTGAATAAATTCCCTATAGGATTTTTCCAGATACATGAAGGTCTACCAAACCCCCGAGTTTGGACAAAATCAGTGCGTTACACCTCGGGTCGTCTCCTTGTCAGTTCTTACCAGCCCAGCAATAGCAAACATCGTTCTCGTATGATAATACATTTTACATCATGCCAGGATATGGATTACTATTCAACATGACCACACGGCCCTCCTACTCTCATATTCTCGCAACCTACTCCCAACTGCCCCCAGTTCTAACCAGCCCAGCAACGGTAAACATCCTTCTCGTACGGTAATACATTTAACATCGTGCCAGGATATTGATTAATATTCAATTTGAACCCACGCCCCCCCTCCTCTCATATTCTCGCAAATACTTCCAACTGACCCCACCCTCAGTTCTAACCAGCCCAGCAACGGCAAACATCCTTCTCGTACGATAATACATTTTACATCGTGCCAGGATAGGGATTAATATTCAATTTGACCCCACGCCCCCCTCCTCTCATATTCTCGCAAATACTCCCAACTGCCCCCCCCCCAGTTCTAAGAAGCCCAGCAACGGCCAACATCGTTCTCGTACGATAATACATTTTACATCATGCCAGGATAGGGATTAATATTCAATTTGACCCCACGCCCCCCTCCTCTCATATTCTCGCAAATACTCCCAACTGCCCCCCCTCAGTTCTAACCAGCCCAGCAAAAGCAAACATCGTTCTCGTACGATAATACATTTAACATCGTGCCAGGGTAGGGATTAATATTCAATTTGACCCCACGGCCCCCCTCCTCTCATATTCTCGCAACCTCCTCAAAACTGCCCCCAGTTCTAACAAGCCCAGCAACGGGAAACATCCTTCTCGTACGATAATACATTTTACATCATGCCAGGATATTGATTAACATTCAATTTGACCCCACGCCCCCTCCTCTCATATTCTCGAAAATACTCACAACTGCCCCCCCCCCCCCTCAGTTCTAACCAGCCCAGCAACGGAAGACAGCCTTCTCGTACGGTAATACATTTTACATCGTGCCAGGATATGGATTATTATTCAACATGATACCACGGCCCCCTTCCTCGCATATTCTCGCAACCTACTCCCAAAAGCCCCCCCCCCCAGTTCTAACCAACTCAGCAACGGCAAAAATCATTCTCGTACGATAATACATTTTACTTCGTGCCAGGATATGGATTATTATTCAACATGATACCACGGCCCCCCTCCTCTCATATTCTCGCAACCTACTCCCAACTGCCCCCAGTTCTAACCAGCCAAGCAACGGCAAAAATCATTCTCGTACGATAATACATTTAACATCGTGCCAGGATAGGAATTAATATTCAACGTGATACCTCGCCCCCCTCCTCTCATATTCTTGCAACCTACTCCCAACTGCCCCCAGTTCTAACCAGCCCAGCAACGGCAAACATCCTTCTCGTACGGTAATACATTTTACATCGTGCCAGGATATGGATTAATATTCAATTTGACACTACGCCCCCTCCTCTCATACTCTCGCAACCTACTCCCAACTGCCCCCCCCCCCCAGTTCTAACCAGCGCAGCAACGGCAAACATTATTCTCGTACGATAATACATTTTACATCATGCCAGGATAGGGATTAATATTCTTTTGACCACCAACCCCCCTCCTCCTCTCATATTCTCGCAACCTACTCAGAACTGCCCCCTCCCCCCCGCCCAGTTCGAACCAGCCCAGCAACGGCAAACATCGTTCTCGTACGGTAATACATTTTATATCGTGCCAGGATAGGGATTAATATTCAATTTGACACCACGTCCCTCCCCCCTTCCTCACATACTCCGAAATCCTACGTTCAATTGCCTCCCCCCAGTTCGAAGCAGCCCAGCAACGGCAAACATCATTCTCGTACGATTATACATTTAACATCGTGCCAGCTCTTACTACAATGGAGGATCAGAATTTGATCAAAATTTTATATAATTTATTGGATACAAATATGATCAAAAATTGGACAGATAAAACGGGGATCCAATTACAATTGGATCAAGTTTTGTATTTACTTTAAGACCTCTCGATAAAATTTGGGTTCCAATTTATATCAAATTGGGATCCAAATTGGATGAAGTAAGGATAGATTTTATGAAATTTGAATGCCAATTGGATCCAATTTCGTAAATTGGGATCCAATATATATCACAATTTGATAGAATTTCCTAAGTTGGGAGCCAATATATATCACAATTTTAAACATATTGGAATCCAATGAGATTGGATCAAAGTGGAATCCCATGAGATTGGATCAAAGTGGGATCCCATGAGATTGGATCAAATTGAGATCCCATGAGATTGGATCAATTTGGGACCCCATGATATTTGGAACCCGACTGGATCTAATGATATTTGGATCCGGTCTTGATCCAATTAGATTTGGATCAGCTCTTAATTCGATGAGAATTGGATCCAGTTGGGATCCAATGAGATTAGAAGAACGGAATCTGGGCGGTAAGCAATACTTCGAAAAAGAGGAAATTTTGGTGACTTGGATTATATTTAAATAACCTTGACAGCAGATACTACACTTTTCACTTAGTCGTGAGAGAAACTCACAATGAAGCAAAGTTGACATTTAAACATAGCCAATTGGACGAGTACAACGTCACACTTGGCGGATAAATTTTTTACATACACAAAAAATATGCCAAGAAACGATAAGGTACTATAACGAAAAGCTAATTTTTAGACCAAAAACCTAGGAAAACTACGATATCTGCCAAAAGTCGTCTACTTTGGCCTAATGTAAAGAAACTAATCAAAAAACGGCACATGCATCACGTGCTCCAAGTGCTCAAAACGCGGTAAACGAAAATAATTGAGGTAAAAATAACATAAAAATTAACTATTTTAAACAACGAATTATATCCCCACCCAAATCCCTTGTTTTTACTCCTGGTTCCGCTTAGATAGTAGATTAAATAAATCAAAGAAATGCAATTGGCCAGAACCGAGTGACGTCACTGCAACTTTGAGAAGGCTAACTATTAGAGAATCTACTAGAGTGTAGAAGGCAGGGAACAGACTTAAAATAAGACGACGCGTAAACCAAAACCACCACCTTTTATAGCAATTTGTACTAACCTTGGGTGTTACTGACTAATCCGCCAGTTTCAAATCGGCGCGTGGTCCATTGAAAAAATCGTTCTAGTTAAATTCTAATTTCTATGCTGTAGAGTTTGTTGCCAGTTGTTCGATAAATTTAGCCATTGAAATAAAAGTATATTTACTGAGATCGATATTGTTCTGGCGGTCTCGCCAGACATAAAAAGTAGTCATCTAATCTCCTATCGCCTTCTATAATTATGTTTATACCATTGAGTTAGCAATATATACTCTAGATTATTGAACACTCAATTGGTATCCGCTATGGTGTCTCGGTTGGGACCACTTTCTAAGAAACACTAACGGCGGCTGTCATTTATCATTATACGGTGCCTTCATCTATTTTAGAAATAATATATTTAAGCCACCGTCTTAAGTTATTCTCAGTGTTTCTAACCACTGGCGGTAGATGACGACACCGTACAAGATTCCATACACGATTCCAAGAAAGTATCCCGGCGAATTATCAATTGGATCCAAATATGATACAATTTCATTTGATCAAATTAATTTGGATGAAACTTGGATCCAATTCTTAGTTAAAAGATTTTTCAATCCAAATTTGATACAATTTTGTTTTAATCAAATTAATTTGGATCGAAATTTGGATCCAATGCTATGGGATCAAACCAATTTGGATCAAACTTGGATCCAGTTCTTAGTTAAAAGATTTTTTTGGATCCAAATTTCATAAAGATTATTTGATCAAGAAATAGTTGATCCTTATTTGATCCCTTCAGGATATAGCTTAATACAAATTGGATCCAATGTCCAAAATTGGATCAAGTCATTTTCGTAAGGGAGGGTAGGGATTACTTTAAATTTGACCCCACCCCCTCCTCTTATATTCTCGCAGTCTACTCCCACTTGCCCCCCCCCCCACCTCAGTTCTAACCAGCCCAGCAACAGAAAACATCGTTCTCGTACGGTAATACATTTTACATTGTGCCACGATATGGATTAATATTCAACATGATACCACGGCCTCCCTCCTCTCATATGCTCGCAACCTACTCCCAAAAGCCCCTCCCCCCCCTAGTTCTAACCAGCTCAGTAACGGCAAAAATCGTTCTCGTACGATAATACATTTTACATCGTGCCAGGATATGGATTAATTTTCAATTTGACCCCACGCCCCCCTCCTCTCAGATTCTCGCACTCTACTCCCAACTGCCCCCCTCCTCTCCTATTATCGCAACCTACTCCCGACTGCCCCCCCCCCCCAGTTCGAACCAGCCCAGCAACGGCAAACATCATTCTCGTACGATAATACATTTTACATCGTGCCAGGGTAGGTATAAATATTCAATTTGACACCACACCCCTTCTACTCTCATATTCTCGCAACCTACTCCCAACTGCCCCCCCCCCCTCAGTTCTAACCAGCCCAGCAACAGAAAACATCGTTCTCGTAAGATATTACATTTTACATTGTGCCAACATAAGGATTAATATTCAATTTGACAGAACGCTCCCCCCACCTCTTCCTCCTCTCCTCTTCTCGCAACCTACTCCCAACTGCCCCCCCCCCCCTCAGTTCTAACCAGCCCAGCAACAGAAAACATCGTTCTCGTAAGATATTACATTTCACATTGTGCCAGGATATGGATTAATATTCAACATGACCCCACGCCCACCCCACTGCTCTCATATTCTCGAAACCTACTCTCAACAGTCCCTCACCCCTCGTTCTAACCAGCCCATTAACGGCAAAATTCGTTCTCGTACGATAATACATTTTACAACGTGCCAGGATATGGATTACTTTAATTTTGACCCCACCCCCTCCTCTTATATTCTCGCAACCTACTCCCAACTGCCCCCCCCCCCCTTCACAATGAAACATCCCGAGGTGTTACACACCGATTTTGTTCAAACTCGGGGTATTGGTAGACCTTCATGTAACTTGAAAAATCCTAAAGGGAATTTATTCAATGGGCAACGGTTTTACTATGGCAACGAAAAATGTTTTGACAACATAACATGCAAATTTTCCCTTTGAAAATAACATGGGATTTGGACCGATTCCAAGGGTCCACCCTGTGAAAGATTTTAAAAAATTGAAAAATTTTAAAATACCAAAATTATAAAAAAAATTATAAAAATTGACGGAATAAAATCAAAATTGATCACATTTTGATCAATTTGCACCAAATAGGTCAAAATGAACCGATATGGCTTAAATAGGAAAAATTTCAATTTTATGTTGTCAAAAACATTTTTCGTTGCCATGGCAAAACCGTTGCCCATTGAATAAATTCCCTTTAGGATTTTTCCAGATACATGAAGGTCTACCAAACCCCCGAGTTTGAACAAAATCAGTGCGTTACACCTCGGGTCGTCTCCTTGTCAGTTCTTACCAGCCCAGCAACAGCAAACATCGTTCTCGTATGATAATACATTTTACATCATGCCAGGATATGGATTACTATTCAACATGACCCCACGGCCCTCCTCCTCTCATATTCCGCAACCTACTCCCAACTGCCCCCAGTTCTAGCCAGCCCAGCAACGGTAAACATCCTTCTCGTACGGTAATACATTTAACATCGTGCCAGGATAGGAATTAATATTCAATTTGACCCCACGGCCCCCCTCCTCTCATATTCTCGCAACCTTCTCAAAACTGCCCCCAGTTCTAACCAGCCCAGCAACGGCAAACATCCTACTCGTACGGTAATACATTTTACATCGTGCCAGGATATTGATTAATATTCAATTTGACACTACGCCCCCTCCTCTCATACTCTCGCAATCTACTCCCAACTGCCCCCCCCCAGTTCTAACCAGCGCAGCAACGGCAAACATAATTCTCGTACGATAATACATTTTACATCATGCCAGGATATTGATTAATATTCAACATGATACCACGGCCCCCCTCCTCTCATATTCTCGCAACCTACTCCCAAAAGCCCCCACTCAGTTCTAACCAGCTCAGCAACGGCAAAAATCATTCTCGTACGATAATACATTTAACATCGTGCCAGGATAGGAATTAATATTCAATTTGACCCCACGGCCCCCCTCCTCTCATATTCTCGCAACCTTCTCAAAACTGCCCCCAGTTCTAACCAGCCCAGCAACGGCAAACATCCTTCTCGTAAGGTAATACATTTTACATCGTGCCAGGATATGGATTAATATTCAATTTGACCCCACGCCCCCCCTCCTCTCATATTATCGCAAATACTCCCAACTGACCCCCCCCCTCAGTTCTAATCAGCCCAGCAACGGCAAACATCCTTATCGTACGGTAATACATTTAACATCGTGCCAGGATATGGATTAATATTCAACGTGATACCTCGCCCCCCTCCTCTCATATTCTTGCAACCTACTCCCAACTGTCCCCAGTTCTAACCAGCCCAGCAACGGCAAACATCCTTCTCGTACGGTAATACATGTAACATCGTGCCAGGATAGGGATTAATATTCAATTTGACCCAACGCCCCCTCCTCTCATATTCTCGCAACCTTCTCAAAACTGCCCCCAGTTCTAACCAGCCAAGCAACGGCAAACATCCTTCTCGTACGGTAATACATTTTACATCGTGCCAGGATATGGATTAATATTCAATTTGACACTACGCCCCCTCCTCTCATACTCTCGCAACCTACTCCCAACTGCCCCCCCCCAGTTCTAACCAGTGCAGCAACGGCAAACATAATTCTCGTACGATAATACATTTTACATCATGCCAGGATATTGATTAATATTCAATTTGACCCCACGCCCCCCTCTTCTCATATTCTCGCAACCTTCTCTAAACTGCCCCCAGTTCTAACCAGCCCAGCAACGGCAAACATCCTTCTCGTACGATAATACATTTTACACAATGGCGGGATATTGATTAATATTCAATTTGACCCCACGCCCCCTCCTCTCATATTATCGCAAATACTCCCAACTGACCCCCCCTCAGTTCTAACCAGCCCAGCAACGGCAAACATCCTTCTCGTACGGTAATACATTTAACATCGTGCCAGGATATGGATTATTATTCAACATGATACCACGGCCCCCCTCCTCTCATATTCCTGCAACCTACTCCCAACTGCCCCCAGTTCTAACCAGCCAAGCAACGGCAAACATCATTCTCGTACGATAATACATTTAACATCGTGCCAGGATAGGAATTAATATTCAACGTGATACCTCACCTCCCTCCTCTCATATTCTTGCAACCTACTCCCAACTGCCCCCAGTTCTAACCAGCCCAGCAACGGCAAACATCCTTCTCGTACGGTAATACATTTTACATCGTGCCAGGATATGGATTAATATTCAATTTGACACTACGCCCCCTCCTCTCATACTCTCGCAACCTACTCCCAACTGCCCCCCCCCCAGTTCTAACCAGTGCAGCAACGGCAAACATAATTCTCGTACGATAATATATTTTACATCATGCCAGGATATTGATTAATATTCAATTTGACCCCACGCGCCCCTCTTCTCATATTCTCGCAAATACTCCCAACTGCCCCCTCCCCCCTCAGTTCTAACCAGCCCAGCAAAAGCAAACATCCTTCTCGTACGGTAATACGTTTTACATTATGCCAGGATATGGATTAATATTCAACATGATACCTCGGCCCCCCTCCTCTCATATTCTCGCAGACTACTCCCAACTGCCCCCCATCTCTAACCAGCCCAGCAACGGCAAACATCATTCTCGTAAGATAATATATTTTACATCGTGCCAGGATAGGGATTAATATTCTTTTGACCACCAACCCCCCTCCTCCTCTCATATTCTCGCAACCTACTCACAACTGCCCCCCCCCCCCGCCCAGTTCGAACCAGCCCAGCAACGGCAAACATCGTACTCGTACGGTAATACATTTTATATCGTGCCAGGATAGGGATTAATATTCAATTTGACACCATGTTCCCCCCCTTCCTCACATACTCCCGAATCCTACGTTCAACTGCCTCCCCCCAGTTCGAAGCAGCCCAGCAACGGCAAACATCATTCTCGTACGATAATACATTTAACATCGTGCCAGCTCTTACGAAAATGGAGGATCAGAATTTGATTAAAATTTTATATAATATATTGGATCCAAATATGATCAAAAATTGGACAGATAAAACGGGGATCCAATTACAGTTGGATCAAGTTTTGTTGTTACTTTAAGACCTCTCGATAAAATTTAGGATCCAATTTATATCAAATTGGGATCCAAATTGGATGAACTAAGGATAGATTTTATGAAATTTGAATGCCAATTTTATCCAATTTCGTAAATTGGGATCCAATATATATCACAATTTGATCCAATTTCCTAAGTTGGGATCCAATATATATCACAATTTGATAGAATTTCCTAAGTTGGGATCCAATATATATCACAATTTGATAGAATTTCCTAAGTTGGGATCCAATATATATCACAATTTTATACATATTGGGATCCAATGAGATTGGATCAAAGGGGGATCCCATGAGATTGGATCAATTTGGGACCCCATGATATTTGGAACCCGACTGGATCTAATGATATTTGGATCCGGTCTTGATCCAATTAGATTTGGATCAGCTCTTAATTCGATGAGAATTGGATCCAGTTGGGATCCAATGAGATTACAAGAACGGAATCTGGGCGGTTAGCAATACTTCGAAAAAGAGGTAATTTTGGTGGCATGGATTATATTTAAATAACCTTGACAGCAGATACTACACTTTTCACTTAGCCGTGAGATACACTCACAGTGCAGCAAATTTGACAACTTAACATAGCCAAATGGACAAGTACAACATCACACTTGGCGGATAAATTTTTTACATACACAAAAAATATGCCAAGAAACGATAAGGTACTATAACGAAAAGCTAATTTTTAGACCAAAAACCTAGGAAACCTACGACATCTGCCGAAAGTCGTCTACTTTGGCCTAATGTAAAGAAACTAATCAAAAAACGGCACATGCATCACGTGCTCCAAGTGCTTAAAACGCGGTAAACGAATATAATTGAGGTAAAAATAACATAAAAATTAAATATTTTAAACAACGAATTATATCCCCACCCAAATCCCTTGTTTTTACTCCTGGTTCCGCTTAGATGGTAGATTAAATAAATCAAAGAAATGCAATTGGCCAGAACCGAGTGACGTCACTGCAACTTTGAGAAGGCTAACTATTAGAGAATCGACTAGAGTGTAGAAGGCAGGGAACAGACGCGTAAACCAAAACCACCACCTTTTATAATAATTTGTACTAACCTTGGGTTTTACTGACTAATCCGCCAGTTTCAAATCGGCGCGTGGTCCATTGCAAAAATCGTTCTAGTTAAATTCTAATTTCTATGCTGTAGAGTTTGTTGCCAGTTGTTCGATAAATTTAGCCATTGAAATAAAAATATATTTACTGAGATCGATATTGTTCTGGCGGTCTCGCCAGATATAAAAAGTAGTCATCTAATCTTCTATCGCCTTGTATAATTATGTTTATACCATTGAGTTAGCAATATATACTCTAGATTATTGAACACTCAATTGATATCCTTTATGGTGTCTCGGTTGGGACCACTTTCTAAGAAACACTAACGGCGGCTGTCATTTATCATTATACGGTGCCTTCATCTATTTTAGAAATAATATATTTAAGCCACCGTCTTAAGTTATTCTCAGTGTTTCTAACCGCTGGCGGTAGATGACGACACCGTACAAGATTCCATACACGATTCCAAAAAAGTATCCCGGCGAATTATCAATTGGATCCAAATATGATACAATTTCATTTGATCAAATTAATTTGGATGAAACTTGGATCCAATTCTTAGTTAAAAGATTTTTTCAATCCAAATTTGATACAATTTTATTTGATCAAATCAATTTGGATCCAAATTTGGATCCAATGCTGTGGGATCAAACCAATTTGGATCAAACTTGGATCCAGTTCTTAGTTAAAAGATTTTTTTGGATCCAAATTTCATAAAGATTATTTGATCAAGAAATAGTTGATCCTTATTTGACCCCTTCAGGATATAGCTTAATACAAATTGGATCCAATGTCCAAAATTGGATCAAGTTATTTTCGTAAGGGAGGGTAGGGATTACTTTCAATTTGACCCCACCCCCTCCTCTTATATTCTCGCAGTCTACTCCCACTTGCCCCCCCCCCCCCCACCTCAGTTCTAACCAGCCCAGCAACAGAAAACATCGTTCTCGTACGGTAATACATTTTACATTGTGCCAGGATATGGATTAATATTCAACATGATACCACGGCCCCCCTCCTCTCATATTCCCGCAACCTACTCCCAAAAGCCCCCCCCCCAGTTCTAACCAGCTCAGCAACGGCAAAAATCATTCTCGTACGATAATACATTTTACATCGTGCCAGGATAGGAATGAATATTCAACGTGATACCTCGCCCCCCTCCTCTCATATTCTTGCAACCTACTCCCAAAAGCCCCCCCCCCAGTTCTAACCAGCTCAGCAACAGAAAACATCGTTCTTGTACGGTAATACATTTTACATCGTGCCAGGATATGGTTTATTATTCAACATGATACCACGGCCCCCCTCCTCTCATATTCTCGCAACCTACTCCCAAAAGCCCCCCCCCCAGTTCTAACCAGCTCAGCAACGCCAAAAATCATTCTCGTACGATAATACATTTTACATCGTGCCAGGATAGGAATTAATATTCAACGTGATACCTCGCCCCCCTCCTCTCATATTCTTGCAACCTACTCCCAACTGCCCCCAGTTCTAACCAGCCCAGCAACGGCAAACTTCCTTCTCGTACGGTAATACATGTAACATCGTGCCAGGATATGGATTACTTTTCAATTTGACCCCATGCCCCCCTCCTCTCATATTCTCGCAAATACTCCCAACTGACCCCCCCCCCTCAGTTCTAACCAGCCCAGCAACGGCAAACATCCTTCTCGTACGGTAATACATTTTACATCGTGCCAGGATATGGTTTATTATTCAACATGATACCACGGCCCCCCTCCTCTCATATTCTCGCAACCTACTCCCAAAAGCCCCCCCCCCCCAGTTCTAACCAGCTCAGCAACGGCAAAAATCATTCTCGTACGATAATACATTTTACATCGTGCCAGAATAGGAATTAATATTCAACGTGATACCTCGCCCCCCTCCTCTCATATTCTTGCAACCTACTCCCAACTGCCCCCAGTTCTAACCAGCCCAGCAACGGCAAACATCCTTCTCGTACGGTAATACATGTAACATCGTGCCAGGATAGGGATTAATATTCAATTTGACCCGACGCCCCCTCCTCTCATATTCTCGCAACCTTCTCAAAACTGCCCCCAGTTCTAACCAGCCCAGCAACGGCAAACATCCTTCTCGTACGGTAATACATTTTACATCGTGCCAGGATATGGATTAATATTCAATTTGACACTACGCCCCCTCCTCTCATACTCTCGCAACCTACTCCCAACTGCCCCTGTAAAATAGTTTCTTACGCGCCCCATTTTTCCCTTTATACTTTCAAAATTATATTAAATTCATAACCTTTACATGTAAATTGCAACTTCATAACGTAAAAATGCTAGCAAAATAATTAAAAAGAAAAAGAAAAACCCTGCCTTGTCGCGAGTAAGCGCGCGCCTCGCGGTATTTATTCGATGTATAGTAATATTGTTTAAAAAAGATGGTTTTTAAAAAAGAGACCGTTAATAACGGAAAATCTGTTGAGATTGAGAGCGGTCAAAGCAAAGACCATTTTTAGTTAGCTGTCCCAGCAGAGGGACCCAATTGTATCGCGAAGTATTGTTATTTAATTTTAAATTCATCGTTTCCTCAATTCACGGTTATTAGTCAAGTTCTCAGACGTTTTTCAGTCGGCGTCCGAGAATATATTTAGCTCTCCCAAATATTCCAACCGTACCATCGAACCACCTCTCGAGAATAATCTTTATGGTGCCGTGAAACCCGGGAACAAGAACAGTGAGCAGTTTATAAATCGTCTAGGGATCGAACTTTGAGTGAAATGATTGGAGCGGAAGGGACGAACGATAACATCACGGCATCCACATCAACGGACGAAATAGTTTTAACGAAGCTGTTATCCAAACAAAAGCAGAGTGAGCTTAATCGTTTAGCCACTGTGAGAAAGACTACTCGATCAAATATCAATCGGATTTTGAACGATTTAACCGTGTTAATCAGTCTGGATGAACCGAGCGAAGAAGCCCTTGAGGAGCACTTGGCTATACTGGCTGCGAAAGAAGCTAGTCTACAACTGTTGGACGAGAGAATAATGGACCTATTCAGTGACGCAACGGCGGCAGAAATTGAGGTGGAATCGGTTGCGGTGCAGGCGAAGCAGGAGGAGATCATATTGATGAAAACCAAGGCCAACCGGAAACTACGCGAGCGAGGGAGGAAAGAAAACCCACCCACCAACTCGTCGCTAGCCGACTTAAATGAAATGATCAACGCATCGATTCAGCAATCGAGACTTCCGACTTGGACCATCAAACCCTTCAACGGCGACGTCACCAAGTGGACAGGATTCATTAGCCAATTTAAGTCCACGGTAGCCAATAAGAACATTTCTAGGGTAGATAAATTTGATTATCTAATTTCTTACTTAGAGGGTGATCCTAGAAATTTAATTAGTGAAATGACCGCGTCGGATGAAAATTTCGAGGTAGCCTTAGATATTTTGGAAAATAGATATACTCGTCCAGACTTGGTAGGCCATAGGCTTTTTAAAAGACTTGCTGAATTAGAACCCGTTGACGACTCTAATAATTTCAATAATTTAAGAAGATTTTACGACAGTGTCGAAATTAACGTTAGAAGCTTAAAGGCTCTAGGAGTAAATGTTGAAAACAATAGCGACTCGATTTGTTCACATTTAGTCAGCTGTTTGCCCAATGATATTCGACTTAAGTACAGTCTGAGTCGCGGAAAATCCACAGAATGGAATATAGAAGAATTTATAAAATTCTTGAGATTAGAAGTCGAAGGTCGTGAAATGTGCCATATTTTAGGTAATAATAGTTACAAAAACGACCACGGTTCAGAAAGCTCCCGGCCAAAGTCCAGTTGCTCGTATAAAAGTGAAAATTATGGAACACGAAGTAAAATGTACACAGAAAAAACAACGTTTAGCTTTTCAACATTTGAATTGCAATTTAACGCGTTATAAATGTAAATGGATACTTTTGCCGTTGATTCACTAAACACCAGAGATGGGCAAAAAATCATTTGGCGAATAACGCATAAATTACTAAATAACAAAATATCTGATCATATTTATACGTCGATTGACAGGGCTAAATATTTTAGGTATAGTTATTTGGCAATTAAACAAATATTTTGCCGTGGTCTTATTTGATAAATAATTTAAAACATAATATTTTCGATTATTATCTGGAAAATAATATTTTACGAATATTTCATGAACATTCATTTGTTAAATTGTTTTTTTACAAAATATTTTCAGTCATTTATTTCGCGAAATAAAAAATGGAAATATTTTCTTTAATTTAAATAACGAATAAGGATTTTAGTTAATCGAGTAAACGCAAGGTTAAAAAAAATGCTTATCGCACTATAAGGAGTAAACTGTTGCGGGATATTTGACTTCTTGATAATGGCAACTTTTAACGCTAATGCCACCGACAAAGCACCTCCAGTTAGAAGCTTTGGACGCAGTGGCGTAATGAAAAATTTCGAGACCCGCAGGATATCAAAAGGCCCCTTTATAAAAAAAATTTATTTGTTATAATGTATTAGTAGTGTCGTAGTAAATGGAATGCAATATATAATATATCTATTTAAATTAAAAACCGCGAATTTCATTTATTAAAATTTGAAAATTAAAATATTATATTCAAAAGCTACCTTTAGATATTTTTTTACGATTTCTACCGTAGGATATTGAGTGAGATTGAATTTCAGTATTAGTTAAAGCCTGTCTTTTGTTCGTCCCGTAACCCATTTTTCTCCATTTTTACAAGTTTTTCTTGTAAAAATACTTAAAACGAAAGGGCCCCCTAGTTTGTGAAAATGAAACCCGCCCCCCCCCCGCGTTCGCGGGGTCTGCAGGTCCTTAGTTACGCCACTGTTTTAACGATGCTACGGGAATTATGGGGTCGGTGGTATTAGATTAATGTTTTTATTAATTTACTGCCCTTCCGTACTTTTTGCCTTGGGTAAATGATACCCCTAGTTACCCTGGCACCCGGGGCGGTCAGTCCTCCCCCTTATTCCGCCACTGCTACAATCCTTTTCTCGTGATCTACGAATTTCAATCTTGGAATGTCATATTATCGCGTGAAAACCAAATTCACGTATCTTCGTAAGGTTTTTGTATATAGTAAAGGCAAATGATACTTTCAAGTAAAAATTAGTAGCATTAATTAAATAATTAATTAATAGCTACAGTGGCGTAGCTATAGGGCCGGCGCTAGAACAGGCGAGCGAGGCGAGCGTCTAGGGCCTCGCACTTAGCGACACGTTTTGTGGTCCCCACACCTAAGGGAACTTTTAGGGGTCCCCTTACTTAGCGGCACTTATTGAGGTCCGGCAATTTTTTGGGTTCCCGTACTTTGCGGCACTTATTCGGGCCTCTCATTTATTCCTTCGCAAAACATGTGTGTTGTGAGAAGGGGCCTCGCTCACATGTCGCTGCCTCCCCTCCGACCGGTCTGCTGTACCTTCGCTGTGCCATTAAATAGTGACCACCATTGCTGGGTAATATTGATACTCTTTGTTAAAATAAAAATGGTGTCGACAATTGTATTTCGTCTCTGACACCAGAATTAACTTTAAGTCTTTGGAATTTGTATTGCATTTTCTTACAAATTGGCCATATATTCAGTTATTTTAATTGAGTCTAGCCCTGTCAAATAAAAATAATTCGTTATCTACAAAATAAAAAATAAACGGAAGCTATTTTTGACGATCGATTTGTAAACTACGCTAACCCGAAATATCTGATGACAAAATATTTCAGTCTTCTTTATTTGCAAAATACATTTATTTCAAATGATTTAATAAAACAGATATTTTGAACTTTTTATTTATAAACTTATTTTATTAAAATATTTTTCTCTAAATAAATTAATTGTAACGTTATTTATAAATAACAACTGACAAGAAAAAATTTATTCGTTATTCGCCAAATTATTTTTTGCCCATCTCTGCTAAACACCAAAGTGTTTAAATCCAAAATGGCTAAACGACTAAACACGAGGAGCAAGCGAAAATCTATAAAAACGCGTAAAAAACCTAGGCGCTTAACAAAATCAATATAAACCTAAACATCTGTGTTTTAAAGTGTTCAAAACGGATCCACTCAGAAAAAACAACGTTTAGCTTTTAAACACTTGAATTGCAATGTAACGCGTTATAGATGTAAACGGACCAAATGGCTAAACAACTAAACACGAGAAGGAATCGAAGATCTATAGAAACACGTTTGAAACTTAGACGATTAACAAAATTAGCATAAACCTAAACACCTGTGTTTTAAAGTGTTCAAAATGGTTCCTCTGGGATATAGATTTGAAACGGCTTCTGTTATAAAAGCCAAAGTTTCCGCTAATAACGCGTTAGATCCGACTGCGCCGATGTAACCGTTTATTTTGCTTCTTTCAAATTCTAATGTTCCTCACAGACTTAGTTATAATTCGTTAACTAGTTATCCTACGGATTTGCGGTCGATGAAATTTGGTACTAAACAATACGTAACATCCGAAAGTATGGTTGGTCTTGTCCAATATTTAGTGAAATTTCGAGAAAATCACGTTTTTGAGTGTACTTTTGGTCATAACTCGGAAACTATTAGTACTAGCGACCCGCGTTAACACATACTACAGAACGATACCCAACTCGACCAGAGTTCTAAATTTAAAAGGTATTTCATATCAGAGAAAAACGACCACGTAATTCAGTACAAATTACTCGGAAACAGTTCATCGTACAGACCTGTGGTTGGTCTCATTCGATTCAGCGTGAAAATTATCATCGGGCACAACACCAAACGCGGTCCAATTCGTTGAAAGCAAATTTCGGGTACAACTGCCCCCTATTGCCTCCTTTGCCCCACCCCCCAAAAACTATGTTCGCCAACCCGCATCGCTGCGGACTCATCATCCTTAAAGTAGGCCAAATTGCAAGTTGGGGCGAATTTTGCCGTTGAGCTATAGGGACGGTTTGCAGTCGTATATTTTATTATACCTCTCGTGAAAAACGTTTGTTTACAAGCCACCCCCGCGTCCCCCGGCTTGAAATTTGGTGATTCAATTCGGAAACTACTTAGTTCTTAACGTCATCTATCGTTCGGTTTTTAAACAAATATACGGAATTTTACCCGCCAAAATAGTCAAGTCGTCTGCTAAGTTTATATATGTTTTATAAATGATTTGTAATTTCTGACAATAGAGTAATGGCCGGCACTCCGTAGTTTGGACCATGGTCGACATTTTGGTCGCGATTTGTTATCTATAGGAAAAAGCATGGGTGACGTGCCGTGACGTCACACTGCCATTACTCTATACATTACTTTCCTGTATATCATTCCAATGACTTAAATTAGTAAATATCACTAGATTATCATCGCTGTCATGTATTTTAAATAGTTTAATTAACTTCAATATTCCAATGGCCAAGGTCTTAGGCCGAGGAATAAAAATCAACCTATCTGAAAAACTAATTCCTTCATCATCACAAGGTGCTCTTTTTTAATATTCCCTACATTTACAAAATATAATTAATGGGTGCGGCTCTGATGTCTGCATGGCTCCTGATTATTATAGTTGCTAGAAGACTTGGAAACAGCGGTAGTCCTGGGGCCAATGGCCCTTAAAAAAATCAGGGGCCCCTTAAAATAAATCAATTGAACGGGGGTAGCGGGCCACCAGGGCCCTCATAATAAATTAAAACATATTTTTTAAGCTGTTTCTTAAACGCTGTCTTCCTACCCTAGATGAGAGCGAAATCTAGCGTTACTGATACTCTGATGTGTTTCAAATTTTACTACTTAAGCCCAGTTCACACTATACAATTAATTGGGCCACTTAATTATATCCAACTAATTGTAAGCAAGAACATTGTACAGTGTGAACAGAAAAAGTGGTGACATATAGTATAAACAGAAAAAGTGGGGACAATTCTTACAATTATTCGGCTCACACTATACAATTTTCTTGCTTACAATTAGTTGGATACAATTAAGTGGCCAATTAACTGTATAGTGTGAACTGGGCTTTAGTTACGTTTAATATGTTTTGAACATCTGGCAACGCTGTTCCTTAGAAATATTCGCATAGTCGCGTTATTTATGCTTGACTTCCATTTCAAGACGATTCCGAGCTGATCACGTTTTTCTTTGAAAGTAAGTCTAAGTGAGAGATGATTTTATCTCTGATTAACAATTACTTGCAAAATAGAAGAGTTGCTTCTTCTTGTATATTAATGTAATTCCAAATATCTGCGTAACGAAAATTTAGGCCTAAGTTAAGCTTGGATGTAGTATTGTACTATTATCATGAATACCAGTGCTAGTCTGCCTAATGAAATCTATAGCTAAACGAATAGTAAATAAAAACTTAAACATTTTAGTTCTAAGCTAATTATTAAATCGATCAAAAAATTAATATGAAATTCAACAATGTTATTAGAATTTAGGGAAGACAATAATTATAAATGCTGGAGGTAAAGTTAAACTAGCGAAGAGGTTAAAAGTAGGAAGGGGTTAGTCTAGAAATTAAGCTTAGAATATAATTATTGGCAAATTGATATTATTGAAGTGAAGTAGAACTCATTAATGCATGCAATGTGGTTTAGACAAAATTCTTACTAACTTAACCACCTGACTCCTATTGTCGAAAAACCGATGGTGGTAATAAATAAAGTCAGTACCATTGCGGAGGGGGCGGTTTGATCTGGGCTGCATTTTTAACGTGAGGCAATGTCATTTTCAACGTATTTTGCGTTGGTACAGGACCGTTCTTAGAGCGCTCGTGGCCCCGGGCGAAATGCATGGCCGAAACTGAGAGTAGAGGCCCTCCGGTATATACATCCCTATGGTAATATTTTAGAGGCCCTGGGCGACCGTCCTGCTCGCCCCTCCCCCCCTTAAGAACGGCCCTGTATGTTGATATTATAACTGCCGGCCAAATTAAATGTTAGCCCAGGGCGGCAAAACCTCTATTTACGTCACAGAACGAAATCGTATACTTGGCGCTACGAATCTAAAGTGTTATATGTAAACACGCAAATTTATCGTCTAAATGATTCTTGGGCATATTTCGTTGTAGACACGCAACTTACTAAATATTGTCCACGCAGCTCAAAAGCTTCTTTATGAGCTCTACTTCACTTCACATCAGTTTGGTTGGGTCAAATAATAAAGAAAAACAAAAAATGAAGTTTTAGGAAAGAACATAGCTGAACGGGCTCGTCTCACACCAAGAGCCCGAGCTCGATTTGAAGCTAAGCTCAGCCTTTTTATGAAAATAATACGAGCCCGAGAAGAGACCAAAACGTTGTGGTCATTTCATTTGAGCCCGAGATGAGAGCTTTATATTAAAGCGTATTTTTGTGTGCTCGAACTGAAACTATTTTAATATAGCGTATATTTGTGAGCTCGAGATGAGACCATTAAAATATAGTAAATTGCAGTGACCCTTAGCGGAGTCCAATATAATGTACTACTACGAGTCCGGGCTGAGACCATATTTTTGTAACGATGCCGATATGAGACCTTTTTATTTTTAAGAGACGGTTGTGTCCGTTTTGTCACGATTATATTTCCCCTTGGCCACTGGGGAGCGCTGCGGAGCAGAGCAAGAGTACGTACTTAATAATCGGTCCCCAAAATCGTCATTTGTTAAAACCACCAAATATTTAAAATTTGTGGAAGAACATCATATTGATATAAAATGTTTGATAATCAATAAAATATTTTTTTCAAATAAAAATTTTCTTTAGAATCAATTTTTTCTTTGAATAATCCGAAACGTCTCAAGAACTCGATACGTTTGGAATTCTAATGTTGCGGGAACTTGCCGCGTTTGAATCTTAAACGTTTCAAGAACTCGACGCGTTTGAATCTTAAACGTTTCAAGAACTCGACGCGTTTGAATCTTAAACGTTTCAAGAACTCGACGCGTTTGAATCTTAAACGTTTCAAGAACTCGACGCGTTTGAAACTTAAACGATTCGACAACTCGACGCGTTTGAATCTTACACGTTTCAAGAACTAAACGCGTTTGAATCTTAAACGATTCGACAACTCGACGCATTTGAAACTTAAACGTTGCGACAACTCGACGCGTTTGAAACTTAAACGCTTCCAGATTTCGACGCGTTTGAAACTTAAACGCTTCCAGATTTCGACGCGTTTGAAACTTAAATGATTGGAGAACTCGACGCGTTTGAATATTACACGTGTCAAGAACTCGACGCGTTTGAAAATTAAACGTTTCGTCAAATAGACGAGTTTACATTTTAAGCACTACAAGACCTCAACACGCATAAAACAATCATTTCTAGAACTTAACATGCTTTAACCGAAAACGTTTTGTAATTCGACGCGCAAAAAGACTTAACGTTTCTTCTACTCAACGCGTGTTGGTATAGCATATGTCTGTGAGAGCGTTGCATTTTCCCGTTTAGAAAAACGTCTAGAATTTAAACATTGTTTTTTCTGTGTATCCTCAAACTTCCGCGACACTCTCTACAAACGTCACCGGGAGAGGCATGTTTTGCATTTTTTGTAAGTCAGACGTCCATGGCACCTCGTATTGTGGTAAATTTACGCTCGAGGAGAAAAGAAAGATTATACGCGATTCACGCAGGTGTTTCATATGCCTTCGATTAAATCACGAAGCTCGAGATTGCGCGTCGAATTCAAGAACCTGTAAGATATGTAAAAGAAAACACAACGTCGCTATGTGTAATCAAAACAAAGCTCACAAGACGGAAAATTCGAACGAGAATGCGTATAATAAAATTGAGCCTAAAGTCTCCCAACTAACATCTGATCGAACCGGCGTGAAAGTAGTCGCGCAAGTAGAATGCGAGAAAACCGTTTTACTGCAAACCGCGCAAGCCTTCGCCACACACGACACTAATCCCGAAATTCGAGAGCGCGTCAGATGTCTTCTGGATACCGGCAGTCAAGCTTCCTTCATCAAAGAAGAAATCGCGCAAAAATTGAAACTACCAGTCATCGGCTATAAGTCAATCGCCATTCATAGCTTCGGAAACCAACGCCCCGAAGACGTCCGTAGGAAATTAGTACGCGTAACCATTCAAAACACCAAGAACCCGCGAGAGAAAATCAAAATAAAAGCTATAGTCGTTCCGTATCTTTGCAACGTCATCACCGCTGTCAACTGCGCCGAAATCGAAAAGTTCATCGAATCACGAGGTTATCAGTTAGCGGACGAAATTGCAAGCGAAACTCCTCGAAGCTCCAGTATCGGTATTCTCATCGGCTCAGACTTCTATTGGGACATCGTAAAAGGAGTACCTGAACGATTTGGAAATTCATTCGTAGCTCTCGAAACGAAGCTCGGGTGGGCTATACAAGGACCAACTCCGTCCTACGGAGGGATCAGTAGCAATATCGTCAACGTAATGAAGATTAGCGTAGAAGACGCCAAAATCTCAGACACTCTTCAATCGTTCTGGGAATTGGATACGCTTGGCATCAAGGTCGACCAAGAACCTGACTTATCTGATGATGACGTCATGAAAGATTTCGAGAAAACCGTCGTCTTTAAGGATCAGCGGTATTACGTAAAATTTCCGTGGAAAACTCCGAAGGAGAGATTGTCCAACAATTTGGCCATGGCCACCACTAGAATGCAAAGTCTAGTGAGAAGATTCATTAGAGACCCGATTCTCTACGAAGAATATAAGAAGGTTATCGATGAACAGATGGCGCTGGGAATTGTAGAAAAGGTCTTTGATGAAAAAGAAATGCCAGTCGGAGCTTTTTATTTGCCGCATCAACCCGTACGTCGGGACTCGAGCTCAACGACCAAACTTCGTATTGTTCAGGACGGTTCGTCCAAAAGTAAAGGCGAGCTCTCGCTTAACGAATGTTTATCAAGCGGAGCAAATTTCTATCAAGATCTACTAAAGCTGCTCCTAAGATTTCGTAACCACCGAGTTGTCATAGTGTCGGACATCGAAAAAGCATTTCACCAGGTCGGTCTCCTGGAAGAAGAAAGGGATAGGGTCAGATTCCTTTGGACTAAAGAAGACGAGTCGGGAAAAATAATAGAGAACGATTTTCAAGTACTACGGATGACAAGGGTACCTTTCGGCGTCACGAGCTCTCCATTCCTGCTAGCAGCAACCATCAAAGTTCACATTAGAAAATATTCAGAGTCGGATAGCAAAGCCGTGGAAGCGCTAGACGAGAACCTATATGTAGATGATTTTCTGGGAGGAGACGAAACACCGCGTGAAGCTTTCGACCTATCCAAAAGAGTTTCGACCATATTAGAAGGAGCGAGCATGCGTCTCCGCAAGTGGCAAATGAATTCGCCTGAATTACACAAAATGTGGGGTTTATCAGCCGAACAAACAGGATCGGAAGTCATAAAATTTCAAGGTCAAGCTGAACTAGAAAGCCAAAAGGTCCTCGGATTGCTATGGGATCCCGAACAAGATACATTTTCCTTTGATTTGTCAAAACTATTAGAAGTCCTTCGAGACACGAAGAAAACCAAGCGTTACGTGCTCAGTGCTGTTTCACGCTTATACGATCCAGTTGGCATTATATCACCCTATACAATTAGGGCAAAGTTTCTATTTCAACAGCTCTGGGAGCAGAAGAAAACTTGGGACGCAGAATTACCCGAACAATTGGCCGATCAGTTTCAACAATGGCTAACGGAGATGCCAGAATTACGCAGGATAGAATTGCCTAGATGCTACTTTCCGGAAGAGAAAGTAGTCAGTCGTCAATTGCATGGTTTTTGCGACGCCAGCGTCAAGGCGTACGCGACTGTCATATACGTCAGATACGTTACAGAATCGCAGAAAGTAGGGTTTTCTTTCGTCGCGTCCAAAACAAGGGTCGCTCCAATAAAGGCAAAATTATCTCTTCCCCGCCTAGAGCTGATGGGGTGCCTTCTGGGCGCACGCTTACTTAGTAACGTCAAGGATCTATTTAAAGACGAAAACATCAAACTATTCTTATGGACCGATTCAACTATCGCCCTGAGCTGGGTCAAAAAAGAACCAAGCATTCGTCGACCATTCGTAAAGAATCGAGCCACAGAAATTAACGAACTAACCGATCCACGAAATTGGTATCATTGCCCAGGATTAGAAAATCCTGCGGACATTCCATCCAGAGGCGCCAGAGCCGCGGAATTAGTTAAAGGTGAGATGTGGTTTAGAGGTCCCACATGACTTCGGGAAGAACCTGCAAAATGGCCACCAGAAAGATCCGTCACCCCGAATGCGGACGAAGAAGAGCCCCAAGAAAACGTCAAAACAGTCGCTGCCGTAGGGTGCGATGACAGGCCCCGAATTGGTCAAATATTAGATGTTCGAAAATATAGTTGCGTAAACAAGCTGTTCCGTATAACAGCGCTAGTTCTCAGATCCGCTAAGAAGTGGAGGAAAATTGAAACGGAAAATGAAGCGGTCACAGCTCAAGAAATGAGTGAAGCCGAGGTCTTATGGTTAAAGAGCGCCCAAACCGACGACTACTCGAGAGAAATTGATAGCTTAAAGAAAGATGGAAAGGTTTCCAGAATCTCAAAGATTCTTACTTTGAAACCGCAGTTGAACCAGGACGGTTTACTCTGCGTGGGAGGACGATTAGAACTCTCAAGTTTGACGGAAAGGGATAAACATCCGGTTATATTGGCCAAGGAAAACCATTTATCGAAGTTGCTCCTAGATAGAAGCCATAAGCAGGTCATGCACTCCGGCGTCCAGAATATCATAACGCAAACTAGATGTCGATACTGGATTATAGCCGCGAGACAATTGGCCAATGTAATAATCAACCGTTGTACAATCTGCAGAAAACTAAGAGCGAAACCGTGCGACGTAACAGAAGCGCCATTACCGAAAGAGAGGCTCGAAGCCTCATCGCCATTTGAAAATGTCGGTATAGATTTTGCAGGGCCTATTTTCGTCAAAATGGGTAAAGAAGTAGAAAAGGCGTACATTCTTTTGTACACATGTTCCGTGACGCGAGCGATCAACCTTGAATTGGTGCCTTCGCTCTCAACCTTTGAATTCATACTGGCATTTAGAAGAATTATTTCTCGCCGTTCGGTTCCAAGTGTAATTTACACCGACCATGCCTTGACATTTAAGCGCGCGGACAAAGATCTGCAGCAATTATGGAAAACTATAAACAACAGAGAAGTCCGACAGTTTTTCGGAAATCGCGGCATTGTCTGGAAATACATAGCAGAACGAGCAAGCTGGTGGGGAGGACACTGGGAACGCTTGGTCAGATCTACTAAAACCATATTGAGAAAGGTCCTCGCTCCCGCCACGCTGATGTACCAAGAAATGGAAACTGTCTTGATTGAGACCGAAGCGGTCATCAATTCTCGACCGATAAGTTACACCTACAGCGACCCAAATGAACCCAGTCCACTCACTCCAGCGCACTTCCTGGTGGGTAAACGGTTAACGGACTTACCGCCGCTAAGGATCACGACGTCCCGCATTAAAAATAACCAGCGAGACATTGAACAGAGACTAAGACATCGGACAATGGTTAGCGATCGCTTATGGCGCAAATGGAAAAGAGAATACTTGTTGGAGCTCAGAACAGCTCATCATATGCGCGTTGCTAAAAACGAAACATTCTTAAAGGAAAACAGTGTCGTGCTGATAAATGACGAGAAACTTCCTAAGCATATGTGGAAGCTCGGAGTCTTGGTAAAATTGCAACCCAGTCGCGATAGGAAAGATAAACTTATACGATCGTGCTTAGTTCGCGTATCCAACGGTACTATAATTTGTCGACCTATTAAATTATTGTCATTGTTAGAAGTGCCTAACGAAGATGATAAAGGAAACAACGCGGAAGCTAGTGAAAAATAATGTTTCCCATTATTTTGGGGGAGTGTAAAATAGTTTCTTACGCGCCCCATTTTTCCCTTTATAATTTCAAAATTATATTAATTCATAACCTTTATATGTAAATTTCAACTTCATAACGTAAAAATGCTAGCAAAATAATTAAAAAGAAAAAGAAAAACCCTGCCTTGTCGCGAGTAAGCGCGCGCCTCGCGGTATTTATTCGATGTATAGTAATATTGTTTAAAAAAGATGGTTTTTAATAAAGAGACCGTTAATAACGGAAAATCTTTTGAGATTGAGAGCTGTCAAAGCAAAGACCATTTTTAGTTAGCTGTCCCAGCAAAGGGACCCAATTGTATCGCGAAGTATTGCGTAGAAAATAGTTAAGATATTAAAGTGTTATTTAATTTTAAATTCATCGTTTCCTCAATTCACGGTTATTAGTCAAGTTCTCAGACGTTTTTCAGTCGGCGTCCGAGAATATATTTAGCTCTCCCAAATATTCCAACCGTACCATCGAACCACCTCTCGAGATTAATCTTTAGCCCCCTCCCCAGTTCTAACCAGCGCAGCAACGGCAAACATAATTCTCGTACGATAATACATTTTACATCATGCCAGGATATTGATTAATATTAAATTTGACCCCACGCCCCCCCTCTTCTCATATTCTCGCAAATACTCCCAACTGCCCCCCCCCCCTAGTTCTAACCAGCCCAGCAAAAGCAAACATCCTTCTCGTACGGTAATACATTTTACATTGTGCCAGGATATGGATTAATATTCAACATGATACCACGGCCCCCCTCCTCTCATATTCTCGCAGACTACTCACAACTGCCCCCCCCCCGCCCAGTTCGAACCAGCCCAGCAACGGCAAACATCGTTCTCGTACGGTAATACATTTTATATCGTGCCAGGATAGGGATTAATATTCAATTTGACACCATGCCCCCCCTACTCTCATATGCTCGAAACGTACTCTCAACTGCCCCTTTTCCTCAGTTCTAACCAGGCCAGCAACGGCAAACATCGTCCTCGTACGATAATACATTTTACATCGTGCCAGGGTAGGGGTTAATATTAAATTTGACCCCACGCCCCCTATTCTGATATGCTCGAAATCTACTCTCAACTGCCCCTTCCCCTCAGTTCTAACCAGCCCAGCAACGGCAAACATCGTTCTCGCACGATAATACATTTTACATCGTGCCAGGGTAGAAATTAATATTAAATTTGACCCCACGCCCTCCCTACTCTCATATGCTCGAAACCTGCTTTCAACTGCCCCCCTCCCCTTAGTTCTAACCAGCCCAGAAACGGCAAACATCGTTCTCGTACGATAATACATTTTACATCGTGCCAGGATAGGGATTAATATTCAATTTGTCACCATGCCCCCCCTCCTGTCATAATCTCGCAACCTATTCCCAACAGCCCCCCCCCTCCCCATTCTAACCAGCCCAACAACAGCAGACATCGTTCTCGTACGATAATACATTTTCCATCGTGCCAGGATTGGTAAAAATATTCAATTTCACCCCACGCGCCCCCCTCCTCTCATACTCTCGCAACCTACTCCCAACTGCTCCCCCACTTCTAACCAGCCCAGCAAGAGCAAACATCGTTCTCGTACGATAATACATTTTACATCTTGCCAGGATATGGATTAATTTTCAATTTACGCCATGCCCCCCCCCCCTCCCTCCTCTTATAATCTCGCAACCTACTTCTACCGCCCCCTCTTGTTCCAACCAGCCCAGCAACAGCAAACATCGTTCTCGCGCGATAATACATTTTACATCGTGCCAGGGTAAGGATTAATATTAAATTTGACCCCACGCCCCCCCTACTCTCATATGCTCGAAACGTACTCTCAACTGCCCCTTCCCCTCAATTCTAACCAGGCCAGCAACGGCAAACATCGTTCTCGTACGATAATACATTTTACATCGTGCCAGGGTAGGGGTTAATATTCAATTTGACAGCATGCCCCCCCCCCCCTCCTCACATAGTCTCAAAACCTACTTTCAACTGCCCCCCTCCCCTTAGTTCTAACCAGCCCAGCAACAGCAAACATCGTTCTCGTACGATAACACATTTTCCATCGTGCCAGGATAGGTAAAAATATTCAATTAGGCCCCACGCGCCCCCCTCCACTCATATTCTCACAACCTACTCACAACGTCCCCCCCAGTTCTAACTAGCCCAGCAACTGCAAACATCGTTCTCGTACGATAATACATTTTCCATCGTGCCATTATACGGAATAATATTCAATTTGACACCACGCCCCCCCCCTCCCCACATAGTCTCAAAACCTACTTTCAACTGCCCCCCTCCCCTTAGTTCTAACCAGCCCATCAACAGCAAACATCGTTCTCGTACGATAACACATTTTCCATCGTGCCAGGATAGGTAAAAATATTCAATTTGACCCCACGCGCCCTCCTCCTCTCATATTCTCGCAACCTACTCACATTGTCCCCCCCCCCAGTTCTAACTAGCCCAGCAACTGCAAACATCGTTCTCGTACGATAATACATTTTCCATCGTGCCATTATAGGGATTAATATTCAATTTGACACCACGCCCCCTCTCCTCACATAGTCTCAAAACCTACTTTCAATTGCCCCCCTCCCCTTAGTTCTAACCAGCCCAGCAACGGTAAACATCTTTCTCGTACGTTAATACATTTTACATCTTGCCAGGGTAAGGATTAATATTCAATTTGACACCACGCCCCCCTCCTCACATAGTCTCAAAACCTACTTTCAACTGCCCCCCTCCCCTTAGTTATGACCAGCCCAGCAGCGGCAAACATCGTTCTCGTACGATAATACATTTTACATCGTGCCAGGGTAGGTATTAATATTCAATTTCACACCACGCCCCCCCTCCTCACATAGTCTCAAACCCTACTTTCAACTGCCCCCCTCCCCTTAGTTCTAACCAGCCCAGCAACGGCAAACATCGTTCTCGTACGATAATACATTTTACATCGTGCCAGGGTAGGGATTAATATTCAATTTGACACCACGCCCTTCTCCTCACATAGTCTCAAAACCTGCTTTCAGCTGCCCCCCCTCCCCTTAGTTCTAACCAGCCCAGCAACGGCAAACATCGTTCTCGTACGATAATACATTTTACATCGTGCCAGGATAGGGATTAATATTCAATTTGACACCATGGCCCCCCTCCTGTCATACTCTCGCAACCTATTCCCAACAGCCCCCCCCCCCTTTCTAACAAGCCCAACAACGGCAGATATCGTTCTCATACGATAATACATTTTCCATCGTGCCAGGATAGGTTAAAATATTCAATTTGACCCCACACGCCCCCCCTCCTCTCATACTCTCGTAACCTACTCCCAACTGCTCCCCCAGTTCTAACCAGTCAAGCAACAGCAAACATCGTTCTCGTACGATAATACATTTTACATCTTGCCAGGATATGGATTAATTTTCAATTTGACGCCGTGCCCCCCCCCCCTTTCCTCCTCTTATAATCTCGCAACCTACTTCTACAGCCCCCTCAGTACTAACCAGCCCAGCAACGGCAAACATCGTTCTCGTACGATAATACATTGTCCATCGTGCCATTATAGGGATTAATATTCAATTTGACACCACGCCCCCCCTCCTCACATAGTCTCAAAACATACTTTCAACTGCCCCCCTCCCCTTAGTTCAAACCAGCCCAGCAACGGCAAAATCGTTCTCGTACGATAATACATTTTACATCGTGCCAGGGTAGGGATTAATATTCAATTTGACACCACGCCCCCCCTCCTCACATAGTCTCAAACCCTACTTTCAACTGCCCCTCTCCCCTTAGTTCTAACCAGCCCAGCAACGGCAAACATCGTTTTCGTACGATAATATATTTTACATCGTGCCAGGGTAAAGATTAATATTCAATTTGACACCACGCCCCCCTCCTCACATAGTCTCAAAACCTACTTTCAACTGCCCCCCTCCCCTTAGTTCTAACCAGCCCAGCAACAGCAAACATCGTTCTCGTACGATAACACATTTTCCTTCGTGCCAGGATAGGTAAAAATATTCAATTTGACCCCACGCGCCCCCCTCCTCTCATATTCTCGCAACCTACTCACAACGTCCCCCCCAGTTCTAACTAGCCAACAACTGCAAACATCGTTCTCGTACGATAATACATTTTCCATCGTGCCATTATAGGGATTGATATTCAATTTGACACCACGTCCCCCCTCCTCACATAGTCTCAAAACCTACTTTCAACTGCCCCCTCCCCTTAGTTCTAACCAGCCCAGCAACGGCAAACATCGTTCTCGTACGATAATACATTTTACATCGTGCCAGGGTAAGGATTAATATTCAATTTGACGCAACGCCCCCCTCCTCACATATTCTCAAAACCTACTTTCAACTGCCCCCCTCCTCTTAGTTCAAACCAGCCCAGCAACGGCAAACATCGTTCTCGTACGATAATACATTTTACATCGTGCCGGGGTAGGGATTAATATTCAATTTGACACCACGCCCCCCCCCCCCTCCTCACATAGTCTCAAACCCTACTTTCAACTGCCCCCCTCCCCTTAGTTCTAACCAGCCCAGCAACGGCAAACATCGTTCTCGTACGATAATACATTTTACATCGTGCCAGGGTAGGGATTAATATTCAATTTGACACCACGCCCCCCTCCTCACATAGTCTCAAAACCTGCTTTCAACTGCCCCCGTCCCCTTAGTTCTAACAAGCCCAGCAACGGCAAACATCGTTCTCGTACGATAATACATTTTACATCGTGCCAGGGTAAGGATTAATATTCAATTTGACACCACGCCCCCCTCCTCACATAGTCTCAAAACCTACTTTCAACTGCCCCCATCCCCTTAGTTCAAACCAGCCCAGCAACGGCAAAATCGTTCTCGTACGATAATACATTTTACATCGTGCCAGGGTAGGGATTAATATTCAATTTGACCCCAAGCGCCCCCCTCCTCTCATATTCTCGCAACCTACTCACAACGTCCCCCCCAGTTCTAACTAGCCCAACAACTGCAAACATCGTTCTCGTACGATAATACATTTTACATCGTGCCAGGGTTAGGATTAATATTCAATTTGACACCACGCCCCCCTCCCCACATAGTCTCAAAACCTACTTTCAACTGCCCCCCTCCCCTTAGTTCAAACCAGCCCAGCAACGGCAAAATCGTTCTCGTACGATAATACATTTTACATCGTGCCAGGGTAGGGATTAATATTCAATTTGACACCACGCCCCCCCTCCTCACATAGTCTCAAACCCTGCTTTCAACTGCCCCCCTCCCCTTAGTTCTAACCAGCCCAGCAACGGCAAACATCGTTTTCGTACGATAATATATTTTACATCGTGCCAGGGTAAGGATTAATATTCAATTTGACACCACGCCCCCCTCCTCACATAGTCTCAAAACCTACTTTCAACTGCCCCCCTCCCCTTAGTTCTAACCAGCCCAGCAACAGCAAACATCGTTCTCGTACGATAACACATTTTCCTTCGTGCCAGGATTGGTAAAAATACTCAATTTCACCCCACGCGCCCCCCTCCTCTCATACTCTCGCAACCTACTCCCAACTGCTCCCCCACTTCTAACCAGCCCAGCAAGAGCAAACATCGTTCTCGTACGATAATACATTTTACATCTTGCCAGGATATGGATTAATTTTCAATTTACGCCATGCCCCCCCCCCTCCCTCCTCTTATAATCTCGCAACCTACTTCTACCGCCCCCTCTTGTTCCAACCAGCCCAGCAACAGCAAACATCGTTCTCGCGCGATAATACATTTTACATCGTGCCAGGGTAAGGATTAATATTAAATTTGACCCCACGCCCCCCCTACTCTCATATGCTCGAAACGTACTCTCAACTGCCCCTTCCCCTCAATTCTAACCAGGCCAGCAACGGCAAACATCGTTCTCGTACGATAATACATTTTACATCGTGCCAGGGTAGGGGTTAATATTCAATTTGACAGCATGCCCCCCTCCTCACATAGTCTCAAAACCTAATTTCAACTGCCCCCCTATCCACATAGTCTCAAAACCTACTTTCAACTGCCCCCC